>NC_081411.1:591851405-592173905 GCF_030272615.1 Cryptomeria japonica
TTGATAACAGAGATTCAGTCACAAATTACAACAACTCAATGATAACAGAGATTCAGTCAGTATAAATGAAAACATAACATTGAAAAACATCAAATATAAGAAGAATTGATACAAAACCAACCTCATTTCTAGAATATGTTCTCTTCTTTTACACCAAGATCATTGTGAGCTCAACCAATATAATTTTGATGTCTTTTACATCACAATTTTAGAGAATAATCACATTCATAGAGATTCAGAAAAAGATTTATATTTTTAAACACGAGGCTCGATTAATTTGGGTTTGGCATAATCATAAATTCACCATTCATAAATTCAAATATATATATGTAAGCATAACACCATGTTCTAACAGAGGCTCAATAAATATAAGGTCTCCATTATCAGAGCACTGTACTCGATGAATCTGAATTTCTGGCTAAAGTCTTCATGTTCAATGCTCCTTAATAAAATCAAGTATTTAATTAAAGCAGGCTGAAGAATAATTTCATGGGAGCTTTGAGATGGGATTGATCTTCCATTTCTAATCATCCTTCTTGTTCGATTTGAACAGAGCAATCTCTGCTCCTTTATAGAGTATTTGATAATGCATATCTGCTTCCATCTTGAAGTGAATGTTGTTCACAGGCTTAATGCATTGATACCTCCCTCCTACATAAGTACTCTGGCTGAATAGAACATCCCCATGCAAATCATCAAGGTGATATGGAACTAAGGTAACCAGCACAATCCAAGCATACAGACAATTTCAATCCCATAATATTAAACCTTCTAATAATTACTTCTAAAGTTTGAAATATTTGACCTACTATAATGCTGGACTTTAAACAATTGTCAGTCATGGTGTCCAAACCGTAAACTTACCTAAAGCAGCCACAATGTTGAATGTCTACGCTCTTTTGGATTTGCTTTTGAAAACATTATCACCAATATGTGACATAAACACCACAAGCTACAAAATCTAATCATCTCAATTTGGTATGTCTACGGACTATTTGGGCACATGGAGTACTCCGGTGGTGCACACTGATGGATTGGTTATGTTGATTCTTGAGGTGAGGATTCTCATTTGTGCCCTGACCAGCTGGAAGCCTGGAACCAGTTAATCTCCAGATTTATTCGTTAATCGAAATTAATCAATTTTAAAAAGAAAATTAAAAAAATTGTGAATTAGATGATGCAACAACCAACACCTTGAAATTCCAACTAAATTTTGAGTTAGCTTGATTATAAACCCTATCAATAAGGTTGTGTCTATCAAAGTTAACTATATGCATAAGTGTAGCAAGCAAGAAACATCTACAACGACTTATTCAAGTTCAACATCTACAATGACTTATTCAGGAAGGAACTTGAAGGAAATTCAGGAAGGAAGTTGAAGGAAATTCAGGGGTGAACAGTAAGGAAAACTTTTAGTCTTAAGATTATAACCATAAAAAATTTAACACTTTTATTTTCACCAAATGCTTTCAAATAGGACTTGTCCTGGTGAAACATATCATGGTACAGTTATGCTCTTTTACTTAATTTATGATTTCAAATACGGCTTATGCTGTAACAGAGTAATCTACCCTCTTTGCCTTTGGCATTAAGTTCAAATTGTCAAGTTTAAACCTGGGGCAATGAATCACCCCTAAAATACCGATTTGTTATTATATACAAGTAAACAGAATTTGAGGTATATGAGCATTAAACATTAAATTTATAACTGCCATTCTAATTAGGAAGTTGGCTCATTACTCAATCAAAACACCCTAATTGCAAAATCTTTCAATCATCTGGCTGAATGGCCTTATTGCTAAGGCCAGGTGTTCTGTCCTGAGAAGCAGAATATTTAGACTCACTCCAATCCACAACATAGGCAGATACTCGCCTCATAAACTTGACCTTAAACTCAATCCATGCCTAATATTTATAATGATTTATCATTGCCATGGAGGACTGCACATACAATGTCCTGTATCCCTTCTTCAGCTGGAAACGGTGTATTACATTAAACAATGAAGTAGAGGCAGCTTCCAAAAAAACTAGGGAGTTGAACCTTTTCTCCTGCCTCTCTCTGCAGTGTACCTTTGGGTTACCCCTCTGTCAGGGTGTTCAGTGAGCCCTGATGGCCCAAAATTCCTACACTTGAAGGAAACTTGCCACAGAAGTATTAGTCAAAGATGATATGGATCCTCAAACGCTGGTACTGCCACAGAAGTATTTCTGTCCTTGTAATATGTAGCCATAATGGATAACCTTCTTGTGCTTGCAATAGATGACAGCAGCTGAGAATTTTAGGCATTCCCTATTCTAATTTTTCCGAGTTAGTTGTTCACTTGTCATTGGTTAAGTTAGAGTTACGTTAGAGGAGTTGTTATCAGACAGAAATTTAAGGATTCCTTTGCGCTTACCTAGAGGTCTGCAAGAAGGATTTGGAAGAAAGATGATGGAGTACAACATACAAGCAAGTACTTCACATAGGAATCATTTCCAATCCCTGAATCTGACTATGAAGCAAAGCCATGGATTTTTATTCATCCAAGATGTTGTCCTCTTGCCTGGTGAAGTGTCACTATTGGTCCCACCGCTTTCTCCAAAATTCAGATTTGAAGACAAAGAATCTCTGCAATGTTTTTTCTCAAACAGTTTTTATACAAACTGAAGGAAATTGAACATCCAAAGAAGAAGCAAACTCTCAGAATTTCGAAAAATCAAAGAGGAAAGGAGACAACGAAAACAAGAAAGACAAAAGACGAAAGAACAGAGATCACAAAAATTAGAATCCGCAACTACTCCAAAGGAAGTTAAGAACCTGGAAAAGGCATTCGGGGTAGAAAATTAGCAGAAACACTTAGAAAGAGTGCAAAAACTAAAGAAAAGGTTCCAAGAGCACAAAAATCGATAAAAGCTAGACAGATTGAAAGATAGGCTGCTTGACAAGCTGAAAAACGAAGAAAAGAAAAAGAAAAACAAGAAGAGCAGGAACTACGAAAAAAACATTGACAGGGTTTTAAACTTGCAAAAAATATAAATGAATTCTAGTTGGAGACTTTAGGAATCTTTATCATCGTAAAAGAAATTATAAAAAAATAAATACAGAGAAAGAGAAACTACGGATAACAATCAAAAAAAATATTTTGAAATAAGATGCTAAGAAAGATTCTCAAGGTGATAAGAAGGGATGGGCTGAGTTGAAATTAAAATTGGATTTTGGATTTGATAATAAAAAGAAAAAGATAAGAATCACATCAGAAACCAAGAACAAACCCAAAGAAGCCAATAAACAAAAAATCAAAAACACAAACAATACAAAGGCAAAAATGCTTTGAAAAGGAAGTGGGAAAATTGGGCTATATCCTTCGGTTGTGTATAGAAATTGTTTGAGAAAGAACCATTCCAGAGATTCTTTGTCTCTAAATCTGAATCTTGGAAAAAACAGTGGGACCGATAGTAACACTTCATCAAGTAAGAGGACAACATCTTGGATGAATAAAAATCCATGGCTGTGCAGCACAGTCAGATTAAGTGGTTGGAAAATGATTCCTCTGCGAAGCACATGCCTGTAGGTTGTACTCTATTGTCTTTCTTCCAAATCCTTCTTGCAAACCTCCAGTTAAACACAAAGAATCTTAAATTTGTTTCCAATATCACCTCCTCTAACGTAACTGCAAATTAACCAAAATTAGATCAACAACTAACTGCAAGTGCTTCAAGTGTTCTGAAGCACTAACTTCCAACAAAAGTATGGACTTGAACCTTTTCTACTGGCTCTCTGTCAGGGTGTTCGGTAAGCCTTGATGGCCCAAAATTCCTACACTTGAAGGAAAGTTGCCCGATATGAGATTCGGAAATTCTTGAAGGCTGTTCCTCTGTGAACTTAGACTCATAACCATTTTCAAGAGAGCCCCTGAAGTAAGATCCTTGCAGCTGGGTTTTACTTCCTGAAAGCCCTTGTCCTCAGGACCCACCTGCTCATTCAACCAAGAATCAGAGAATACAAACTCACCCACATTGGTATACATCATCCATTGGAACTTTTCCCTGGCCATGGAAGCACAGTGTGAAAACTCTGCTTCCTGTTTCTTCGCCCATGGCAATGGATATCTGCTCACATTATGCCGGGTCGGTGCATATGGTTCCCAATGGACGCCATTTATTGTGGGGGAGTGGGAATCACTGGCATATATCGTTGGATCTAATTTCTTTACAGCTTGTTGGGTGATGTTGAAAGCTGTTGCCACACTTCTCAATGGAAGCTTCAATATTGACACGCTGCTTGTCTGCCATGATCAACAGTAAACTATTATGATACTAGTAAAATGGAGTATATTGACAACTAAATAAATGTGTTTTCACTACCACAACACCAGGATTTTGACTGTTGAGAGCAGAGATATAATTAGCTTCTTCAGTTCCAACATTAAGCTCAAAATTCAGTGTCCCCCTCGAAAATATGGTGACATCTCCAGGATGCAAAATATCGATGAAAGCTTGACCTAATTTGATAAAGCAGGTGTTTAATGATTCGGGGAAGGAAATAAAGCAGGTGTTTAAAGGAGGCAGGTGTATGTTTTACCTTGAGTGTCAACAAAACCAACTTGAAGAGGCCCTCCTGAGATAATAAGAGTAAGCATTTCTGAAGCTCATGGATGCGTATGCAGTAAATTTACATCACACGGAACCATCTTGAACCTAACATATTGCAGGCCCTGCGATCTGCAATGCCACAATCAATCACTGCAACTGGAAAACGAATAGTGTTTGGAATAATAACAATAATAAGAATTATAAAATCTTACGCTGCTGCTGGATAGTTGACGACTGAACTGGCAGCATATGCGTCCATTGGAGCGAACCCAGGTTGATCCTCTGCGAGAAGGGGCCGGAGTCCAGAGATAAACACCATGGTGGAGGCACATAGTTTCATCTTTCTTTCTGCAGTTCTAACATGAGCATACTGCAGAGGTCTGTGATAAGATTGTGGGATGTCATGATAAACAACAGAAGGAATAGGGTTTCCAAGGATTGACAGAGTAATTTTGTATCCGAGCAGCTGATGAAGCACTTCTTCTTCTTCTGGATGCTCACACCTAAAGATCTCTTCTGCAGAGTGCAAACTGCAAATAGAGTTACAGTAGTTTCTATTGTGCCATTGAAGATGCAACGAAGGTCTTGTGTTGCAACATTTAGTCCTTTTTTATAGTTGATACCTTTGGCAAACAGAAAAATGTCCTAATCTGTAATGAAATTCTCATATACCATGTGATGTGATTAAATGGGCTGGGAGTAATTCATAAACTCAGCATTCACTTTCATGGTCTCTGTTAAAACTGGGTTATGAATGTTGTCAACTAGGGTCATTGATATTGGAGAGCATTGGACATTTTGTGTAGGTGCCTGGCATCTTACCGCAGCTCCTTGGGCTCTATCTAAATATTCAATTCCCTTCCGTTGTGTATGGAGATTGTCTTCGAAAGAAGATTGCAGAGATTCTTTGTATTTGCATCTGAATCTTTGAGAAGACAGTAGCACCAACAGTAACACCTCATCAGGTAAGAAGACAACACTTGGATTTCCTGGTTTTGTTGAACTTGCCTCTGTTAAGCACTTTCCTGTTGGTCATACTCTATCATCTTTATGTCCAGCTAAGCGCAAAGGAATCCTTAAATATGTGTCCAGCAACACCTCCTCTAACGTAACTGCAAATTAAACAAGAACAAGTCAACAATTAACTCAGAAAAATATAGACTGCCTACAATTCTGAGGCGCTCTGTCATCTGTTGCAGGCAGAAGGTGGTTATCTACTATCACAAGGACAAAAATACTTCTATGGCCTAATAGAGTTTGAAGATTTATAGCATCTTTCACCCATGTAAACGTCGTAAAATTGGACATAACATTGTATAACCAGAATCTACTCCAATATAGCAGAATCTTGAACTAATATATAACCAGAATTTACTCATGGAAACTAATACATAGCATTGTATGTTCAGAAAAGTACACAATAACTTTGAAATACAATACCCATATAAATGATTTTCAAATCTGTAATCCATGAACATTAAAAGACATTCAATGCTTCTTTCATTAGCCTGCTGATTGGTCTAACCAAGATATGACATAATATATCTAATAAAGTAAACATATAGCAATCTTGCAACCAATAGATTATGAAACCTTCAATCCTTCATTCATGGTGCCGCTAATTGATCTAGCCAAGTAATAACTTCAAAAAAGAAAGAAAAACTATACAGTCCAAGAACCTAACACAGGACTGACCCACAGGCAAATAACATAATCTTTCTTGCAAAATAATCTAACCATTTGACAATTGCATTCTGTAATTCTATACCCTCACAAATCACCTATGCTCATGGACGATACAATGATATGAATTCTAAGTAAATGAATACATAGCTGACCTTGAGATATCTGATGAAGGATGGTTGCACGAACTGTGAAGAACAAAATAATCAAAATGATATAATGGAACCCGAGTCGCTTGTGTTTCTGAGCTCATATCTTTTTCAAAACAAGAATTCCATCTCCCTCTATGGGAAAATGGCGGTCAAGAAACCTTGAAGAACACAGTAACCTTGAAATGCAATGCCCATATAAATGATTTTTAAATCTGTAATCCATAAACATTATAAGACCTTCAATGCTTCCTCCATTGGCCTGCTAATTGGTCTAGCCAAGAAATGACATTGTATATCTAAAGAGAGCATATAATAATCTTGGGAAAGGACATTCAATAGATTATAAGACCTTAATCCTTCATTCAATCTGTAATCCATAAACATTATAAAGTAAACATATAGCAATCTTGCAACCAATAGATTATGAAACCTTCAATCCTTCATTCATGGTGCCGCTAATTGATCTAGCCAAGAAAAAACTTCAAAAAAGAAAGAAAATCTATACAGTCCAAGGACCTAACACAGGACTGAACCACAGGCAAATAACATAATCTTTCTTGCAAAATAATCTAACCATTTGACAATTGCATTCTCTAATTCTATACCCTCACAAATCACCTATGCTCATGGACGATACAATGATATGAATTCTAAGTAAATGAATACATAGATAGCTGACTTTGAGATATCTGATGAAGGATGGTTGCATCAACTGTGAAGAACAAAATAATTCAATCTCATATCTTTTTCAGAACAAGAATCCCATTTTCCCTCTATGGGAAAATGGCGGTCAAGAAACCTTGAAGAACACAGTAACCTTGAAATGCAACGCCCATATAAATGATTTTTAAATCTGTAATCCATAAACATTATAAGACCTTCAATGCTTCCTCCATTGGCCTGCTAATTGGTCTAGCCAAGAAATGACATTGTATATCTAAAGAAAGCATATAATAATCTTGGGAAAGGACATTCAATAGATTATAAGACCTTAATCCTTCATTCATGGTGCTGCTAATTGACCTAACACAAGACTGACCCAAAGACAAATAACATACTGTTTAACAATCACCTCACAAATATCTGAATACAATGATAAGAATTCTCAGTAACTGAATACATAGAGAGCTTACCTTGAACTATCTGATGAAGGGAACCAAAATGACACAATGGAACTAATGGAGTCGTTTGTGTTTTAATGGAGCTAAATTTAGGGAGAACGAAACTCTGTTAATATATTTCCTATTTGAGCCAGAAACCCATAATTGGTATCATAAGAAGTATGCACCCAATTCTTGTGAGGATTTCTGAGCTCACATCCATGGAAACCATGTCACTGTAACCTCTTCTTTAGAACAAGAATTCAATCTCCTACGGGAAACAAATCCCAAGAATTTTGAATATTGATTTAAGACTAAGAAGATGCAAAGCAGTAGATCTTTAAAAAGCCTTTCTTGTTGCACTTAATGATTGTAACCAATTAACGTAAACAATTGAAAGTATTTTATGTGCTAACATGAGGGATTTATTATGGGAAGAAAAGTGAATATTATTATCTATGTTGATGCAAATTGAATTGGAGACATTGACATTTTAGAACAAAATAAGTTTTCATTATTTTTAATTGTCTTTTTTAATAATATATTTTTGGTGATGTTGCATTATTACAAGTTTTTTTCTTGAAATATCTTATAGTGTATAAAAAATTATTTATTATTTTTAATTAACATGGCTTCTTAGATCTTTTTTTTATTATGTTATTTTGCATTTCTTATAGATTAGAAGAACTACTAGGTAAGGTGGTAGGAATGCTAAGGGTCCTTCAATCATAGTCATTTGTTTGTATCTATGGGCAATTACATGAAATTTAATGTTAGCAAGAGAAGTCTTAAGTATTGAGGCTTGGGACATAAATATTCAAGTAAGTCACATAAGACTAAAATTAGAATTGGATGTAAAGAATGACTAGAAAATTAAGGTGTAGCATGTAGAGTAAGGTTGTGATGCTCACAAAGGTGAATCATTGAGCCTTCTTGGGAGGTCATCTCTGTGACCATCTAGTTGGAGTAGTATTGAGATGGGTGACCTCCAAGGAAGGCCCACTGCTTCACCTAGACACAATGAGTGCTAAGTGGACCATTCATTCTCATGAGAGATGGGTTCTTGTGAACCACTACTCATGAAACATGGGTCAATGAGTTTGATTCGAAAACTACACAGTTGAATCGTGATAGCAATATCACAATTTGACTTGTTGTGAAAAATATCTCCTACTTATGAAATGGATCTAATTTTTAAACTATGAAGTTAAATATTAATTCGTTTGAGTATTTGGATTCTTTTAAAAAAAAATATATGAATGTTTATAAAATGTAATGTTGTTTCAAGCCTATATGCAAAATTTATGGCCTCAAAAGGATAGAGAACAAGAAAATCATCTAAGAATTCAGTGCAAAATTCATTTTATATATTTATGTTTTGTGTTTATGTCTAATTCCAAGAGGATGGAAAGATCACACTGACTTTTACATCAAGAGGAGATGAAAGGTCATAGGGGATATATGAAAGATTACATAATTTCTCTCTCATTTCAAAGGGGTAAATGAAAAATCACACATTTGCCTTCATTTCCTAAGGCTTTGAATGCATCTATGCAATATAAGCTTCAATTGAATATAGGGGGAACTTGTAGAGTCGTGTATATCGCTCATACATTAGGAGTTATTTTTTTATCATTCTTCTCATATTTTAACTATATTGGGGAAAATGAATTCTTTAAGATTTTGTAAATCGCTCTTTGGTGAGCTTTCATTTAATTGGGAGGGCTCTTAGATGGTTGTTGGCTAGAAATTAGTACACGGGCACAGGACTAAAGATAGGCAATACCAAATTGAAAATGAGGTTTTGGAATAGAAGCTTTGTAAGATAGGTTGTACTTTAGGGATATCATCTAAGGGTCATGTCCCTTGTTGTAGATATAAGTAGATAGGAAATATTTATTCACCAGAATAGATGAGACATATAGAAGACATAGAAGATATAGATAACATATACATATAAATGAGATATAAGGAATGCAACAGATATATATTGATATAGGAATGCAAATAATTCCAAGATTTTTGGTCTATTATGTGTATGTGACAATTTATTCTAATTTACAACTAAGTAGTAACTAGAATACCTTTCCTTGTTGCCTCAATAGGATTGAATCTAGCATAGAAGACTACATCATCAAAAAATATTTGGGTATGGAACTTCAATCTATATCCCTTAGATTTATTGCTAACATTGGCTCCATTGTTGAGACCTTGGTTAAGTTTTGTTGAGAAAATGTTCACATCCTAAAACTAGTATCAGATCAAGAGATAAACAAAAAATGAAATAAGAGATATGATCGAACAAAAAAAATTCTTCATGATCTCTACCTTGTGATAGGGGTTAGGCACAAAGGGGATGGGAAAAAAAACGGGGAAAAGGTCTAGAGAGACCTATGAAATGATGTGACCATTAGAACTACTAACTTGATATCCACCAAGCGACCCAAAATAGGAGTAATCCAATCCCAAATCTTAAAGCCCCATGGAAAAAGGTGACAAAAATAATTCAAGAGAGATTAAGGAGAAAACGAAAATAGAGAAGAAAGAAAGAAAGGCTAGCCCTAATGAGATAGAAAGAAGACAAAGATAGAAGTTGGAGAGAGAGTAAAGACATAGAAGGAGAGTACAGATGGCGACGAAGTCAAGACTTGACAACACCAATATTGATGTTGCACTGACCACACCAATGTGGGTGCTACTGGGAAATGAGAGAACATAAATAAAAACAAAGAGGAGAAGATCCTAAAAAGGACAAATTCTTGTTGGAATAAAGAAAAATAGTTACTAAGAAAATTGGAGAATAATTTGGAAGGATATGGAAGATCAAGAAGATTGTTGTTAGGGGAATTTAGTAGTGAAGAGGCTCCTACCCTACCACAACTTTCTAGAAATCCTAAACCTAAAATAGACTTTAGCAATATCACAATTAAACTAGATGACATGTGTAAGGAGTTCCTACAATTCTAGATAAATTCCTATTTGTAACTAATGAGTATTTGGGGAAGTTAGTTAACAAAAGTATAAATAATTTAAAGGAGGAAGGAAATAAGAAAGAGGAAATTATTCAAGCATTAAGAATAGCAACTAATGAAATGTCATTTATTAATAGGAGGACAAAAGGAAGTTTTGAGGAGTCACGACCCTCAAACCATGACCCATCCCCCTCAAGGTCTAAAAGCAGGAGAATTGTGAAAGATAAATCACCAAAGAACAAAGAAGAGAAGAAAGAAGCAAGAAACAAATAGGAAATACCTTGGAACAAGATATTAGGAGAGGAGTATGTCAGGGTGGACTTGGGTGTAGTTCTAAATATCATTCTATTCTATCCACCGCATGGGAGAAGTTAGGGAGATAGAAGCTTGTTAAAACACTAATGAATACTAGTCTAGTTGATGATTCCAGAGTGGAGACATTAGGCACTTAGAACATTGTTGAGGTGAATGTAAGGGGCATTAAACAATATATAGATTTTAAAGTGGTAGAAATGAAGAATCTTTTCAACACATTCAAGAATCTACTCAAATTAAGATGGTTTGTTGGCTCTAACAATATAATAGATCCCGAGACTAAAAATATATATTTTGTTGATAATGAACAAATATTGTATCCCACTAAGCATTGAAGATAGATTGTGTGTTGCGCCTCTTCAAAATAACACTTCCCAACCCTTATGCAATATATCTTAGACCTCCACACCAAAACCACAACAATCACTCTTTGGATTCCACTAAGTATTCAGATCAGGAGCCATACCCCTACAACCTCAGATAATGAAGAACTAGTATCAAACACACAAAAAACCAAACAAGGTATCTACCATATTAAGTTAGCAAGATTTTGTAGAGTTGGAGATATTGGTGAATATATTTCAAAAATGGAGAAAACATTCAATGAAAAAGAGGTGAGGATGACAGCATTACAAGACACATTATTTTTTGGTGCTATTAGATCCTGTATTGAAAATTCTCCTTCAAGCCTGATACCTACAAAAAGAAGGAGAATACCCCATCATCTCAAATACCAGCGAATAATAACCCTGAAAGATAATCTCTACACTTGTGCTACTACATGGACAAGAGATAGAGAATACAATCACTTGCTCTATGTCATATAATTATTCTATTGGACATTAATACCAATGGTCAAACATGGTATATTAATCAGGAAGAACATGTGGAAACTAGGGAATGGGAAGATGTTTGGCAAGACTTTATCCATACTTTTTCATTTTGGAATGAAAACAAATAGATACATAAGGTACTAAGAAAAATCAAAGAGATCATATTAAATAATGTACCAAAGAATGTATCCTTAGAGCCGAATCCACCACCCCAGTGTCAAAGAGTATGGAATCTAGTAGAGTGGTTGGATAAACATGCACAACCAACACACAATGGATGTTGTAAAGTTCACAAAGATGATGTGAGGAGGCAGACCCCAAGCTTCATTTTAGATAGGAGAAGGATAATGGAAACTAGAACTCAAGCCAAACTTTGATAAACATAATTACAATCAACCATTAAGTTGAAAATATAACTATATTAGATAGTCTAAAGATGGGAAAAATAGGGGACTATTGGGAAGAACCAATTATCGCATCAATTATTGAGCCATTAACAAAATATTCGGGGTTTTTTCCCTAGACTTTTACAAAAATGAATGGTATTGAGGAAGAAGTATGGATTGTAGACACCTAAAATTTTGTCATGCCTATAAGCATTAATTTTAGTAATTTTTAAATATTAATTAAATAATTTAATATTTAATTAATTCCTTTTCACATCACTTAAACTAAATAATCTTTATTATTTAATTAAATCTATTTTTATTTTCTCTCATTATTAAATAATTATTTTAATTATTTAGTTAGCTAATTAAGTCTTCCATAATTAAATGAATTCTTTAATTGATTTAATCATTTGCTTTTGTTCAACCAACAACTTTTTCTAATCAATTTCCTATTAAATTAAATAAAATCATTTATTTTATTTTATTATTTTTCTCTTCCATAATTAAATGAATTCTTTAATTATTTTAATCTCTCATTTTTCTAATCAATTTCCTCTAAGAACAAATAAAATATTTATTTCATTTGTTTTTCTATTCCATAATTAAATTAATTCTTCAATTCATTTAATCTCTCCCTTTTTCTAATCAAATTCCTCTTAAAATAAATAAAATCATCATTTCATTTGTTTTTATCTTCCATAATTAAATAGATTCTTTAATTCATTTAATCTCTCGCTTTTTGAAATTGATTTCCTCTTATAATAAATAAAATCTTTATTTCATTTGTTTTTCTATTCCATAATTAAATAAATTCTTTAATTGATTTAATCTCTTACTTTTTCTAATCAAATTCCTTTTAAAATAAATAACTGTTTATTTTTCTCTTCCATAACTAAATGAATTCTATAACTCATTTAATCTCTCACTTTTTCTATTCAAATTCTTCTAAAAACAAATAAAATATTTGTTTTATCACTTTTGGGCATAATTAAATAATTGTTTTAATTATGTAATGCTAATTAAGTCTTCAGTTGCATTCATAGTTATCTTTTTAACAATTCCTCAAATCAGTCAACTACTAAATCAATTCCGCTTACTTCTAAATCATATCTCTCTCAACAAATCTCAATCACTGATCAAATTTGTTTTTAAATCAATCTCAACCGTCAAACCAAATTCTCAAAATCTATAAATTCAATCTCAATCTTCATTATTAGGAACCACCATCTTTGTATTAAGATTCTCAAAGATACTGAGAGGGGGGGGTGAATCAGCCCTGATCGGTATGTATATTTACTTGATTTATAACATGAAAAGCAATTCAAAGTTGTGTACCGGTAAACTAAAAATAATGCAGTAAAGAAAAATAATAACCACAACATAAGAGACACACCATAACACAGTATTTTTAACGAGGAAACCCGGTGTGGTAAAAACCTCGGTGGAATTTGTGACCCACAATATTCGCTTACTGACCAATAAGAGAATATTACTGCTTACAATATTGGCCTGCACATGCAGGAAGGCCAAGTGCCTAGAGCTCACTGCTCAGTTACAAAAGAAGTCACCCTGACTTACAAAATGGATTATACAAATCCAATGTCTTGTACTGCTTTAGATCAGCATCTACTATGCCAAATTCAGTACCGGTTTAAGCTCTGCAATATACGTAAACCTTATCCTAATAATTCACACATTAGGTCTGCTATAATCTTTTTTCACCTCTCACTAACTAAATGATCTACAATGATCTCATACTTATATGAGTCATGTTACAATCTGCCAAATCGGCTTACAAAAGATTTTACAATTAATTACAAAATATATTTATACAAATTCTTGTCGGTCAGGGTGCCGGTAATCTTCCTTTTGGTGTCGGTGATCTGTATGTTGGTGGAGAGTCTGTCGGTGCCAGTGTCTGTGTCTGCCTACCGATATCACATTATTGTAAGGTTGCCATCAATGACAATACCTTCAATCACCTACAATTTCTCATTGGAGTGTGCATTTGCCAACAATCTCCCCCTTTGGCATTGATGGCAACACTCATGAGAAAAATCAAAACTGTATATCCAAAAATGATGTCCAAAAAGAATCTACCAAAGTTTCTTACCAAAATTGTGTTGTAAAAAATGTATGCTCCCCCTGAGATGACGATGTCTTGTTCTGATCATTTTTCTCATCTCACTACTCCCCCTTTGGCATCAATGACAAAGGTTGTCATTCGCTGTCAGTGGAGTGTGGTTCCTGCCTAGATTCTTGTAGCTGGTCGGTTACAATCTGGAAAAGATCTGCCAAAACCAAATTTAAATTGTCTCTAAATATTTTTCTATATGTTAATGTCGCTCGTGTTCTCTGAACTGTACCTGTGAGTATGTGCATTTTCTCTTCCAGTGTCTTAAGTCTGGGGACCACAGCCTCAAAAATTTCTTTTCTCAAAGAAATGAGGTAATCTAGTTTAGGACCAAGTTTGCATTTTAAGTTCTGTGCCTTAATCTTTATCTTTCCTTTATCATTTTCTAAATTCTCAATTTTCTCTTCAAGATCTGCAATGTACTTTTCAATTTTCAAAAATGAGTTTGATGATCCTATTAAGTTATCAGCAATATTGTTGATTTCATCTTGTGCTTTTCTGATCTCTGACTCTATGTCTTCTATCAAAATGTTAGTTTTACAAGTATCTCTATACAGTTTCTTGAAATCCAAAATTGTTTCCCCTAGTGCCGGTAATAAGGTTTCCATTTTCTCCTTAAATTTCTTTACAATTTCCTCAAAGAAATTTTCTTTCTCCTTATTCATCCTCTCTTTAAATGTGTCTTCATTGATCTAATCAACTGTCAAAATGTTACTGGTTATGAATTTAGACAATGTGTCTAGTTGACCTAAAGAATCTTTATTATCCACAATGCACTTGGGTGCTATCAATTTAAGAATGGGAATTGTGTCATCAATAGCCTTATAGGCTTGTGCATTACACTATGATTTTCTTTATAGAATCCAATAATACTTCTGTTACATTTGTTGGTCTGAACTCTGCCATTGAAGTACCAGAAGTCTGCCCAACTGTTTTTACAATTTCCACGCTATCGGATGTGATAATAACTTTTCTTTCCTCTCTCTCAGGATGATTTGTTTGAGTATGCATTTCTATTAGCAAAGGTTTAGGCTTTTCAGCTTTTTCCGGTGGCATTGTCTTGGTCTGAACTTGTGTCTCAACTTGTTTTTGTTCTGGTTTCTCCATCTGTGTCTCAGAAGGTTTCTCTAAGCTCTCAACTATTGGTTTCTCAGATGTAGTCTCTGTATGTACTTCTGGTTTCTTTGTATTTACCTCTGATTTTTCAGTTTCATTTACCGGTGCTTCAAATGCTTTCTTAGTGGTGTCCTCTATCGGTTTCTCTGTATCTGTCCTTATATTTACAGTCTTAACCTCAACATCTACAGTCGGTGGCTCAGTAGCCACATATTCCTTCTTATCCTTAGTGGTCTCTTTATCTACCACAATATTCACCTCTTGGGTGTCTACATTCATAGTGTACAAAACTTCAGACTCAGGATTTGTATCCTCTTGAGGAGTCTACATACTCTCTGTAGTCAGTTGATTATTAGCATTATGTGTCGGTGGAGTATCAGAGGTGGGGGTAAGTCATCCGTTATCTTAAGGTTTGGAGGTCCACCTACCTTTCCTTTCCCCTTATCCCTGTCCTTTTGATATACTCTGATAGTCTTGGGTATTTTGAGTTCTTCTTGTTCCTCTTTTGAGAATATATCCCATTGATCTGTAGTTTCTTCTGAAATTTCATTTACTCTTCCTTCCATCAGTGCTACATGTTGATGAGCAGTTGAAAATATTGTTCGGTTGGCCTCACTGATTAATTGATTAATCTCTTCAAGTGAGTTTACTAGATACACTGCAAGTAATTTTTCAATTTTTATTTTCTTATCCAGCTCAACAATAGCTACCCTTCTAGCTTCAAGTCTTCTGTAGAGATCAGTGGATATTTCATCAACAATTTCCATCAAAAATTTCTGGTATATATCCAAGTGTAAAATTACACTATTTTCTATGCTTTCTTTGTCATCTGCGGAAAGTGTGTTATACAGTTTGCTAATGTTTTTCAACTTTCCATCCTCTATTATTTCACTAAGGAGTTTATCCAGTTGAGAAATGTCTTGTTTTACCTTCTTCTTCTTTGGAGTTAACTTCTTAATTGGAGGCCTCACTGCCTATTGCTTTTGTCTTGTTCTCCTGGGTGTAGGTGAGGGTGCCGGTGAGGGTTTTCTTTTCCTTTCTACCCTTTTCAAGACCATTGGTATATCACTCTCAGAGGAAGTTATATCACTCTCAAAGGAAGTTGCAATTGGTGAAAGATGAGTTTCCAGTTGAATTCCTTCCAACTTACTTTCTTTGATACCAGTTTGCTTCAATACATCTTCCTTAATTGCTTTTGCTTGTCTGGTGCCTTTCCTTACTGTTTGTTCAACTTTCTTAACTCTTTTCCTAGATTGAATTCCACTTTCAATTGTTTTTGCATTGCCAAAGACTTTCTTAGAGGGTTCCTTTGGTGCTTCTAGGAGGGCTTTTGCATAAGTTTCAATGATGTTATCATTTGTTTCATATCCCATTTTAGTTACCCAGATAGTTCTAGGGACAACTGCCTCCATCCATATTTCATCTTTCTTGATTACAAAACATATTTCCTTTTGATATTTATCCACAATTGCCTGAGACAGCCTCATTCTTGTCTTCATTCAAGCCTTTAGTGCTTGAAAATGTTCGTTTATATTTTTCTCTTTGTTTTCCCCCATGTTGTTTAATAAATCCAATAGTTGCTTTCCTACTGATATATCAAAGCCAAAATCTCTCCTACCAATACTAGGTACTTTCTTAGTAATGTACATTATTAAACATACAAGCAAATTTCCAAATCTAAAAGTTCCTTTCTTGTCTCCTTTGATCTTCTTCAAATTGTCTATCAATTCATCTTTGAGTCATTCACACACATCTATTCTAGCATTATCATTAACCATGTCATATGCACTTTTAATAAATAGGCTAGATACTAAGTTTAACCTATTTGCATGTGTAGCCTCGTAGCCTAAAATCATACTGACAAATCTGACATTGATGTCCTTTACATCATTTACCCTTAGAGACCTTTTGTCAAATGTTGTGTCGGTTAGGTCTATCACTGTGTCATTTGAGACCCTTTTAGTTATGTCAGGTCTACTATCGGTGGAAGGTAACCTTGTTACTGACTTAACAGCTTCTTTGGTGATCTTATGAATTGAATCCAACCAAAAGAATTCACAATGGACTCTGCTTAGGACTATTCTTATCACATCTTCAGGAAAATTAGGAATGCTCAGAATATCCACAAAACCTAGGGTTTCTACTACCTTGTGTTCCGGTTTGATATTGTCATTTTCATCACAAATCACAGTCCTATACATGTTCTTGATTTCATCATCTCCTAGTTCCTCTATATGAGAATGTATGTATATTCTAGGATCTTTAGCATGTACTACTCCCTTAGGTATTTGAGAAAATGCACCTATGGTATCATATTTCTTCGCTATTTCGGGAACAAGCTTGAATACGGGTCTAGGGCACTTGACAACTTCAATCATAGTAGGGTTTGCAATAAATTTAGGAGTGGATGAGGAAGCCATAGTTATAAATACCTCAATATTCCTTAGGGATGAGTGCTTGAATGACTTGCTTCCTTCTCGCTATGGATGCCCTTCCTTAGGATTTTCATGCTCTCGAAGATTCGAATGTTCGGTGAATGAAAAAGGAGCCAAAACACTTGCTTTATAATGTTATTTTCTCCAACTACCACATTTAATGCTTGCCGGTTAAGTCACAACTTAACTCATTTGCCGGTAAAGAAGTAATTCAACTTCTCACCATCAACCAAGGGAATAATAGCATGTTTTTCAATTTGTTGCTAAACCCCCAAAGGATTTTCCTTTAGTTAGATGAAGAGTCTCCTGCCAGTGGAGTGATATTCTATTCTACTGGTGGAGGAGTATTCCCATCAATATTCTGATCTGACTTTTTGATCCATTGTTTTGAGAATTCTTGCTTTACCTCTTCAACTTTTTCTTTACCTTTCAAACTGTGTCCTTTGTTATTTGTCGGTGAAGTCTTGCTTCTACTAAATTTTGCAATATGTCCAATCTTGTTACAAGCAAAATAAGTCACATTGTTTTTTTGAATAGCTTTCCCATATCCTATGCCGGTTTGTGTTCTACATTGATTAGATAGATATCCAAATCTTCCACAAACATAACATCTTACATTCATTCTGCAATTTTCTAAATTATGACCAACTTTGTTGCACTTAGAACATTGACCAGTGGGTGCATTAGTGTTCTGATAATTTCTAGATCTACACTGATTTTCTCTATGACCATACTTGTTACAGTTAAAGCATTTGCCATTAAATTTGTAAGCATTAGGTTGTCTTACCGGTTTGCTATGATCATGACTATTTGCAGTATCGTAGCTTTCACCAATTTCAAAGCCAAGGCCATTAGAATCACCACTTGGTTTCTGATTCTTCAGCATGTCATCAAGTTCTTCTAAACTTTTCTTGAATTTTTCCTTGTGTTGATTTGCAGCAGCCAGTTCACTCTACAAGATTCCTTTATGTGTCATGAGTTCAGTTCTGTCATTTTGTGTATGCATCAAAATTGTCTTTAACATATCATTTTCATGACTAAGTCTTGTGTTTTCATTTGTAGCATCATTTAGTCTTCTAACCAATTCCTCTTCATTCTTCTTCCAATTTTCAGTTTCTTTAAAAAATCTCATAGTCATATCTTGCATCTCATTCTTCATTGTACTGTTTTCTTGTCTCAGCTTGTTTACCAGATCATTAAGAGTTTCCTTTTCATCTTCATCATTCTGCATCTTTTCACAAAGTTCTCTTCTTTTTTTCCTTGCAATGGTGAAATTTTCTTGAAGTTCTTGAATGATATCCTGTGCAACCTTCAGATCATCTTCAAGTTTGATATTCTTTACTTTTTCTGCATCATAGTCTGAAAGAGCTATTTCCAATTGTTTTCTCAATTTTTCCATCTCTACCAGTGTCAAGATCTTCCTCAAGCTGTTAGGGTTTTGAAAATAGAGGACCAACCTCTGATACCAATTGTTAGGATTCTCAAAGATACTGAGAGGGGGGGGGGTCTGAATTAGTATATGACCGGTATGTATATTTACTTGATTTATAACATGAAAAGCAATTCAAAACTATGTACCGACAAACTAAAAATAATGCAGTAAAGAAAAATAATAACCACAGCATAAGAGACACACCATAAGACAATATTTTTAACGAGGAAACCCGGTGTGGGAAAAACCTCAGTGGAATTTGTGACCCACAATATTCGCTTACTGGCCAATAAGAGAATATCACTACTTACAATAGGGGCCTGGACATGCAGGAAGGCCAAGTGCCTAGAGCTCACTGCTCAATTACAAAAGAAGTCACACTGACTTACAAAATAGATTATACAAATCCAATGTCTTGTACTGCTTCAGATCAGCATCTACTATGCCAGAGTCAGTACTAGTTTAAGCTCTGCAATATACATAAACCTTATCCTAATAATTTGCACATTAGGTCTGCTATAATATTTTTTCACCTCTCACCAACTAAATGATCTACAATGATCTCATACTTATATGAGTCATGTTACAATCCGTCAAGTCAGCTTACAAAAGATTTTACAATTAATTACAAAATATATTTATACAAAATTCTTGTCAGCCAGGGTGTCGGTAATCTTCCTTTTGGTGTCGGTGATCAGTATGACGATGTAGAGTCTGCCGGTGTCGGTGCCTGTGTTTGTCTGTCGGTATCACATGATTGTAAGGCTGCCATCAATGACAATACCTTCAATCACCTACAATTTCTCATTGGAGTGTGCATATGCCAACACTTTGTATTCTTGTGCATCCATTTTACAAGTTTTCTTAAAGTACAATGTTGAGAGTGATGCTTCAACACAAGAAAAACAAGGACAATGGAGTCTAGATGCATGGAATTGGCAATGAAGTTTGATTTTCTTTAAAAAACCATGACAATGGAGGCTAGATGAATGGAATTACCAATGAAGTTTGATTTTCTTTAATTCACTTCATTTGGTAGTTAATTCTTTTATGCATTCTTTATTCATTTGCAATTGAGATTTGTGTGATAGATTTGGGTCTTTGTGATTGCCTAATTAGTCTACTACATCGTGTTTTCATTCCAATTGTTGATTGCTTACATGGACCATGAAAATACAATTTAAGGAGGATACCAAACCATATTGGAAAAGACCATATTGCCTAAATCCTAATATGAAGAAATGGATGCAGACAGAGTCAAACAAAAAGTTGGCAGTTACAATAATCAAACTAGTAGAAGATTCATAATAGATAAGTTTGATGGTGATACAAAATAAAAAGATAGGAGAAATCCAAGTATGTGTAGATTTATGGAAATTGAATAAAGCATGTATACATGAGTCGTTCCCTTCACCTTTCATAGAAGAAATCTTGGAATATGTTGTCCAAAGGGAAATATATCTAATCATCTATGGGTTATTTGGACACCACTAGGTAAGGATAAGGGAGGAAGACCGAACTAAAACAAAATTTTCCACCAAATGGGGATCATTCATGTACATAGTAATGCCATTCCAGCTCAAGAATGCCCCTACTATTTTTAGCTAGATAATGGTCAACACATTTAAGGATAATTGCACTCCTTACTTTTTGAAAGTATATTTAGATGGTTAGACAATATATGGATTATTGGTAGAACATATTTAGGCACTTTGGGCAATGTTGGAAAAATATAGGAGTATGCAAATATCTTTGAACCTTAATTAATGTATCTTTATGGTCCCCTTTAGCACACTATTAACTGAGATATCATTTGTAAAGAAGCCTTAATGGTAAACCCAATGAAAATTTCTCTAATTATGAACCTACCACTCCATAAGACATCCCCAAAAGTAAAAATGTTCCTTGGATACACTGGTTAGGAAGTTCATCAAAGGATACACCACCATAGCTACACCCTTAGAAGAATTGTTGAAAAATTGGAAGACCAATTACACCATCAATTGTACAGAACAAATCCAATAATATTTTGACACCAAATGGGGATCATTCATGTACATAGTAATGCCATTCGGGCTTAAGAATGCCCCTATTATTTTTAGCTAGATAATGGTCAACACATTTCAGGATTTCATTCCTTACTTTTTGAAAGTATATTTAGATGATTAGACAATATATGGATTGTTGATAGAACATTTTTAGGCACTTCGGGCAATGTTGGAGAAATATAGGAGTATGCAAATATCTTTGAACCTAAATTAATGTATCTTTATGGTCCCCTTTAGCACACTATTACTTGACATGTCATTTGTAAAGAAGGCTTAATGGCAAACCCAATGAAAATTTCTCTAATTATGAACCTACCACTCCATAAGACATCGCCAAAAGTAAAAACGTTCCTTGGATACACTAGTTAGGAAGCTCATCAAAGGATGCACCACCATAGCTACACCCTTAGAAGAATTGTTGAAAAATTTGAAGACCAATTAAACCATCAATTGTATAGAACAAAGCCAATAATATTTTGACACTATCATATAGAAGATCGCAGAAGCACCCATTCTTATCTTTTTTGAATTGGTCGATACCTTTTAATGTTCATGTAGATGCATCCAGAATAGCCATCAGTGTATTATTACCCCAACCTAGGGGAAACAAGGACCACCCAAAAGAATTTTCTTGTAGGAATTTGTATCAAGCAAAAGAAACTATACCAACATTGAGCGAGAAGCCTTAGTCATGGTCAACACTTAACATAGATTTTAATAGTACTTAGAATACACTCCCTTCACATATTACACTGATCATGGGTCCTTGAAATTCCTCTTAAATAAACTAGTGATACAAGAATGTATATGTTGCAAATAGGAGTTTGTGTTGTCATTGATTATGTTAAATGATAATTGCTATTTGCTTCAAGATTAAAACTCACGGATGCATAAGTTTTACAAATGATTTGTTTGAAAATGCACTTGGAGTTTCTTGAAGTCTAACTCTCTCTCAACTGAAGCTCTTGATTTTATAGACCTTGAGAGGATAAGATGATGTGGCTTAGATCAACGGTCATGATCAGATCTGCAGATTTGGATTGTTGTGAGCAAAGGTGAAGGTTGAGAGAAAGGGGGAAGGAGAAGACAAGTGTCACTCATCTCACCTTGACTGGGTTGTTGACTGAGGGAATTTGGGGATGGTTGGTGAAGATTTAGGCATGGTAGGAAAAGTGGATTCAAGTCCTTCCTAAGATGTAGGGGGTGTTGGAGAGAATATAGAAGATGGTTAAGAAATATGTGTACGTACACAATATTCATTAAATTTGGAAGTTGGAGATAAATGATGAATTAATATTTAAGAAATATTAGTTTCCCTAGCCACATGATGGATGAGTTGGAAAAGGGAAGATGAAGTGGAGATGAAGGGTGAGTTGGATAAGAAAGATTAAATAATTTAAGAAATTATTTAATATTTGAGACTATAGGATAGGAGAATAACTATTAAATATTAGATATTTAATTGATTGAAGGAGATAATTAAATATTAGATATCTAATTAACTTGGTTAGAAGGATAATTAAATATTAGATATTTAATTAATTAGAAGAATATGATAGATGAATTAATTAATAAAATATTAATTAATAGAAAGACACGAAAAATGAGTTAAATAAATTAATCTTTTCAAATTAACTATTTAATAGAAGAATAATAATTAAATAAATATAAAATATTTATTTAATTGCTCACAACCATTTTTATGTGTATACATTTTGCCCCTCTTTGAAATGATGTTGAGACAACATTGTTTCAAAGATTAAATCAAGTCTCGATAATGCACCTGATGAAGATGAAAATCTTGATTGTGTGCCCCCTCAGGAGATTGATCGTGAAATTGTTGAAAAATTTGGTTTGAACGATTGATCTCATGATAATTGATAAAAATTCAGTCAATTGAATTAATTTGTAAAAAATAAATAAAATTGTCCCATTGAGTAGCATTAATTACTCTTCAAATAGTAAATATAAAATTAACCAAGTCTAATTTTAACTTCATTGTTATCCTTGTCAGCTTGTGAAGAAAATATTTTTTGTGAGGTGGCGAAAGGGTGATTCTTGTGGAGAACCATCAATTTGAGCATGTTCGATGATATCAGTGACCTCCCGAGTATGGGTATCCGGTATGTATCTTATCCCAAGCTTTGTTTTCAACTTGTCATGCAACTTTTCATGTTTTTAGGTGCATTTTTGAATTTTTTGAATTTTTTTGCGATTTTCGGTAGTAGGTTAGCTCATTTGCATTTTGATTTAGTGCATATGCAATTAGGTTTAGCACATATGCATAAATTAGTGCTTATTATCATTTTGTTAGTGCATATGCCAAGGATGTTAGTGCATTTGCATAGGATAGTGCTTTTGAATTGTTTGTTTGCGCTTTTGCAGCTAAAGTTAGTGCTTTTGCTTTGTTTTGTGTATATGTTCGTAGGGTTAGCGTGTTTGTTGAAAAAGTTAGCGCATATGTTTGGTTTTAGCGCTTTTGCTCAGTAGGATAGCACATATGCTCTAAAATTTGATGTTTTTGATAAATGCAAAAGCTAATATCACTTTGATGATTAGATTTAACGTTTTTAATGCGCGTGTATGATTAATAAGGACTTGATTGATTGATTTATGTTGTTGGATAGATTGATTTGATTTGTTTTGATAAAGTAGCTCTATGAAACCGATTCACTTTCTAATGCAAGAGCTAAAGAGAAAAGTTTTGATTGAACTCAGTGATTGATAGAAAACCATGATTGATAGGTTTTAAAATGATTTGATAGCTTAAGTTGCTTCAGTTTGATTTGATATATTTGATAGATAGATAGCGTAGGTTGCTTCAGTTTGATTTGATAGATAGATAGATTAGCAATTGTGTCAGTTTGATTTGATAAATTTGATATATAGATTGTTGATGATTGATTGAATTCTCTTGATAAATAGGAGAAACTTGATGTTCTCCAGTGTCAGGAGAAATTACTAGTAGTACATCATTTAGTGTCAGAGATGATGCAGGCTGAGGTTAGACACATAGATGCCTATGGTTTAGGCCATCTGTTATATATGCTTGAGATTACGCATAATAGAGGATTGTTGACGATGTTAGCTGAGAGATGGCATAGTGAGCATAACACTTTCCACTTGCCCACAGGTGAGATTAGTGTGATGCTCGAGGATGTGTATAGGATTCTGCACATCCCAGTGATTGGCGAGTTAGTGCAATATGATTTTAAGGATCATGTTGGGGCAAAGGCTTGCAGAGCCGTGTTTGCTGATGATAGCATCGCTAGAGGAGAGATTTGATGGGAGGATATGGTGATGTATTACGAGACTCCCTGTGATTCTTGTTGGTTTGATTGGAGGATTTATTTGTCTTGATAGGCGATCATGAGGTTTTGATGTTGGATGGGGTGAGATTCTCCTGAGTATGATGCAGCATCGTACTCGATATGCTTGGGGTGTTTGTATGCTTGCACATTTATATCATGATCTTCATCAGGTGGTGTATGATGAGAGTGCTAGTTTGTCTACAGGATGCACTTTATTGCAGATCTGGTGCTAGGAGCACATTGCTACTACTCAGCCTATCTATCACAGAGTTCATGGACAGAGGTAGCCATATGTGTATTTTTATGCAGGTATCCTTACTCAGCATAAGCTGGGTAAGATGGAGTATTGGCGTTGGGTGCTTGATTCATTGGATAACATTACTTAGAGACCATATGTTGATTGTGAGCCATGGATGGATGATGCACATACATTACCATTCATCATGCAGAGAAGATATCTCATTGGTCGGACTCCTTACATTGTTGAGCGACACTTGATTAGTTGCATTCTTAGACAGTTTGGGATCATCCAACCTATGCCTACTGGTGTGACAATATATGCTCGACGGTATAGAGATAGATGAGATTGGGGATCTTCTTTGTCATTTGAGATTGCTCATGCAGAGTTTCTTGCTACTCTGAGAGTGGCTTATGATATGAGATTGGACATTCTTGATCTTAGGGTTACTGCAAATTATGCTCAGTACATACTAGCTAATCCATTTCCTTGTATTACTAATCCAGCAGATCCTCCTCCTAGCTCAAGAGATGAGGATGATGATTCAAATGATCCAGGTGTGAGGAGACATAGATGGAGACGAGAGCTCAGAGCTTCTCAGGAGGCTGGGGGAGGTGGAGATGAGGGTGGGGATGGAGGTGGTGGTGGTGGTGGTGGTAGGAGACCTGGATGGAGGGGAGGTTGATTGAGAGTCCGTGGAGGAGCGTTTGGACCGGTTGGCGGGATTGGGAGACCACGTCCTATGGGTGGGAGGGATGTTGGATGGATTGGGAGGGAGCATGGTAGGGTAGGTATGAGATCATCGAGAGGGTTTCCATTGATAGGAGGAGGCAGGGTGACTAGACTAGATGGGGGTTGCGGGAGAGGCATTGATTTTGGACAGATTCAGCTAGACCCTAGGGTTATTGCAGCTCATGGTGGAGATGATGAGGATCCAGAGGATCATGTTCCCCTTATTAGATGACGGATTTTGAGAGCTACTCAAATAAAGATTCTAGCAGTTAGATAGGGTGGTGGTGAGGAGGGGATTGGGGTTCATGTACCACAACAGGATTTGCCAGAGCAGGATGCACCAGAGTAGGAGACCATTTATAGTCTTAGAGCATAGAATGATCAACTTCAAGCATAGGTGCAAACTCTTATGGCAAAGAAGGATAGAGTTGTTAAGAGACAATAGGATACTCAGGACCTTCTTGATCATATTCAGCAAGTTGGATCAGGTACTCTCTTAGCTGACACTGTTAGAGCATTAGTTCGGGCTAGGAAGGAGACTTCCCCACTGGCGATGATGATATGAGGAGGCAGTTGCAGAGAGCTAGAGAGCAGGTAGTTATCATACCACCGTGTTGATAGATACTAGCAGTGGTGGGGTCATGGGACCTCCTCAGAGGAGTGGTGATCATGGGAGACAAGCATCTGGAGGATATTCCTGCCCACAGCCATAGAGATGGATAGAGTCAGGTGGTAGTGGTACAGGACAGCCATAATTTGATTTGGAGGCACTTGTATTGTTTATTTGATATCATTGTATACTTGGACTTTTATTGTTTTATGATGATCTATATGCAAACATGGATTCTATATGATGATGATCTTTATTATGCATGTTACTCTATTTGATGATGATCTATATGCTTTGATTATATGGATGCATGATTAGATGGATGATGATATTTATGCATGTTACTTTATTTGATGATGATGCAATGATAAATGCTTTTGTTCATTTTCAATTTTGATGATCTTGGATGCAAAATGAAAATGATTACTAGCTTTAATGATATGTAAATGATGCAAATGCAATGATCTATATGGAAATGTTTTTGCTTTTATATGTAATGTTCATAATGATTATGAATCTAAAGTGCAAAGATGCAACTAAATGATCATTAATGGAATGATAATGCCAATAATAATGATGATACACTACATGATTAATGAAATGCACTTAATTAAATGCAAACTAATGCAATGATTTATATACAACTAATTGTAATGGAAAAATGATTCTAAGAAATGAATGCACCTATAATGATTAAATGCAAATTGTTTTTGTTTGTCCAAGTATATTCAATCTTTATTTATGACCGTTGATTTGTTAATGAAATAATATGCTTATAATGCAACTAACAATGAATGCTTATAATACAAATGAATAATGAGATAATGAAATGATCTAACTAAAAATGATACTGCCATTCTTCATATGCTATCTTGTAACAGTGCTTGATTTCATCATTGAGCTTTAAAATGTTGTAAGAAAATACAAGCAACTTGACATAAAGATTAAAGATGGCCTGAGTATTCCTTACATGGATTTTGATATAGAAAGTTAATACAAGCAACTTGATATAATGAATCAAGTTGACTTGAGTATTGCTTGCAGAACAGCCAAGGATTATCTCATTTCATGCATGACTTGGAACGTCCTCCTTGATCTTTTGCCGATCATAATTTGAGACAAGTTCATACCATAGTAAGAGATAAACCACAGATAGCAATCAAAGAAAAATAATCATGCCCCATCATAGCTTCTCTAGTCATGGAAATCCTTGAGTCGCATAGAGTACATGATTAGCAATCAAATCAAGATATAAACATTGAATCTTGCATGTCATTCACATGTTCTTATGGTCATTAACTGATATAATTATCTTGATGAATGATCTTTGATAATCCTTTATTACTTGCTGATAGATTCTTTGGTTTATGAGTTTCATGATTCAGTTTGTTGATGAAATGCCTTCATTTTTTTTGTTGCTTTGTTGCTCGCTATTTGTTTCAAAATCCTAGGTGTTTTTGGTTTTGCTAAGTTTTTTGAATGTTTTGGATTTTCAAAGATTCAAAAGATCACCTTAGCAAAAGGAAATTAGGATTTTTCCCCCAGCGGAAACAAAAATTTATTATGGATGTATGAATTGATCAATATCCAAACCATGGCGGGATACAAATGCAGATTGATTGATTCTAATAAAATCTAAGACAATGACTATGACAAGTATGTCAAAGATTGATAATTGTTGGTAAGCTACATATTTTCGGCTAAATGGTTCAGAGCAATGGATGCAAATGATAGAATGGATAAGCTAAGATAGATGGAAGTGATAGATGAGATAGGATGGAGTGGATAGGTGCGCAAAGCGATCTCATAGATGGAGGAACTTACTTTGTAGATAGCACCTGTTTACTAGGTTTTCACCATCTAAATTTATTGCATATTTTGATTTATTTTATTACTTTTTTTGGAGATTTTTTTTTGCTTTTCGGATGTTTACTGATTTCTTCAAGACTTTATATGCTTTTTGTTGATTTTTTCAGGACTTTATATGCTTTTTGTTGATTTTTTTTAGGACTTTATATGCTTTTTATTGATTTTTTCAGGACTTTATATCTCAAGCATAGAATTTTTTGAGATTCATAGAATTGATAGGTTCATCAAACTAATCCCCTTCAAGGGTAGATGAATTGTATGCTCCTGATCCATATGTTGCTATTATGACAAAAGGTCCTAGCTAATTTGGTTCAAATTTTCCCTTCTTTTCTTGATCTTGCTAATTTCTTGGATTCTCCCTTAGAACTATATCTCCAATCTAAAAAATGCGCAGCTTGACTCTATGTTTATAGCTTCTTGCCATTATTTGTTGATATACTTTCAAATGATCTATTGCATTTTGGCGACATTCCTGAATTAGTTCTAGTTCCTAGAGTTGAGAGACTCGTTCTTCTTCTTCTGGTATAAGACATTGCAAGGATACTCGTAGAGAAGGTATCTCTACTTCTATAGGTAATATGGCTTCTGATCCATAGACCAAACAATATGGAGTTTCCCCTATTGGAGTGCAGATGCTAGCTCGGTATGCCCAAAGAGAAGGATTTAGCTGAATGTGCCAGTCTTTTCTAGCTTCATTGACTGTTTTCTTTAAAAATTTTAAGATAGTTTTGTTTGACGCCTCAGCTTGACCATTTCCCTGTGGATAATATAGAGTAGAAAACCTATGTTGGATATGAAATTGTTCACATAACTCCTTCACATCTTGATTTTTGAATGGTCTTCCATTATCAGTGATAATGGTCATAAGAACTCCATAGCGACAGATTATATAATTCAAAATAAATGATGATATTTGTTTTCCTGTCAGTGTTGTTAAAGGCACTGCTTCAATCTATTTAGTAAAATATTCAGTAGCTATCAGAATAAACTTATGTGCATTAGACGATGAGGGATTTATCTTTCCTACCAAATCAAGGCCCCATTGTGAAAATGGCCATGATCTTGTCATAGGATATAACTCTTGTGCTGGCGCATGAATGAGATTCCCATGGATTTGACATTGTTTGCATTTTCTAGCATATGTGAATGAATCTCTCTCCATAGTAGGCCAAAAGTAACCCATACGAAGAAGTTTCTTAGCCAATGTTAAACCACTTGAGTGTGTGCAACAAATACCTGCATGAACTTCGTCAAGAACTTTTTTAGATTCTTCTTGCTCAAGACATCTTAATAAAGTACCATCTAGACCACACCTATATAGGATATTAGAAATTATAGTATAGCGAGAGGACTGGCGAATAAAATTCCTTCTCTGATTGCGAGATAAGTCAAGAGGAAGGATATGTTCTTTTAAATACTGATAAGTTTGTCCGTATGAGGATTGACTGGTTCCTGATATATGGCAAATTCGGTAGGTATGCTAGGATTGAATATTCGGGGTTAAGATATCTTCCACGAGAAATTCATAATGCTGTTGATTCTCCTTATTTTGCAAGAGAGATGCTATTGTAGCCATTGCATCTATTGCTTTGTTCTCATTTCTTGGAATCTGGGTGAATGATATTTCTTTAAAGTGTCCTTTAAATTCCTCTATCAGCTATTTGTATGGCATAAGCTTATCATCCTTTGTTTGATATTCATCATTTACTTGGTTGATGATAAGTTGAGAATCACCATAGACATGAAGTTCTTTGGCGTTCCATTCAATGGCCATTTTAAGCCCAATAGCCAATGCTTCATACTCTGCAGTATTATTAGTGCATGGAAATTGTAGTCTATATGATTTTGGAATTGTGTGTCCTTGCGGTGTGATAAAAAAGATTCATATTCCTGATCTATATTGTTAATAAGAACCATTAAAGTACAATTCCCAAAATTTTGTACTTACTATCAAGATATCTACATCAGGAAATTCGATGTGCAAAGGCATGTCATTTTGTAAAGGTGCATCAACCAATTGATCAGTGATAACTTGTCCCTTGATAGCTTTCTGGTCAACATACTCTATATCAAATTCACTTAGTATCATAACCCATTTGGCTAGTCTCCCTATCAATGTTGACTTTCTCAACAAATATTTGAGAGGATCCATCTTTGCTATTAGTTTCACGGAATGAATCAACATATAATGTCATAGCTTCTGAGTTGCAAATACAACTGCTAGACATTTCTTTTCTATTAAGGAATAATTTAATTCATAGCCAACAAGCGTTCTACTGATATAATAAACTTCTCTTTCTTTTCCTTCATCATCATATTAGGCTAGGAAGGCTCCTAATGATACATTTGTTGCTGAGAAATAGAGCAACAATGGTTTCCCTTTGGTTGGTGATATCAGTACTGGAGGACTCATAAGATATTCTTTTATTTGCAAAAAAGCTTCTTCACATTTCGGATCCCATTTGAATGGAACATTTTTATGTAGAAGATGGGTGAATGGAAGACATATATCTGCTAACTGAGAAACAAATCTCCTGATTGATTGCAATCTTCCTTGTAAAGATCTCAATTGACTTGTGATCCTAGGTGACTCCATTTCCATGATAGCTTTGACTTTTTTAGGATCTACTTCAATTCCATGGGCTGATATAATGTACCCAAGGAGCTTTCCAGAGGTTACCCCAAATGCACATTTCTTTGGATTTAATCTCAATTGATATCTTTCCAACCTATCAAAAATCTTGCTTAAAATGTTCAAATGTTCTTGTCTTGTATGAGATTTTGCAAGTATGTCATCAACATAATCTTCCATAAATGTATGCATCATATCATGGAAAATTGTTGTCATAGCCCTTTGATAAGTCGCTCCTACATTCTTAAGCCCAAATGGCATAACATTCCAGCAATATGTTCCCCATGCACAGGTGAAAGCTATCTTTTCTTGATCTTCAGGTGCAATTCTTATTTGATTATCCTGAGAAGCCATCCATTAATGAAAACATCTCATGCCCTGCTGATAGGTCCATTATGATATCAATGTTTGGTAGTAAGAAATTATCTTTTGGACATGCTTTATTCAGATCTCTGAAATCTGTATAGACTCTTATGCTTTTATCTAGTTTTGATACTGGTACAATACTTGAAACCCATTTTGGATAAGCAACATGTCTTATAAAACCCACTTCTAATAGTTTCTTCAGCTCGGTTTTTACAAGAAGAGAAATGTGCGGATGCATCTTTCTGAGCTTTTTCTTAACTGGTTTTTCTTTTAAATCCACATTAAGATGATGCATGATAAGATCTGGATTAAGTCCTGCCATATCTACATAGGACCAAGCAAAATTTATTTGCCCTTGCTTAAGGAATTCCATGTATTCATTCCTCTCTTTTTCTAATAATGAGGCAACACAATGAAGTATTTTAGGATCCTTTGATGTACCAATGTTTACTGCTTCTGTTGGTTCTATTAGGATAGCAAATCTCTCTTGAAAATATGCAAGAAGAATGTCAAACTTTCTATCTTCTGGCACCTCAAAGAGGTTTTCACCATCAAATGCATCCTTTATTTTCCCTTTTGATTGATCTAGTGTTGCCATGAAATGGTTTTCAACAATAGGCCTCTTTCCTTATTTTATTTCATTTTTGCGACTGGAAAGTTTGGCATTCTCCTGACTATGAGAAACATTACTTAATTCTGCAATGGAAGATATCTTAGGTGGGATGGGTTCAACAACATTAAGGTACACAACTAAGTCATGATCATAGTAAAAGACATTCAGTTCAAGGTTATCTAAATTATCCCAAACAATCAGTTCAGGATGGAGAAGGGGTAAATCATAATCACTGTCATTATTAGGTGTTTCAATGTTCATGACATAATGATCATAACTTGGCATAGAATAGGTATTGTCATAGATTAAATGTTTTTGAGAATTGTATTTCTCAAGCATCTCTGAATTAGTCCTGACAAAATCAATATTAACATTTTGTAGTTCACACTCAAGTGGTTCTTCAACTGACGTTTGTACCCTTAAATGAATGGATTATATCAACACACACATCTTTAATACTGAAAATTCCTTCTTGATTGACCTCATTTGAATTTTGGAGTCGACATACTTGTGTACATGATAAAGAGGATTCCTTTTCTAGATTTTGTCTCATTTCAAACTCAACTTCTTCTGGACTAATAGTCAATCCACCTTGACTATCTCTTAATTCTTCTATGGTTCTGCCAGATCTGGATACATCTTGTTCCTCTTTCAAATGAAAATCTTGTATTTCCATTTGCTTGATCTATCCTTGTTTGTACTTCTTGTGGCATTACTTCTTTGTCTTTGTCATTCCCTTTCCTTTTTGCATATGCCTCTTTTCTCTAAATTCTGAGTTTTTCTTGCCTTCTTTCTAACTCCATCTTTTGTTTTGCAATAGACAAGTCTTCTTTTGTGATAGTTGCTTGGTCTTCATTGTGTTCCTTACTTGATGTAGTAGATAAGACATTTGGACTCCATTCATACTCATTTGAATTTGTCTCTGAATCCTGATCTAGGATTACTCCACTATACCATACTGGAATGTCATATGGTGCAAAAATTTCTCTGATTTCCGCCATCTCTATTTTTACTGCTTTTGGAATATCTTGTTCAATTTTTGTATTTGTTTGTATTATCAGAACTTGTTGACAAGATTTTTCTTTACCTTGGATGGTAATCTCCTCTTCTTTCTTTTCATGTTCTTCTTGCTTCTTTTGTTTATTGGTTATTATTTCAGCTGCTTGATGTAGCTTTTTTGCCAATTTTCTTCTTCAGAAACTGATTTCTTTTTCCATTTGTGTTGTTGATGATTATGTTGCCTTTGATTGGATTTTAGATATCCAAGCCTGGATTTATCTTCTTTGGATTGCTAGTGTGGACAAATAGGTTCTGAAATACCTTGACGTCGCTTACCAATTGGTCCTTTTCCTTCATATCCCATTTTTTGCATGATTTCATAACCTTTGCCATATTGTTTTATGGGAATATTAACTTCTGTTGCTATTGCTATAGTTTTATCTTCATCCTTGTACAACCAACCAAGAATGTCTTTGTCTTCATTTTCTTCTTCAAGAGTTCCAACACTAACAAATGTTCCTTTAAACATATGTTTTGATCTTTTTGATGTCTTTGATTGAATATCTGTAGGCTTTCCATATGACTTAGGGGAAAGTGAAAAATTATGCAAAGAATATTTTCCCATTCCTTCATCATTTAATTTGAGCTTTTCCTCAAAATTTTCCCATATCTTTGCTTGAATTTCTTTGGTAGGATATACTAATTCTCTGTTATGTGGAACTCTTGTATCTTGTATTGGCTTCAAATTATTGTAATATTGACTAGAATTTGCAATTATAGTGATCTCTTGTTCTTCATGAGGAAATTTCACACATTGATGATATGTAGAAGGAACTGCTTGCATCTTGTGAATCTATGGTCGTCCTAGAATAATGTTGTAAGAGAGGTTCAAATCTAAAACCTGACACAATGTATCCCTTTCCACAGGTCTTTTTTTTTTTGGTAGCATAACAGTTCCTTTAGAAGAATGTTCTGCTTCATCATAAGCCTTGATAATTATTTTCTTTTTCGGGTCCACTGCATTTTCCAAATATCCCAAAGCTTTTATCAAACTTAATGCACAAATGTTTAAACCAGCTCCTCCATCTATGAGTACACGTTTGACACGAGTTTTATTAATGGAGACTTCAACATGTAAGGGAGCATTGTGAGGATGTTGTAAGGATGCGTCATCATTTTCAGAAAACGATAAGCATTGAGGAGCTATAAGGCATCCTACCATGTTTTGGAACTAATCTATATCCAAATCTTTTGAAACTGTTGTTTCCACTAAAGCTTTCTCCAAAATTTCCTTATGCATAGGTGAAACCTTGAGAAGTTCCAGAATTGATATTTGAGCGGGTATTCTTTGTAATTGCTCTACTAAATTGTATTGTTGTGAAGTGGATGTCGGATCTTTTGTTATACCTGGAAAGGCAACCTTCACTTTGCTTCTAGTAATAACATTGATTGGCTCTGAAGATGGATTATCTTTAACAATGATCACATTTACCACATCATCATATGTATAAGTGTAATTCACTTTGGCTTTCCCTTTGTCATCTTTTAATTGTGATCATTCACCTTTGTCATAATTTGGAAGTGGAGTTTTAAAAGCCAGGTGTGATTCATTTGTCTTATGGCTATCCACTATGATGGTTCCATTATCGATTAGATCTTGGATAAGGTGTTTCAATTTCTGACAATCATTTGTTAGGTGTCCTTTATTCCAATGGTAATTGCAAAAATGATTTTCGTTCCACCAATTTGGCTTGACTCATGGTTCATAACTTCTTGCTTCTGGTAAAATAATCAATTTGTTGGCAAGCAAGGTTTTTAGAGCTGATTCCAAAGGTTCTCCAATGTTTGTGAATTTCCTCCTAGGATTGGAGAAAAAGGAATTGGCTTTATTGTTTTCTCGATTGTTATTGCTTGGGATTTGACTTGATAGATTAAAAATTGGTTGTTGTTGTTTTGTAGTACTATTATCATCATTTCCTTCATTGTTGACATTCCTATTCTTTGACCAAAACTTGGGTTTGTCACTGTTGTTGTTGTATGAATTATTGTAAAGTTTTAGCTCTCCTTTCTTTACCATTGCGTTCTCTATTTTCGGACCATTTTCAATCATTTTGGAAAAAGAGGGAGGACATTGCATTCTTAGTCGATAATTCATTTCACTAATAAGATTATCAATGAATATGTCCATCTTTTCTTGATCAGGTACATCTTGGGGATACCTATTAAACATGTGTTTCCATCGTTGTAAGAAGATCATAAAAGATTCACCATTCTTTTGTTTAACATTGCAGAGATCCAGCATCATTATCTCATTCCCTATATTGTAGGAGTATTGTGAAATAAATCTATTCACAAGTTCTTCAAAAGATTTGATTCCGGATGGTAATCTTGAAAACCACTCCATTGATTGTCCATTTAAACTCCTAGGAAAAAGACGCATAAGGTAAGTTTCATCGTGAGCAAATTTCATGCTCATAGTACAAAACTCCCTAATGTGATCCTGAGGATCAGATTTTCCATCATATTTGTCATATTTAGGAATCTCGCAATGTTGGGGAAATGGTATCATGTTCAAATTTTTATCGAAAGGATATGGGCATATATCTTCTAATGAATACTTCTTGGAACTTGTTCCATTTTGCATGTCTTGTATCTATTGTTGTAAAGTTTGCATTTGTTGAGTAAGGTTTGACAATGGATTATCCACATAGTTTCTCCTTGTTTCTTTGTGAGTTCTTTTATCACTACGCTCTTTTCTTGTGGCATCCCTTCCTTTCCTTGTTTCTTCATGACTTTCTTTGTTCACATCCTCATTATTTGGATCATTTGTGTTTTGGGTGTTACTTGCCTCTACATCTTGTTTCAAGCTTTCTATGTTAAAGTCTTGTGGTATTTTAACCCAAATTTTGCCAACATTAAGAGATATTTCTCTTTTTGCTTTGCCAACAATTTTTCCATTAGCCTATCAAATTTGAAATCAAGCTTGAGGTCTTTAATGGTGTTATTGACTGCTTCTTCGTCAACAATGGTAAACCCAAAAGTTTGGAATATAGGATTATTTTCTTCCTCCATTTGTTATTGTTTTCTAAGTTGTTCGTATTGGGCTCTAGTCCAAATTGGCATGTGATTATTTCAAAGTTGTTGAAATTTCTAAAGGAAAAAGTCAATAGGTGATTATTGGTTTAGGAAGATATACTTTGTTGATTTTACCGCTATTGTTTGTTCACTGTGATAAAGCGTCCCTTTGTTGAAAAGCACGTCCTTGTAAAATTTCTCCATCAAACTATGTACCACAACCACGTAAGTAGTGACGAAAATGATGTAGGAATGTCCTATGTTTTAGTAAGATCTTGCGATTGATATACAAGAATCTTATTCTTTTCTGAGTAGCTTTATAACTGGGTTTTCTTTTCTTAAGGTGATACTTAAAATTCATATAAGCATATGACAATTTACAAGTTTGTTTGATTCCAATGTTGGTGCAATTCTGATTTTGATATAACCTAGGTTCAAAATAGGAAAGATATATCCAAGATTATGAACCTAGTATAGGTTGATCAAGTTTCGTGATAGAGGATTTGATTATCCTGATGAGAAACTGGATAATGATGTTAATGTTTTTTGCACTTAAGATGTTTGAATCAATAGCTTGTTGAATGTTGATGTTTATAGAACTTCTTGGGAATAACCTATGGGATTAGTGACCTAGTTATTTGAGCTAGTTTGACAATATGTGACGGTATAGAGACAAACCTACTTCAAGAATAGTTTTGATACTGACATTTTGACACTTTGGTTTTGATCTGGTGTTTAAAGTGTTGGAAAGCTTTTGTATTACCCTTTTGACCAAACTTTTCCAGTAGTTTGTTGGATTTTTGCTCACTTGTATATGATAATTTTCTTTAATTTTTGACCATTTGGAACATGTTACAGACATAGAAGACACAATGTTTAATAAACAAAATGCACAAGCAAGTACAAATCTTATGGCAGGCTGAGAAAATAGTTGTTGAATCTCATGTGGGGTTTCCCCCGAGGCTACGCTATTCAAAGCGGATATTTAGATGCTTGACCCCACTAGCTCCACCCTCGGCACTCACTTCTCCGGGGCAGCCAAGCACCAATTTCCATGAAAACTCCACATGGAAAACTTTATATCTATACTAAGAACCATATGTGTGTGAGCCACTTCAGAGGTTCGACCTCCTGCGCCAACAACTAGAAGGATTTTGGCAACTAGTACAAGTGGTTTTTAGTAAAGGCTTCCAGTCATGTGGCCATACATGCGGCACTTTCAGCTCTATAAATATAGAAGGTTCCCAGCCTATAGAGGTTACACTCCATAAGGTTTATGGGGAAACATAGTGTCGATATGAACTTATTAGCACATGTTGTTTGAGACTTTCATCACAAACACGATTTATTTATAGTGGATTGGAAGGACTCAGTATTAGCCCATTTCCACTTTAGGTCATTCCCCTCTCACTGGCCCCCTCAAGGCAACTCGAGAAGGCAAGCCCTCTAAAGGATTTTAATTGCTTTAAAGTAAAGAAAGCATAAAAGAGTGGGTTTGGCTTTTTGGTCACCCAATTAAGGGGAGGGCATATACCTACCACTTTCAAGACACGGAATATAAGTTTTCTTTTTATCCTTTTCAAAGCAATTGTTTGGCTAAGTCCTATTTGGGGATGTTGCTCCAACAAGCATGGTGTTTATTTTAGCCCTTTTAGAAGTCTATGTGCAACTATTTTAGAGAAGTTACTAAAAATGCAAGTTGCATGCTGTCAATTTATCCTCTTAATTAGACTAAATGAACAAGACATGATATATTACTTCCCAAAATAAGGCCTTTCATTAACTAGATGAGGAAATGCATAAAATTTGCCTAAAACACCATCTTGCACATGCATGTTAGTAGTTTGAAAAATCTAATTTCTTGGACATTCGGGCTTGCAAGAAAATTTCATTAGTTGGAAAACAAAAGTGCTAATCTAACATATGCGCTATCTTTCTCCTCAAAAGTGCTAACTTGTAGAGAAAAAGCGCTAACCTAAACTAAAAAAGCGCTACTCTATAGATACAAAAGCGTGATTTCTTTATTAAATGCGCTAACCTAGAGGACAAAAGCGCTAACCTAGAAGACAAAAGCGCTAATCAACGATGCTAATGTGCAGATTTTCAGACAAAATCGCTAACCTGCATGGCATATGCGCTAACTTGTGATGCAAATGCGCTAACCTATGAGCAAAAGCACTGTCAGACTTCACATATGCATGAATCTGCATTACAAATGCATTAATTTTACTATATACAAAATTTTTAAAGGTATATATGAGGTCTATGTGCCCCACGGTGGGTGCCAAAATGTGTCGACTTTAATTTCATCCTTGGAATGCTACCTGCAACAAGTTAGTTTCATAAAATACCAATGGAAATGCTACAGGAAATCCAAACTCAACCAATGAAACTACATGAAATACATATGAAATAAAAACATTAATATTACCTTCATGGTTTATGTCTCATTGTGTCCTAACTCCACTGTTCCTAGTTGTAGATGGTGTGCTCTCAGACAATGCACTCATAGCTTCCAAGATGGCATATAAAGAATGGACTGATAACTGATAGTTAACAAATGCTATGATATGGAATACTACATGATTATCCTAAAATGATTATGCTAAATGATAATTTCTATTTGCTTCAAGATTAAAACTCACAGATGCATAAGTTTTACAAATGATTTGTTTGAAAATGCACTTGAAGTCTCTTGAAGTCTAACTCTCTCTCAACTAAAGCTCTTGATTTTATAGACCTTGAGAGGATAAGATGATGTGGCTTAGATCAATGGTCATGATCAGATCTGCGAATTTGGATGGTTGTGAGAAAAGGTGAAGGTTGAGAGAAAGGGGGAAGGAGAAGACAAGTGTCACTGATCTCACCTTGACTAGGTTGCTGACTGAGGGAATCTAGGGATGGTTGGAGAAGATTTAGGCATGGTAGGACAAGTGGACTCAAGTCCTTCCTAAGATGTAGGGGGTGTTGGAGAGAATATAAAAGATGGTTAAGAAATATGTGTACGTACACAATATTCATTAAATTTGAAAGATGGAGATAAATGATGAATTAATATTTAAGAAATATTAATTTCCTTAGCCACATGATGGATGAGTTGGCAAAGGGAAGATGAAGTGGAGATGAAGGGTGAGTTGGATAAGAAAGATTAAATAATTTAAGAAATTATTTATTATTTGAGACTATAGGATAGGAGAATAACTATTAAATATTAGATATTTAATTGATTGAAGGAGATAATTAAATATTAGATATTTAATTAATTAGAAGAATATGATAGATGAATTAATTAATAAAATATTAATTAATAGAAAGGCACAAAAAATCAATTAAATAAATTAATCTTTTCAAATTAACTATTTAATAGAACAATAATAATTAAATAAATATAAATATTTATTTAATTGCTCATAGCCATTTTTATGTGTATACAATTTCAACTAGTTGCAAAGATGCAAAGGATCTTCTATTGAAGACTGGGTGTTAATGTACATTGTTAGCCTTTGTGGGAGAACAATGGAAGACTACCTAGACACAACTTAAGAGGAATCATGCCTCCATCTCTACAAGGTTCTTTTGATCCTATCAGTAAGACCATTTTGCTCTCGTATATATGCGGATAAGTAGATGATGTTTGGAGTGCAATTTTTGGCTTCCAAATGCATTTCATTTTTGAGTTGTTGTAGATAGGCTGAGTTGTGTCGAAGTTTTGTAAATCAAGTTTGTGTTGAGGAGATACCCTTTGTCCTTGATGTTAAGGGGGGATAGAATTTATTGTGGAGTGTTTTGGAATTGGTGTGTGTTTCCATCAATGACAAAGGGGGAGACTGTTGCAAATATGAGTTATGTTTTCATTGATGTCAAAATTGTTGTTATGTTTGGTCTAGATGTGTGTTCAGTTGTCAAATTTGTTGATATATTTGGTTTGGATGTGTGTTCAGTTATCAAACTTGTTGATATCTTTGATCGAGATACATGTTTAATTAGTATAATAATAGTGGATTGATTCAGTGGTCATGCGAATTTGTGGAAGTTGATTGTGGATGATTCAAATGGTATATCCAATTTTATTATAGGTTTTACATAGATTTGGAGATGATCTCAATGGCCCATAGTTGGTATTGGCTAAGTGTGACTGTTTTGGTGAACAAACTAGCAAAGTGAATATTTGTAGGAGTGTGTTGCATTCTTCTATCTTCAGTAATTTTGGTGGTGTGTTTTAATAGTTTATCTATGTTGGTGTCTAACGATGGTTTCTAGTGCCTCTGAAAGTATTTTTGGTTGTCTACATTATGTATTCAATTAGTTTGGTTACAAGACATTGACAATTTTATCTCTTGGAGCTGACCTATGGTGTTTTTGGTCCACATGACAACGTGTGGATCTACAAAATGGAATGGATAGGAAGGTGTGTCAACATGTGTGATGCTTCACACACCTCATTCCACCTTTCACATTACCTTTAAGAGTGTTTTTGGGTCAACTATTTGTATCTACATGTTACATGTCAAATTAGGCCAACCTGATTGATGTTATTTTGATTGTGAATGGTATGGATGAAATAAACTTGGAGGAAGGTGAATGTAGTATGTGGTATGATTGAGTTATATTGTGTAAGTGTGAAGGTGTGCAAGTGCAATTGCGTTGTAATAAAGGTAGTTTTACATGTTTATTAACGATGGATTGTAATCAACATATCAAAGTATGTGGTTATTTGCAATTCAATCATATTGAAAAATGATTCTCAAATGCTTTGTATCCTTCTCTTAAGGAGTGATCTTCATTTCTGAAAGTACCCTATATATTTCTCTGAGGTTGTGTGCCTAAGTTTTGCAAGTCTAAATCAAGAGGAGTGAGCTTCCTTGGCCTTCAACCTAATATATTGCAACCTGCTTTTTATATACTGGGATAGTTCTCACCATTTTTTTTCCTCATTGGGTTTTCCACATAAAATCACGGTGTTCATGTGTGATTTCTATTATATTTTTCGGTTCCTTCCTTCTGCACATGTGGTAAATGGATTGAATGATAATTGATTGGTTAAATCGGTTAATTTTTTATATATGTTGATTCACCCCCCCTCTCCTTAGCATCTCAAAGTTCAACAATATATGGAGATGGCTCTTTCTATTTTGAGAATTTAACTCTACTATAATGGTCAACGACAATATCAATGATATTCTTGATTCTAAAGCAATCTAATTTGAGACTTTAGATGGAAAAATCCTACCATGTTATCTCAACAAAGAAAGGTTAGAACATTTTCATCATGATTCTAGACAAGGTTTACTTGAGGATGAGTTAATGTTTTAATGAGGGGATGATGTTGGCTAAAAAATAATATACAAAAATCGGTCCAAAGATAGGTAATAGAAAACTAGAAATAAGGGTCCAAAATAGGAGCTTTGGAAGATAGGTTTTACTTTAGGGATATCATCTAAGGGCCACGTCCCCTATTGTAGATATGAGTAGATAGGAAAGAACTATTCACCAAAATAGATGAGAGATATAAAAGAGAGAAAAGAGATAGATAACATATATATATATATAAAGGAGCTATAAGAAATGTAATGGATATATATTGATATATGAATAATAATAATTTTCATTTCTGGTCTATTATGTCTATGTGACATTTTATTCTAATTTACAACAAAGATAGGATCTCTAGAGAATACCTTTCCTTATTTCCTCAATAGGGATTGTCTATGGTATAAAACTACAACATCAGAAATCCTATGGGTACGGAACTCCAATATGTATCCCCTAGATTTCCTGCTAACAATGGTCTATGCATTATAGACTGTCCTCCTTTTTTATTCTTAATTACATTTTAGTAATGTCAAGTAATATTTAATTTTAACTATTCAATTCATTTAACTTTTCTACAATTATCTAGATTGTTTACTAACTCAAAGTATAACCTTGGAATTTTATAAATCAAATGGTATAAAAGTGCATTCATTGCACCAAATCATTTTGTAGAAGAGGTTTATAAATGGGTACTGTATATGGTGAAAATGGATACAATAATAACAATATTGAAAGGCTAAATGAATTCAACCACCAAACCCTAGCCTAACAATCAACAAAGATCCACCATAACATATGAAGATTACCTAAGACAATGCAAATCAAATGAAATCACAAAGATTATACCATCACATGTCCAATAGGGTTTTGATCTCCATTCTTCCTATCTCCATTGATCTTGCTTGATATATTTGCTCTCAGATTTTTATGTGCACAAGAGCTCAACAAAGAACGGAATGTGGTTGCAAGTAGGATCGTAGTGTAGCCAAAAATGATCATTAGCAGTTCATTAGGGTTAGATAATGAAGAAAGCATCTCCTTAAATAGAAGACACTATAAGAAATGGAGGGATAAGATTGAGAGGTGTAAAAAGGAGGTCGGCTAGGATTAGAGGGTAGGTAGAAGAAATAATAAAATAATGAAAGAGGTATGTAGTGTAGGAATTAAGAGATGAATGACATGTGTCATGTGTAGAAAAAGCTAATGAATTAATTAAATAAATAAAGATTTATTTAATTAATAGAAGAAATGAGATAATTAAATAAATAAAATATTTATTTAATTTAGGAAAAGGATAATTTAAATAAATAAATGTATTTATTTAAATGAGAAATAAGGCTAGAAGAGGATAAATGAATTAATTAAATAAATAAAGATTTATTTAATTAATAGAAGAATTAGGCTTAGATAATTAAATAAATAAAATATTTATTTAATTAGGCATGACAATTTTGGGTGTCTACAGGTACATATGTGCTTAATGTTGAAATTTTGATGAAATGTATAATAGGTTAACATACTCATCTCCATATGCCTATTGATATCTAAGATTGTTGGCATAGACGAGGCATGTTTTCATTATCATTATATCAAGGTAGATGATTATTTTGATTATTCATATTCCAAAGAAGACAAGATCACTAAAAATGTGTTGGGATTAAGGTGTCTCAACTTGAGAGTCCTAACATGTTGATTATTTAATTATTTATTGCACCCACTTTGGATGTCATAAAATTTGGGGGATTAGTGTCATAGGTTGCTATGTTGGGACTATGACAATTTCTTTTATTTACTAATATGATGATTACTAAATTAGTGGAAGAGTCATGGAAAGTTATTTTTTCACAGATGTCATTTATAGAGTTCACTTTTGACAAGTGGTATGAGGTAGGTGTTGCAAATGGAAAAATGATTGTTATAAGTGAGTCATGAGTCAGTGGTTTGTAAAGTTTCTATGTGCAACGTATCATGGGAATGGCAACTTGCTCTTTTTGAAACTTCTTATCTTTGAGTCTATGAGTTGGTTTTGGAAACAATGGGCACTTAAATTCACTCGTGTTGAGATCTTTAAATATGTGGCTTCTTAATGTATTTTGTATGATAGGTTGCATATTTTGTATGAAGATATTTTGTGCCAGAATTTTTAGTTGTTGTAATTACTCTTAAAGATCATTGGCTCCATGCATTGTATACAATTGAGCTCTAGCTTTTGGAGTATTGGTTTTTTCCTCAAAGAATTTTTCCACATAAATCTAATAGTATGATTTTATTTGTTTAAATCTCAATTTGCATGTTTTCATCTAATCAATAGTAGTTAAATGTTTTGTAAAAATTTATTGCATTCACTCTCCTATTAGATTTAACATAAATACAAGCGTTATTCTACACTATTCTTCATTTCAAAATGATAAAAAGGTGATAAGAAGGTAATTGATTCCAAATGTGCTAAAAATAAATCTATAGATTATGATTACTATGATAGGTACTACAATATATGATGTTCATGATGGAAACTATATCTAAAAGAAACCCACACTAAAATCAGTGTAACAATGATGTTAATCTCACAATTGAATTTCCTAAGGGTATGGAGACTAGTGGTGATTCACATTGGTATTCTCAAAGTTCCTGCACTACTAGAATGGTTGGTTTGGTATCCAAAGAAGCATTGTTTAACATTAATATTCTATTTGAAGATGTTGAGTTTGATATCTTATTTACTTCTATCTCACAAACTAACTTGATTGAACAATTGTTGGTTGTGAAACTTAGTTTGAAAAAATTAAATACCACAATCTCAATGGTTTTAATTGTATTCAATATGGTAATCATATTCTTGTTGATAGGCAATGCAACTTATTTTCTTTATTCATAAATATTTTGACAAGATTGTAATACATTTTGTAATTTGGTAGGGTAACACATTTCTTTTCATTTCCCAAGGCTTTGAAACTCTTTATATGTAAATTAAGCTTAAATTGAGCATAGGTGGAGCTTATATAGTATTGTATCTCTTATGCCATCGGAGTTTTATGTGCATTCTTCTTATGTTTTGAATGTGCATATTAGGCAAGGGAGTTCATTAAGAGTTTGCAATTGAATTGGTAAAGACGTGTTGGTGGGTTAAGAGTGATCTTAGATGGTATATGCATTGTAACGTTTTGTATTAAAATCATTTTGAGTACTAAAGTGAGTTTGACTCATAATTTTGTTAGAGTTTTTACCCTCAAGGTTTTTCTCCATATTATTTCTTATGTCTCTAGTATTCATGGTGATTTCTCTCTCTTTTAATATACTTAATAACAATGCAATCTTTATTGTGATGAGTGTTTTATTAGGTTAACAAGTATTAAGGATGATGCAGACTTATTGTTGGGGATATTATAAATTCTCTTGCCTCTAGTTATGTAGTTCTGAATGAAAATAGAGACTAATTTACTCTCTTAGTAGATTTCATTTGTTCTAATATTTTACTCTATTTATAGTTTTATAAGATGACTAAAATTGAGGTAAAACTAGAAGTTTATGGATCAAGAGAAGTCATAATGGAAGGAGAGAAAGAGTAATGAATAGGAAGGGAAGTAACTTGATCCAATCCTAGTAGCCAGGATGAAGAGAAGGGATTTGTATGAGGTAAGATAGATTAAAATATCAAAACTTGATGAATAACACCTAAAATAGTTTCTAAACAAGGAAAGCATATTTAAGAAAGTATTGTGTAGGAGGGTTAGATGTGTTTGAATAGAAAGATAAATGGAAGATAAAACAATAAATTTTAAACTTGAAACATGGAAAAAAAAAGATAGAATGATTGGTTGGTTTTGATTTTTTGAAGAAAAGCACCCTCGATTTAGCCCTATCCCTAAATGCAAGAGAGAAAGGGAAGAACAATAAAAGGTTCGTGTGTCTTTTTTGGTAAGGAAAAGGTTATTATTTTTGTTAAGAATATTGGGTTCACTAAAAAATAATATAAAAATATATGTTTACTAGAGTGTAGCAATATTTCCTTATTTAATCACAATATAATTGTCTTATTTATTTAAATCAAAACTGGTGACTACAATAACAATTCAAATAACATATAATCACATATTTCAAACATTAGAAGATTACAAAGTTGAGTTTGAGTCATTCCCATTTTATAAGGAAGCATGAAATGAGAATGGGGAAAAGATGTATAATTTAATTTTCTATTATAGACTTGTCACAATCCCGAACACATGATCATGTCTAATTTGGCACAAGTCTAATCTCTCTTTCACAATGGTGTCTCCTATAACACACTAATTTGATACTCTAAGAGGTCATGTTCAATCAAACTACAGAAGCCAACCGGTAAATTGTAACTCGTAAGAAATTGGACACCTAATGGTTGCTTGAGATACCTACCTAAGTCAAATCGTTCAGTCAAGTTAATAGTAGAGAATGGACATGTTTAGGTGTGTTTGATCCTAAGTGGTTAAGAAGAGATGGGGTGTGTGTAGCAATAAAGGTGTCCTAAGAAAAATTGAATAGAAGTCCAATAGCTCCTAGATGCTCATGATGCTCTAGGTGGTATGTGAATACTTGATTGTGCTTTATGTGCCTCTCTAATGACCTTTATTTCCTTTAAAATCTTCTTTTGTAAATGGAGTGGAACTAGGGTTAGGGTTTTATGAAAAGGGGGTAGTTAAGCAAGAAAAGGAGAATTTGAATTTTGGGGACACTACCATGTGCTATCTTTTCCTAGAGGACAAAACTAGGGCACACATTCAAGATGAAGAAACCAACAATAATGGGTATGACGAGGTGTTAGGTAACAAGGCTTGATTTTGGGCATAATATATAGACACAAGAATATATTAATACTCGAAATTGTAAAAATGATAATTTGACACATTTTTAAACAAGAAAAAAGTAAATAAAATATAAAATGTATAAAGAAATATAATATTATGCTTTTTGTGTTTAAAAAATAAAGACTCTATTCATGATCTAAATAATAAAACAATTGTTTAAATAAATGAATAATATTATTTTAAATAAAGTTTATATTTATCTCGTTTTGAATTCAATCATTATTATTTTGTATATATTTATGACTTGATACATCCTTTATGACACTTTCATTAAAAAATAATTAAATAAGGGAAAAGTTCAAATTCACAATGTAAACTCACGAGATTGCAAATATAGGAATAAAATTGAGACAACTTTAATGATGCAACCAAAACCTTAAAATTTCAACTAAATTTGGAGTTAGCTTGATTATAAACCCTATCAATAAGGTTGTGTCTATTAGAAGTTAAACTAGCAATTGCACTCATATGAGGTTCAAGAGATACGACAATAGGAAATTAAAATTATGTCCAAACTAATATTAAGAGGTTCAAGAGATACAACAAGAGGTTCAAGAGTTTTCTAATATTATGTGATAGCATGCATTTCTTGGATGACATATTTGTGTACATCATGATAGTTCCTAAATGCAAAGGCATATGTAACAAAAAAATGCACTTTAAATCGAAAACTATATTTCAACCTAATCAGAGCTTTTCTTCATATATTGTTTAATCTATCAATCTATATATAAATAAATTAGGCTTTTCGTCAAATATAGTAAGCATTTAAAAATTTCAAATTCGTAATAAATAAAACATTTTTTTTCTACATATAGCATGCTCTATTTTTAGGAGCAGAATAATTAGGATAAAAACACTAGCCTAGTTGAACTTTGCTAGGTGCATTTTCTTGGAAGAACTCAGTATGATGATACTTTTGGGCAATTATCAATGTAATATTAGGACTATAACCATTTTCAATACAATAGCATGCATGATGGTTCACCCAAGTAGGCAACTCAAAATTCATTTTAATAACATAACAAATTCCTTTAGACAAAGTAAAACAACCTTTAGTATAGCTTGTAACTCAACATTCAAGACATGATCAGATTATAATACACTAACTCCTCCTAGAATGACACACAGAGTCTTTAACTGATAATATAGATCAAGGACACAACTAAATCACATCCTCAAAGAGAACCAGCCATTTCTTTTTACTTTGCCACTTAGGGAAACCAAAAGTACAAAGCATTCTTGTTGCTTCATTTATTACATGAAAGATTTGATATCTCAATTAGAAAAGTGGAAAAAAGCAACAACAAATATAATTAAAAGCATGAGATTTCTACAGTCCATATAAATGTTGCTAAGCAATTTCTGGATTTGACCAAGTGAATTTTTAATATTAAATCCAAAAAATACTTAACAACAACAAATTTAATTACATCATAAGCTTCAATTATATTTATCTTTCCGATAACATCCTCAAAAAGAAAAAGATTAAACCATTTATCAATAGATACATCACAAATTACAACGACTCAATGATAACAGAGATTCAGTCAATATAAATGAAAACATAACATTGGAAAACATCAAATATAAGAAGAATTGATACAAAACCAGCCTCATTTCTAGAATATGTTCTCTGCTTTTGATGTCTCCATTATTGGACCACTGTGACCTCACAATTTTAGAGAATAATCACATTCATAGAGATTCAATCGATTAGGGTTTCAGAAAAGATTTATATTTTTAAACAAATGAGGCTCGATTAATTTGGGTTTGGCATAATCATGAATTCACCATTCATAGGGCATTGTGGCCTCAAACATAAATTTAAGGATTCCTATGCGCTTACCTAGAGGTCTGCAAGAAGGATTTGGAAGAAAGATGATAGAGTACAACATACAAGCAAGTGCTTCACATAGGAATCATTTCCAATCCCTGAATCTGACTATGAAGCAAAGCCATGGATTTTTATTCATCCAAGATGTTGTCCTCTTGCCTGGTGAAGTGTCACTATTGGTCCCACCACCTTCTCCAAAATTCAGATTTGAAGACAAAGAATCACTGCAATGTTTTTTCTCAAACAATCTTACGAAGTGAAGGAAATTGAACATCCAAAGAAGAAGCAAACTCTCAGAATTTCGAAAAATCAAAGAGGAAAGGAGACAACGAAAACAAGAAAGACAAAAGACGAAAGAACAGAGATTACAAAAATTGGAATCCGCAACTACTCCAAAGGAAGTTAAGAACCTGGAAAAGGCATTTGAGCTAGAAGATTAGCAGAAACACTTAGAAAGAGTGCAAAAACTAAAGAAAAGGTTCCAAGAGCACAAAAAAGCAATAAAAGCTAGACATATTGAAAGATAGGCTGCTCGACAAGCTGAAAAACGAAGAAAAGAAAAAGAAAAACAAGAAGAGCAGGAACTACGAAAAAAACATTGACAGGGTTTTAAACTTGCAAAAAACATAAATGAATTTCTAGTTGGAGACTTTAGGTATCTCTGTCATCGTAAAAGAAATTATGAAAAAATCAATACAGAGAAAGAGAAACTACGAATAACAATCATGAAAAAATATTTTGAAATAAGATGCTAAGAAAAATTCTCAAAGTGATAAGAAGGGATGGGATGAGTTGAAATTAAAATTGGATTTTGGATTTGATAACAAAAAGAAAAAGATAAGAATCACATCAGAAACCAAGAACAAACCCAAAGAAGCCAATAAACAAAAAATCAAAAACACAAACAATACAAAGGCAAAAATGCTTTGAAAAGGAAGTGGGAAAATTGGGCTATATCCTCCAGTTGTGTATAGAAATTGTTTGAGAAAGAACCATTGCAGAGATTCTTTGTTTCTAAATCTGAATCTCGGAAAAAACAGGGGGACCGATAGTAACACTTCATCAAATAAGAGGACAACATCTTGGATGAATAAAAATCCATGGCTGTGCAGCACAGTCAGATTAAGTGGTTGGAAGATGATTCCTCTGCGAAGCACATGCCTGTAGGTTGTACTCTATTGTCTTTCTTCCAAATCCTTCTTACAAACCTCCAGTTAAACACAAAGAATCTTAAATTTGTTTCCAATATCACCTCCTCTAACGTAACTACAAATTAACCAAAATCAGATCAACAACTAACTGCAAGTGCTTCAAGTGTTCTGAAGCACTTGCTTCCAACAAAAGTATGGACTTGAACCTTTTCTCCTGCGTCTCTCTCAGGGTGTTCGGTAAGCCTTGATGGCCCAAAATTCCTACACTTGAAGGAAAGTTGCCCGATATGAGATTCGGAAATTCTTGAAGGCTGTTCCTTGTGAACTTAGACTCATAACCATGTTCAAGAGAGCCCCTGAAGTAAGATCCTTGCAGCTGGGTTTTACTTCCTGAAAGCCCTTGTCCTCAGGACCCACCTGCTCATTCAACCAAGAATCAGATAATACAAACTCACCCACATCGGTATACATCATCCATTGGAACTTTTCCCTGGCCATGAAAGCACAGAGTGAAAACTCTGCTTCCTGTGTCTTAGCCCATGGCAATGGATATCTGCTCACATTATGTCGGGTCGGTGCATATGGTTCCCAATGGACGCCATTTATTTTGGGGGAGTGGGAATCACTGGCATATATCGTTGAATCTAATTTCTTTACAGCTTGTTGGGTGATGTTGAAAGCTGTTGCCACACTTCTCAATGGAAGCTTCAATATTGACATGCTGCTTGTCTGCCATGATCAATAGTAAACGATTAGGATACTAGTAAAATGGAGTATCTAGCAGATTGACAAGTAAATAAATGTGTTTTCCCTACCACAACACCAGGATTTTGACTGTTGAGAGCAGAGATATAATTAGCTTCTTCAGTTCCAACATTAAGCTCAAAATGCAGTATCCCCCTCGAAAATATGGTGACATCTCCAGGAGGCAAAATATCGATGAAAGCTTGACCTAGTTTGATAAAGCAGGTGTTTAATGATTCGAGGAAGGAAATAAAGCAGGTGTTTAAAGAAGGCAGGTGTATGTTTTACCTTGAGTATCAACAAAACCAACATGAAGAGGCCCTCCTGAGATAATAAGAGTAAGCATTTCTGAAGCTCATGGATGCGTATGCAGTAAATTTACCCCACACGGAACCATCTTGAACCTAACATATTGTAGGCCCTGCGATCTGCAATGCCACAATCTATCACTGCAACTGGAAAATGAATAGTGTTTGGAATAATAACAATAATAAGAATTATAAAATCTTACGCTGCTGCTGGATACTTGGCGACTGAACTGGCAGCATATGCGTCCATTGGAGCGAACCCAGGTTGATCCGCTGGGAGAATGGGCCGGATCCAGAGATAAACACCATGGTGGAGGCACATAGTTTCATCTTGCTTTCTATAGTTTCATCTTGCTTTCTGCAGTTCTAACATGAGCATACTGCAGAGGTCTGTGATAAGATGGTGGGATGTTATGATAAACAACAGAAGGAATAGGGTTTCCAAGGATTGACAGAGTGATTTTGTATCCAAGCAACTGATGAAGTACTTCTTCTTCTTCTGGATGCTCACACCTAAAGAGCTGTTGTGCAGAGTGCAAATAGAGTTACAGTAGTTTCTATTGTGACATTGAAGATGCAACGGAGGCCTTGTGTTGCAACATTTAGTCCTTGTTTATAGTTGATACCTTTGGCAAACAGAAAAATATCCTAATCTGTAATGAACTTCTCATATACCATGTGATGTGATTAAATGGGCTGGGAGTAGTTCATAAACTCAGCATTCACTTTCATGGTCTCTGTTAAAACTGGGTTATGAATGTTGTCAACTAGGGCCATTGATTTTGCAGACCATTAGACATTTTGTGCAGGTGCCTGGCATCTTACCGCAGCTCCTTGGGCTCTATCTAAATATTCAATTCCCTTCCGTTGTGTATGGAGACTGTCTTCGAAAGAAGATTGCAGAGATTCCTTGTCTTTGTATCTGAATCTTTGAGAAGACAGTAGCACCAACAGTAACACCTCATCAGGTAAGAGGACAACATCTTGAATTTCCTGGTTTTGTTGCACTTGCCTCTGTTAAGCACATTCCTGTTGGTCATGCTCTATCATCTTTATGTCCAGCTAAGCGCAAAGGAATCCTTAAATTTGTGTCCAGCAACACCTCCTCTAACGTAACTGCAAATTAAACAAGAACAAGTCAACAATTAACTCAGAAAAATATAGATTGCCTACAATTCTGAGGCGCTCTGTCATTGTTGAAGGCAGAAGAAGGTTATCTACCATCACAAGGACAAAAATACTTCTGTGGCCTAATAGAGTTTGACGATTTATAGCATCTTTCACCCATGTAAACGTCGTAAAACTGGACATAACATGAGAATCGAGAGCACAAGCTTTTGGAATCTTGATAGTCTTGGTCATGTTATAATTCAATCCAATGTAGCAGAATCTAGAACTAATATATAACCAGAATTTACTCATGGAAACTAAGACATACCATTGTATGTTCAGAAAAGTACACAATAACTTTGAAATACAATACCCATATAAATGATTTTCAAATCTGTAATCCATGAACACTAAAAGACATTCAATGCTTCTTTCATTGGCCTGCTGATTGGTCTAACCAAGATATGACATAATATATCTAATAAAGTAAACATATAGCAATCTTGCAAAAGGACAACCAATAGATTATGAAACCTTCAATACTTCATTCATGGTGCCGCTAATTGATCTAGCCAAGTAATAACTTCAAAAAAGAAAGAAAATCTATAGAGTCCAAGGACCTAACACAGGACTGACCCACAGGCAAATAACATAATCTTTCTTGCAAAATAATCTAACCATTTGACAAATGCTTTCTGTAATTCTATACCCTCACAAATCACCTATGCTCATGGACGATACAATGATATGAATTCTAAGTAAATGAATACAAAGATAGCTAACCTTGAGATATCTGATGAAGGATGGTTGCACCAACTGTGAAGAACAAAATAATGAAAATGATATAATGGAACCCGAGTTGCTTGTGTTTCTGAGCTCATATCTTTTTCAGAACAAGAATTCAATCTCCCTCTATGGGAAAATGGCGGTCAAGAAATCTTGAAGAACACAGTAACCTTGAAATGCAACGCCCATATAAATGATTTTTAAATCTGTAATCCATAAACATTATAAGACCTTCAATGCTTCCTGCATTGGCCTGCTAATTGTTCTAGCCAAGAAATGACATTGTATATCTAAAGAAAGCATATAATAATCTTGGGAAAGGACATTCAATAGATTATAAGACCTTAATCCTTCATTCATGGTGCTGCTAATTGACCTAACACAAGACTGACCCAAAGACAAATAACATACTGTTTATCAATCACCTCACAAATATCTGAATACAATGATAAGAACTCTCAGTAACTGAATACATACTACATAGAGAGCTTATCTTGAAATATCTGATGAAGGAAGGGTGATTGCACTAACTGTGAAGAACACAATAATCAAAATGACACAATGGAACCCAAGTGATTTGTGTTTTAATGGAGCTAAATTTAGGGAGAACGAAACTCTGTTAATATATTTCCTATTTGAGCCAGAAACCCATAATTGGTATTATAAGAAGTATGCACCCTATTTCTGAGCTCATATCCACGGAAACCATGTCACTGTAACCTCTTATTCAGAACAAGAATTTCACCCTATTTTGAATTTTGATTTAAGACTAAGAAGATGCAAACCAGTAGATCTTTAAAGCCTTTCTTGTTGCACTTGATCATGGTAACTAATTAACGTAATTAATTCAAGTATTTTATGTGCTACCATGAGGGATTTATTATGGGAAGGAAAGTGAATATTATTATCTATGTTGATGCAAATTGAATTGGAGAAATTGACATTTTAGAAAAAAATAACTTCTCATTATTTTTAATTGTCTTTTTTAATAATATATTTTTGGTGATGTTGCATAATTACAAGTTTTTTTCTTGAAATATCTTGTAGTGTATGAAAAATTACTTATTATTTTTAATTAACATGCCTTCTTAGATCTTTCCTTTATTATGTTATTTTGCATTTCTTATAGATTAGAAGAACTACTAGGTGAGGTGGAAGGAATGTTAAGGGTCCTTCAATCATAGTCATTTGTTTGTATTTATGGGTAATTACATGAAATTTAATGTTAGCAAGAGAAGTCTTAAGTACTGAGGGTTGGGACATAAAATATTCATGTAAGTCACATAAGACTAAAATTGAAATTGGACGTAAAGAATGACTAGAAAATTAAGGTGTAGCATGTAGAGTAAGGTTGTGATGCTCACAAAGGTGAATCGTTGAGCCTTCTTGGGAGGTCACCTCTGTGACCATCTAGTTGGAGTAGTATTGAGATGGGTGACCTCCAAGGAAGGCCCACTGCTTCACATCTATGAGCATCACCTAGACACAATGAGTGCTAAGTGGACCATTCTATCTCATGAGAGATGGGTTCTTGTGAACCAGTACTCATTAAACATGGGTCAATGAGTTTGACTCGAAAACTACACAGTTGAATCGTGATAGCAATATCAGAATTTGACTTGTTGTGGAAAATATCTCCTACTTATGAAATGGATCTAGTTTTTAAACTATGAAGTTAAATATTCATTTGTTTTGAGTATTTGTATTCTTTTTACAAAAAAAATATGAATGTTTAAAAAATGTAATGTTGTTTCTAGCCTTTATGCAAAATTTATGGCCTCAAAAGGATAGAGAAAAAGAAAACCATCTAAGAGTTCAATGGAAAATTCATTTTATATATTTATGTTTTGTGTTTATGTCTAATTCCAAGAGGATGGAAAGATCCCACTAACTTTTCCATCAAGAGGAGATGAAAGGTCACAGGGGATATATGAAAGATTACATAATTTCTCTCTCATTTCAAAGGGGTAAATGAAAAATCACACATTTGCCTTCATTTCCTAAGGCTTTCAATACATCTATGCAATATAAGCTTCAATTGAACATAGGTGGAACTTGTAGAGTCGTGTACATTGCTCATACATTAGGAGTTATTTTTTATCATTCTTCTCATATTTTAACTATATTGGGGAAAAGGAATTCTTTAAGATTTTGTAAATCGTTCTTTGGTGAGCTTTCATTTAATTGGAAGGGCTCTTAGATGGTCGTTGGCTAGAAATTAGTACACGGGCACAAGACCAAAGATAGGCACTAGCGAATTGAAAATGAGGGTCTAGAATAGAAGCTTTGTAAGATAGGTTGTACTTTAGGGATATCATCTAAGGGTCATGTCCCTTGTTGTAGATATAAATAGATAGGAAATATTTATTCACCAGAATAGATGAGACATATAGAAGACATAGAAGATATAGATAAGATATACATATAAATGAGATATAAGGAATGCAACGGATATATATTGATATATGAATGCAAATAATTCAAAGATTTTTGGTCTATTATGTGTTTGTGACAATTTATTCTAATTTACAACTAAGTAGGACCTAGAATACCTTTCCTTGTTGCCTCAATAGGATTGAATCTAGCATAGAATACTACATCATCAAAAAATATTTGGGTATGGAACTTCAATCTATATCCCTTAGATTTATTGCTAACATTGGCTCCATTGTTGAAACATTGGTTAATTTTTGTTGAGAAAATGTTCACATCCTAAAACTAGTATCAGATCAAGAGAGAAACAAAAAATGAAATAAGAGATATGATCAAACAAAAAAAATTCTTCATGATCTCTACCTTGTGATGAGGGTTAGGCACAAAGCAGATGGGAAAAAAAATGCGGAAAAGGTCTAGAGAGACCTATGAAAGGATGTGACCATTAGTACAACTATCTGGATTTCCACCAAGTGACCGAAAATAGGAGTAATCCAATCCCAAATCTTAAAGCCCCATGGAAAAAGGTGAGAAAAATAATTCAAGAGAGATTAAGGAGAAACGGAAATAGAGAAGAAAGAAATGAAGGCTGACCCTAATGAGATAGAAAGAAGACAAATATAGAAGTTGGAAAGAGAGTAAAGACATAGAAGGAGAGTGGAGATGGCGATGAAGGCAAGACTTGACAACACCAATATTGGTGCTACACTAAGCACACCAATGTGGGTGCTACTGAGAAATGAGAGAAAAGAAATAAAAACAAAGAGGAGAAGATCCTAAAAAGGACAAATTCATGTTGGAATAAAGAAGAATAGTTACTAAGAAAATTAGAGAATAATTTGGAAGGATATAGAAGATCAAGAAGATTGTTGATAGGGGAATTTAGTAGCGAAGAGGCTCCTACCCTACCACAACTTTCTACAAAATCCTAAACCTAAAATGGACTTTAGCAATATCGCAATCAAACTAGATGACATGTGACATGTGTAAGGAGTTCCTACAATTCTAGATAAATTCCTATTTGTAACTGTGAGGTAGGAATCTGGAAATCATCACAAGCAATATAAACATACTAATCATTAGCTCAATCACAAAAGCTCATTGCAATGATCTATCCTAAACAACACTCAATAGAGACATAAAATAAAAACATTCAAAACTTAGAAATTAAGCAAACTAAAGGTGTGATTTGAATTCTCCTTCATGCGGCTCCATTGTTCTTCTTTCCTCTTCAAATAGTTTGGTTGTGGATTTCACCTACAAGTGCACATACATGATTGAAAGCAAGTAGGTAAGAAAATTGCTCAAAAGTACTCGAAGCGTGATTGATTAGAAATTCGATAATCTGATTAGGGGAGGGCCTTTGATTGAAGAAATTCATCCAATTTATAGAAGAATTGGAGAGATGACAAGATTAGCATGATTCAATTCAAATGGAAATTGCAAATCAATTATGTCAATTATGACAAATTATGACAAATTATGCACTTTCTATGCACAATTTGTTGATTGATAATTTATGACAAATTATGACAACTTCTATGTCAAAAATTGATTGATTGTCAATTATGACAAATTATGACAAATTGAAATGTCATTCCCATGAATTTAGGAGAGAAATAGGAGGAAATTGAAATTAGGAATTAAGAAATTAGAAAATTGAAATTAAGAATTTAGGAATTAAGAAATTGATGAAAATTAGGTAAATTAATTAATAATTTGTCATTTATTAATTAATTCATAAAGAGGAATAATTAGCCAATTAAATGAACATTTAATTGTAATGATAAGACTTAGGATAAATAAGTAATTTATTAATCCTAAAGGAAGAAAATGATAAGCAAGGTTAAATGACTAAATCATGAAACCCTAGAAGGTGAATTAGCAATGCGAGGATGACAATTAGGTCCTGATTGAAGATAATTAATGTCGATCATGATTTTGATTTAACAAAGGACCAATGTGATAAATGATTTGATTGATAAATGCACCAATTGACGAGGAACAATGACAAATTGATCCAAATTGACATAATTGAGACAGACAATGATCGATAGCGAAATGATCGCAAAATGACAAAATTGACAAGAGGATGAGGATCAATGATAAATAGATTGCAAGACCACAGGATTGAAAATGACCACAATCGATGACAAATTGATCGCAAAATGACAAGATCGAACATGACAACGATCGATGACAAATCGATCGTTTAAATGACAAGATTGAAAATGATAAGGATTGATAATAAATTGATCGCCAGAGGACAGGATTGACAAGAGGGCAACGATTGATGACAAATCGATCGCAAGATTGACAGGAGGACAAAACCCTATTTAGGATTGACGATGTCCAAAATGATGACAAATTAGCATGCACATTGATGCAACAGGATAAAATCGATCAAAATCATGACTGGATAGTGTTGTCGACAAAACCAAATTTGAGAGCGAGATGAATGAAGAATGTGGAAGAATGACTCGATGTTCGCAAATGATAAAGACCAAGTGCAAATCATAGGAGAAATGTTAATTCGACACAAAAAACCTAAAATGAGGCAATGCGCAAATGTTAAAATATGACCTCGCAAGCGTTGACCCCTACAACCTCAGATAATGAAGAACTAGTATCAAACACACAAAAAACCAAACAAGGTATCTACCATATTAAGTTAGCAAGATTTTGTAGAGTTGGAGATATTGGTGAATATATTTCAAAAATGGAGAAAACATTCAATGAAAAAAAGGTGAGGATGACAGCATTACAAGACACATTATTTTCTGGCACTACATGTTGGTAGAACACACATAATAACACTATCTTGGACTACATCCTGTGCTCAAAATTCTCCTTAAAGCCTAATACCTACAAAAAGAGGGAGAATACCCCATCATCTCAAATACCAGCGAATAATAACCCTGAAACATAATCTCTACACTTGTGCTACTACATGGACAAGAGATAGAGAATACAATCACTTGCTATATGTCATACAATTATTCTATTGGACATTAATACCAGTGGTCAAACATGGTATATTAATGAGGAAGGAAAAGTGGAAACTAGGGAATGGGAAGATGTTCGGCAAGACTTTATCCCTACTTTTTCATTTTGGAATGAAAACAAATAGATACATAAGATAATAAGAAAAATCAAAGAGATCATATTGAATAATGTACCAAAGAATGTATCCTTAGAGCCGAATCCACCACCCCAGAGTCAAGGAGTATGGAATCTAGTAGAGTGGTTGGATAAACATGCACAACCAACACACAATGGATGTTGTAAAGTTCACAAAGATGATGCGAGGAGGCAGACCCCAAGCTTCATTTCAAATAGGAGAAGGATAATGGAAACTAGAACTCAAGCCAAACTTTGATAAGCATAATTACAATCAACCATTAAGTTGAAAATATAGCTACATTAGATAGTCTAAAGATGGGGCAAATATGGGACTATTGGGAAGAACCAATTATCGCATCAATTATTGAACGATTAACAAAATATTAAGGGTTTTTTCCCTAGACTTTTAGTAAAATGAATGGTATTGAGGAAGAAGTATGGATTGTAGACACCTAAAATTTTGTCATGCCTATAAGCATTAATTTTAGTAATTTTTAAATATTAATTTAAAAAAATTAATATTTGATTAATTCCTTTTCACATCACTTAAACTAAATAATCTTTATAATTTAATTAAATCTATCTTTATTTTCTCTCATAATTAAATAATTATTTTAATTATTTAATTAGCTAATTAAGTCTTCCATAATTAAATGAATTCTTTAATTGATTTAATCATTTGCTTTTGTTCAACCAACAACTTTTTCTAATCAATTTCCTATTAAATTAAATAAAATCATTTATTTTATTTTATTATTTTTCTCTTCCATAATTAAATGAATTCTTTAATTAGTTTAATCTCTTGTTTTTCTAATCAACTTCCTCTAAGAACAAATAAAATATTTATTTCATTTGTTTTTCTCTTCCATAATTAAATTAATTCTTTAATTCGTTTAATCTTTGCCTTTTTCTAATCAAATTCCTCTTAAAATAAATAAAATCATCATTTCATTTGTTTTTATCTTCCATAATTAAATAGATTCTTTAATTCATTTAATCTCTCGCTTTTTAAAATCGATTTCCTCTTATAATAAATAAAATCTTTATTTCATTTGTTTTTCTATTCCATAATTAAATAAATTCTTTAATTGATTTAATCTCTTACATTTTCTAATCAAATTCCTTTTAAAATAAATAAAATATTTATTTTTCTCTTCCATAACTAAATGAATTCTATAACTCATTTAATCTCTCCCCTTTTCTATTCAAATTCTTCTAAAAGCAAATAAAATATTTTTTTATCACTTTTATGCATAATTAAATAACTGTTTTAATTATGTAATGCTAATTAAGTCTTCAGTTGCATTCATAGTTAGCTTTTTAGCAATTCCTCAAATCAGTCAACTACTAAATCAATTCCGCTTACTTCTAAATCATATCTCTCTCAACAAATCTCAATCATTGATCAAATTTGTTTTTAAATCAATCTCAACCGTCAAACCAAATTCTCAAAATCTATAAATTCAATCTCAATCTTCATTATTAGGAACCACCATCTTTGTATTCTTGTGCATCCATTTTGCAAGTTTTCTTAAGTACGATGTTGAGAGTGATACTTCAACACAAGAAAAACAAGGACAATGGAGTCTAGATGCATGGAATTAGGAATGAAGTTTGATTTTCTTTAAAAAACAATGACAATGGAGGCTAGATGAATGGAATTACCAATGAAGTTTGATTTTCTTTAATTCATTTCATTTGATTGTTAATTCTTTTATGCATTCTTTATTCATTTGCAATTGACATTTGTGTGATAGATGTGGGTTTTTGTGATTGCCTAATTAGTCTACTACATCGTGTTTTCATTCAAATTTTTGATTGCTTACATGGACCATGAAAATACAATTTAAGGAGGATACCAAACCATATTGGAAAAGACCATATAACCTAAATCCTAATATGAAGAAATGGATGAAGATAGAGTCAGGCAAAAAGTTGGCAGTTACAATAATCAAACTAGTAGAAGATTCATAATAGATAAGTTTGATGGTGATATAAAATAAAAAGATAGGAGAAATCCAAGTATGTGTAGATTTTTGGAATTGAATAAAGCATGGATACATGAGTCGTTCCTTTCACCTTTCATAGAAGAAATCTTGGAATATGTTTTTGATTACGGGAAAAGTAGGTTTTGAAGGGATCCTGAAACTCTTTACAAAAGATCCTTAAAAGATAATAGCATCAAGCAACAAGAAAAGACAAACTGCCAAAAAACTAGCACAATTATGGGCAAAAATCAGCAAAAAAGCCCAACAAAACCAGCCACATCCAACCATAACATAAAAAAGACAGAAAACAAATTACTTAATGTTTTTTAGGGCATTAGCCAAATTTCCGCTAATCCCTTGAAAGTCTTTAAAATTACCCCTAAGCTTAGGGATATCCTTGGAAGAGGTTGCATCAGCTTTTGTCATGCTTGCCCTTGTTCTTTTCGCCGCACCACCAGGAACACTTTCCACTGTTCCTGCCTCGATAGCATCCTCATCAATATCTAGATCCACAACAGGTTTGGGGGTGCTGGAACCATCAAGGAACTTGGTAATTTCCTCTAAATTATTAGTCACAGAGGTAAGGATATCCAGAATCATTAGCAGAAAGTTTTTCATAGCTATTTTTCCTTCCTCTAGATTACAAATCTAAGTTTCCATCTTCTCCAATTTTTCCTCCATTCCTTTTTTCCACTGTTCCTTGTTTATTTCAGATTTCTTACCTTTTTCTTCCTGTTGCTTATCAGTTTTTTTCCAGATTCTTGATTCCTTCATAAACCCACCTATCAAAACCCATGCGAGCCTCGGACTGGTTTTTTAGTTTATCCAGAATTATCCCCTCTCCAGCTTTATCCTAATACCTGCTCGAATTCTCCTTGTCCTTCTCCTGCTCAATTTCCTTGTCCTTTTCCTGCTAAATTTCCATTTCCCTTTCCTCGTTAATCTTGTACTGCTCCTCCATTGGCTGGCTATTAACAATTCCTATACTCACACTGTGAGTCAGACTATTTTGATCAGAAACTTCATTAGCTCCTCCTGCCTCTTCCCCCACTTCCTCTTCCTTCCAACTCTCCTCTCCTTCAAACTCATCGGTATCCATCTCACTTCCATCTTTTCCAATGTCCTCTGAATCAATCTTCGTATTCTTTTGATTACCCTTGTCCTCTTGAATTTTCTCCATAGTAGCTTTTTTACCTTTTTTGGTCTGTGTACCCTCATCCTTGCTAGGCCCGCCTTCCTCCATCTTTCTCTTTCCTTTCCTTGGTGACACTAACAATCTCTTGTTTTCTTGGATAGCCAGTATCTTGCAATGATCATAAATGAGCAAAATAAGGCCACTATGAAGCACAGATAAAGAAGGGTTCTTGCTATGCTTATTCAAAGACCGCGACAAAGACCTAAAGAGGTAATAGGGCAGAGAAATCCTCTTCTCATGTCTAAAATAATTTAAAAGCACAAAATGGTATGTGTGGACCCTGGTAAAATGACCCTCCATAGTAATATATTCCATAATTGCATTAAGCACACAACCCTAGAATTTCTTAATATTAAAAGCATCATAATACCCACCCGCCCCCTCCCCCCCCGTAGCTTTTCCTATTTTTTCTCTCTCCTTCTGTTTACGTGGAAAAAGCTTAACTGCATTATTAGACACTTTCAGGTCTCTAAAGAAGTTAAGACCAGAGTGGGGCATACCTGTTACCGTCACAATGAGATCCACATCCAGCTTAAACCTAACACCATGAATTTTGAAGGGGTCGTTTATCCAGTTTTTAGTGACTTTGGTGACCGCTAGGTTAACTCTGACTTTATCATAGTCGACCAGCTTTTCCATGAAATTTGTCATGAATCCTTTCTCCAGCTTTGCCCAAACCTTAGGCATCTCCTTCTATGTAGAAATATTATCAGGTTCCTCTCTTCTTTGATCACCCCCATTTTAGAATTCGATTTACAATTTCTCTTCTTCTGCAACTTTAGAGCTTTCTTCCCAATGACAGTCGAATTTTTGAAAATGCATACCCACAAAGTGTGCGAAAAATTAATATTCTTGATTAGGACTCTGCCCTTCTAACATGTCATCATTACCTTTCTAAATATTTGAATATTACTCATTACAACATTCATGATTAATCATGCGATCCCTCTTTCCCCATGAATCTCTCATTTCAGATAAGTTCTTTAATATTAAAATCCATATTAACTTCCCCATTCCATATACATTGAGCTTTGGAATTTATGCCTAGGTTCGCTAACCCATCCACAACCCCATTTTTTTCTCTAAAGGCATGTTCTATGATAATAAATTTAAAGCTAGCAATTATTTCTCTAGCTTTAAAAATAATATTTTCTATAGTCCATGAAGGCTCAATTTCTCCCTTAAGGCATTTAATTATGTTAAGTGAATCTCCTTCCAACCATAGATTATCATGATTAAGATCTTTTTCAATAATCAAAGTGTTCAAAGCCACAGATTCTTCAACATAATGACTAGTTTGATTACCCAAGGGTCCAACAACTGCCACAAGGCAGCTTCCAGCAAAATTCTTGACAATGTCCCCATAACCAGCTTTCCCCGGGTTCCCCTTAGACGCCCCATCAAAGTTGGCCTTAATCCATCCCTGAGAAGGAAAGCACTAGACAAGACCATCCCTACCCTCATCCACATTAATTATGTTATTGGATAAATTCCATCTTTCATTAAAGTCTTCTTTAGCAGCTAAACCATGATCAGTTCCATTTAAACTTTCAAAAATCCCTCTATAGATTTTATCCACCACCACTTGAGGGTTAGCACTTTTATCCTTGAAAATCCTGTTGTTACGCTCCTTCCAGATGTTCCATATAACATTAGGTAGAGTAAGTTTCCAAAGCTCAACATTATTAGAATTGGAAGTAGGACAATACCATTGCTACCAAAACTCTTCCAAAGAGTTCGGGAAAACCCAACTCAACTTCCAACTACTATAAATAATATTCCAAATTTCTTGACTGAAATTACACTGGTAGAGGATATGACAAGTAGACTCCTCCTCCCTGCAATAAAGAGAACACCTGTTAGGAAAAAAAAATCCACATTTATGGAGATTATCAAGAGTTAACACCTTATTTTGGATAAAAATCCAAAAGAAGATATTAATTTTGGGCGTCAACTTCTTTATCCACACTTTAGCACACAAAGAGATCTCGTCCAGAACTTTGTTGTGGATAGACACTGTTGAAGACAGAATATTTCCCATCTAAAGTTTCCCTCCAAATCAAACAATCCTCAACGTTGTCCATAAAATTTTTAGAAGAAATCAGAATCTCTAGAAATTTTAATCCCCGACAAAGTTGGCTGAACTCAATCCACTTGCCATTTCTCTAGTAGTCTCTAACAAAGCCTCCATACCTACTTTTGAACCAGTCTTTCCATTCCTTAAGGATAGGAATTTCCTCTGGCGGTTTATCCATAAGCCATCTATCCTCCCAAAATCTAATAATTCTCCCATTCCACAATTTCCACATTCTTCCAGCTGCTGCCCAATCTTTAGCCATTTGAATTGCATTACAAATTGTAGATCCTTCAACAAGAAAAGTATTTTCCATAAATTCTTCCTCAGATGGTTGCATGTAAAGGTATTTCTTTTTCCAAATTAAATTCCATTATCTTTCCTCCCCTTTCATTCTCCAAATTTGTTTAGCTAACAAGGCATTATTCATAGTTATAATATGCCTTAATCCCAAACCCCCATACGCCTTAGGAGTACAAATATTATTCCACGCAATAAGGGGGATTCTATTTTTATCTTCCACTCCCGACCATAAGAATTTTTTTTGAATTCTTTCAATTGCCTCCGCAAACTTTCTGGGGATTTTAAACAGACTGAGGGCATAGATAGGCAAATTTTGAAGGGTAGCTTTAAGCAACGTCACCTTACCCGCTTGGCTAAGGGGGTCTCCTTTCCACCCAACCAACTTGGTATTGAATCTATCAACCAGCTTCATCTAGAAATTCTCCGAAGGATTCAAACATAGAGGGAGACCCAAATAGGTTGAAGGAAACTCACCAATTTTGCAACCAAGGATTCTTTCAATCCTTCTTTGTCTATCCTCAGGGGTATTAATGAAGAACAAAGAATTCTTATCTCAATTTATTTTTTGACCAGAAGCAGTTTTATAGGAATCCATAACACTCTTCATGTTTCTCATTTCCCTAATGGCAGCTTCTCCCATTGTGATCGAATCATCAACAAAATGTTCATGAGTACAGGTTATGTTGGAAGATGAAGGTTTAAGGCCATTGAGTTTCCCTTCTTCCACATTTCTCATAATAAATCTAGCCAAGCTTTCAGCCAAAATAGTAAACAAGATAGGAGAGATGGGATCCCCCTATCTTAGGCCTTTAGAACTTTTGAAGAAACTAGAAGGGGATCCATTAATAATAACTGCAGAGGTAGAAGCTCCAGTTAACCGAGAACAAAGATGAATCACCTTTTCCCCAAACCCAAAAGCTTTCATAATTCTGAAAAGGAATTGCTAATTCACTCTGTCATATGCCTTAGACATATCCAGCTTAAGAAAAAAGCCCTTTTTTTTAGCAACGGTTAAAGAATGAATATTCTCATGAACAGAAATAATAGAATCCAGAATCTGTCTACTGGGGACAAAACCATTCTGTTGAGCCGCAATAATGCGGGGAAGAATATCCAGCATTCTAGAAGTAAGAACCTTAGATATATTCTTGTAAACAGAATTATAGAAGCTGATAGGTCTGAACTTATTAAGAGAATCAGCTCTAGAGATCTTAGGAATAAGAATGATAAAGGTAGCATTGAGTTCTTTTAGAAGCCTCCTTGAACCAAAGAATTCTTTAACTCCATTACAGATATCACTCTCCATAATATGCTAAAAGTTCTGGAAAAAGAACATTGGGAATCCATCTGGACCAGGAGACTTATCTCCATGAAAAGAAAACACTGCCTTTTTGATTTCCTAATTTGAAGGGATCCGAGATAGATTTTTGTTGTCATCCTCATTTAGAATAGGAGGGATAGCTTGAGAAAGAAGGTTTTGATTTCTGATATCCAGTACGTCCACCCCTCCCAACAGATTGCTAAAAAAATCCATAACTTCCTTTCTTATTTCATTTTCATCTGATAAAATCCCCCTATTGCAGGATAATCTGGAAATCATGTTGGCCACCCTATGCTTAAGAGCAGTCAAGTGGAAAAACCGGGTGTTTTTGTCACCTTCCTTCAAATAAAATGCTCTTGATCTTTGTCTCCAAAAGGTTTCTTCATTAGAGATAATATCATGGTATTTAGACAGCAACCCATTTTCAACATTTCTCAAATCCTCATAAAGCCCTTCCTCTTGGATTTTCTCTTGAACATCTTTTATATCAATCTTAATTTGATCTTTACTTTTAAAGATATCTCCAAAAGTCTCTTTGTTCCATATTTTGACTTTAGCTTTTATAATGTTAAGCTTTTTGGCAACTCTAAATAAGGTCGTTCCCTCAATCTCCGAATTCCACCATTCAACAACACAAACTTCAAAAGACGGATGGGATAACCATTTTTTTTCAAATCTAAAAGGAAAATTTAGCTTAGCAGACATTGAATTGGCAGTGAAAGAAATAGGGTATTGATCAGATCCAATCTTAATGATTGACGCCAAAGAACAATTATACTTAGAAAGCCAATCAGGAGAAATAAGGGATCTATCTAACCTTACTTGAATAAGATCAGAACCAGTTCTTCGATTGGTCCAAATGTAATTAACCCCTTGGAGATCCACATCCATCAAAGCTTGATCATTAATAAAATACATAAGATCTTGTCTACCCTCTAGTTGCAAAGGGAGGCCTCCCATATTTTCATCCTCTTTTAAAAGAGTATTGAAATCTCCCATGATCATCCATCTTTTGTCAGCAAAACTTAATCTATCTTCAGCCAGGATCCTCCGGAATTTAGTTCTTCCAGCTTTAGAATTAGGTGCATAGACATTAGTAATAACCCATACAAAGTTATCCTTAATATGCTCAAGAAAGACTGAGATCCTATTGACCCCTGAAGCAATTTCCTTACCTATAATAGTATTCTAATTCCAAAAGATAGTTGTTCCGCCTGAGGCACCCTCTGAACTAGTTCCTATTACCCCATTACTTTTGAATATTCTAATCCTTTCCAGTTTATCCTTACACATCTTAGTTTCCTGAATAAGAACTACATCCGGTTTATGATCTCTAACAATATTACGCAACACATCCTTCTTATGGGGGGCATTCAACCCTCTAATATTCCATGAGATTATCTTCATACTTTAACCGAGGATAAGGCTAACTCAATGGAGCTCTATGTTCCGTCAACACGGTTCTTCCAACTTTCCTATTCCCTTTGATTCTTTAGGGAGGGTCTCCTCTTCTTTTTGCGATGACTTCCAACATCTGCCCCTTTCTTATTCTTTCTTCTAGTTGAGATACCTACAATGGGTCCTCCATTATTTGATTTGCCTTCTTTAGCACCAAAAATCCTAAGATTTCCCTCAAGAACCGACATTTCCAAAATTTTAGGAGGAGTTTTACATTGGGAGTTTAGGATCATAATTCCAGTTTGCTTCAGACTTCCATTGGTTAATAACAACAAAGGCTTAGTGTTCAAAATATTACAGTCCCATGCTTCATTAAAGTCTTCCTCATTTTCTTTATTATTAGAGGAAGCCAAAGCATCATCATTTGAACTCTCATCAACTTTACCCTGAATGATAAGACCAACCTTTTGATCCTTTGATTCAAATCTTTGAACCTTTTCTTCTTTCCCATGCTCTTCCTCCTTGTTGCTTTCTTTATAATTGTTAGAACAATCACAAACTAATTTTTCAATGTTACTATTCACACCCTTCTTTTCCTCATTTTCCATCTTGATCACTTCCTTCTCAGGGACAACCTCTAAAGGTAGATCATCATTCTTCCCTTTCATTTGCCATTTTTGCTTCAAGTTACTATCATTTTTACTAATCTTACTCTTCTTAAGCGAGCAAGATTTCGCCCAATGACCCGACTTTTTACAATGAAAACAAACAAATAGGAGAGATTCATATTCAATCGCTTGGGTCCATTTCCCTAATTTAGACAGGATCTCAATATATTGAGGCATATCCGTCATTTGATTAACATTCACACAAATACGAGCAAAAACCAACCTTGATTTAGCTATTGTCATCGAGTCAATTGAAAGAAGTTCACCAAATGATCTCGCGATCCCTTTAAAGACTTCCTCATTCCAGAATTCCAATGGAAGGCCAGGGAGACACGTCCACACAGGCACCGATACAAAAAAGGACTCATCCAGTGGGAGGTTAGGAGCTCATTTCTGTAAAGCCAAGGTTGACTTGTCAAACATCCATGGCCCTTCACAGAGTGCTTTATTCATATCTTCTTCATTATTAAAGGCAAAGGGAAAAAAACCCCTAGGCAAAGCCGCCACATCCACTTGACCTTTAAGAACCCATTTCCTCCTTATGAAATTCCTTACAACATCAATGTTAGGTCTAAAACTAGCAAACCTTCCCACCAAGGTCATAGCTAAGCCAGACACAGTGAAATCGACTAGCTTATTCGGAACAGAAATAGCAACAACCCCTATCGCCGGATCAGAGATATTTTTAACTTCTGAATGACAAGATTTTACCAGAGGCCTGACTCCAAAAAGAGAAGACCATTTCTTTTCTTTACCTCTATCATGTGGGTCCTCGATTTTGGATTCTTTATCTTCCATCGATTTGCTTGTCGCCTTGTCCCCCTCAGTACCCTGAGAAGCTTGAGGACCAGCATGATTACCAGCTCCACCCACAAGAAGACTGCCATCCCCAAGAATTCCGCCATCCCCAGATTTGAAATTTGAATTTCCTGCTCGCTACTCCGCTTGCTGCTCCTCTCCACCCATGTGTTTGGATTTGGATATATATCTAGTTACCCTCTTTGATAAATCTTGGAATATGTCGTCGAAAGGGAAATATATCTAATCATCTATGGGTTCTTTGGACACCACTAGGTAAGGATAAGGGAGGAAGACCAAACTAAAACAAAATTTGCCACCAAATGGGGATCATTCATGTACATATTAATGCCATTCAGGCTCAAGAATGCCCCTACTATTTTTAGCTAGAAAATGGTCAACACATTTAAGGATAATTTCATTCCTTACCTTTTGAAAGTATATTTAGATGATTAGACGATATATGGATTGTTGGTAGAACATATTTAGGCACTCTGGGCAATGTTGGAAAAATATAGGAGTATGCAAATATCTTTGAACCTTAATTAATGTATCTTTATGGTCCCCTTTAGCACACTATTACTTGACATATCATTTGTAAAGAAGCCTTAATGGCAAACCCAATGAAAATTTATCTAATTATGAACCTACCACTCCATAAGACATCCCCAAAAGTAAAACCGTTCCTTGGATACACTGGTTAGGAAGTTCATCAAAGGATACACCACCATAGCTACACCCTTAGAAGAATTGTTGAAAAATTGGAAGACCAATTAAACCATCAATTGTACATAACAAAGCCAATAATATTTCGACACTATCATTTAGAAGATAGCAGAAGCACCCTTTCTTATCTTTTTTGAATTGGTCAATACCTTTTAATGTTCATGTAGATGCATCCAGAATAGCCATTAGTGTATTATTAGCCCAACCTAGGGGAAACAAGGACCACCCAATAGAATTTTCCAGTAGGAAATTGTATCAAGCAAAAGAAACTATACCACCATTGAGCGAGAAGCCTTAGTCATGGTCTACAATTAACACAGATTTTAATACTACTTAAAATATAGTCCCTTCACATATTACACTGATCATGGGTCCTTGAAATTCCTCTTAAATAAACTAGTGATACAAGAATGTATATGTTGCAAATAGGAGTTCGTGTTGTCATTGATGTCAAACATGTTGATATCTTTTGTTTAGTTGTCAAATTTTTCAATATCTCTGGTTTGAATACATGTTCAATTAGTGCAATAACAGATGAGTGATTTAGTAATATTTCGTATGTGTGGATGATTTACATGGTGTATCTAGTTCTATTATGGATTTTTTGGATTTTTTTCGAAGGTTCTGACAAACATAGTTTACACTAAATATGTTAGGGCTTATAAACATGCACCCCTTGACAGAAGTAAGTCCTGTAAACTTTAATGATTTGTGGAAACAATAAGTAGAAGATGATTAGATGACATTCAATCCCCAATACAAGCATATTCTATAGTTAGATTTTAACGCTTGGAAAGATTTCCTCGACTTCAGCTATGACCATGCATGGATTCAGATTATCTTGAGTTAGATTCAAGGTGATGTGATGTATCTTGACTGGTCTCATAGAATCACAAAGGATTCCATTATGACCTTGACTAGATTGTGCTCCTTTGACAATATCCAAGTGATGAAGATGGTGAAGAATGCCATGATAGCATAGTTGACTAGTTCAATTTCTAATAAGAGATCTATGACAATGGAATGTATAATTGATCGAGGTGTCCAAGTATGTTACCAAGGGGGTAGTGTAGAAGATTTACTTTCAAAACTGGGAGTATTCTACTACCACCACTGTAATCTATGTTGCATACCAGATGGGGGTTCATGATGAGAAGTTTGATATGGGCAAACTCTTGAGACTATAATTGATAGATAACCTTGAGAAGACCAAGAGTGAAAAGTATTTGTTTAGGTTTGGGTCTCTTCTTATAAATTTGGCTTTCATGTATATGAATGAGATTTCGGGCATAGGGAATAAGGTATGGGAAAAGTTCCATCCCATTGAAGTGAAAATCAAATAGCATATTAGAAGCTTTAACAATGATACAGACAAATACAACAAGCAATATTGGGGTTGGTTCAAAAGTTTTAAAAACAAGATGCAAGCCAAGGAGAGGATCCTCAGTGATTTGGTTGGGAAATACAAGAATGAAAGATTGTCTTTTTTGGTGAGTAGGGCTTGTTGTTACATTGAGTTTGTTGAACCAAGGATTGCATGGTTGTCTAAGTTACCTTATGAGGTACTCTGAAAGAGGTTGGCAAGAACATTGGTACTTTACTAAAGTTGGAAATTGATACAAATAAAGAGAGGTTTGGAACCACTATAGAGATCTTGAACAAAATTATCAAGGATAAAATTGAGAAAGGACATGCAAAAAGAATGGTTTCTAGTGCCTCTGCAAGTATTTTTGGTGGTCTACATTATGTATTCAATTAGTTTGGTTACAAGACATTGACAATTTTATCTCTTGGAGCTGACCTATGGTGTTTTTGGTCCACACGACAACGTGCGGATCTACAAAATGGGATGGATAGGAAGGTGTGTCAACATGGTGTGATGCTTCACACACCTCATTCTACCTTTCACATTACCTTGAAGAGTGTTTTTGGGTCGACTATTTGTATCTACATGTTCCATGTCAAATTAGGCTGACCTGATTGATGTTATTTTGATTGTGAATGGTATGGATGAAATCATCTTGGAGGAAGGTGAATGTAGTATGTGGTATGATTGAGTCATATTGTGTAAGTGTGAAGGTGTGCAAGTGTAGTTGCATAGTAATGAAGGTAGTTTTACATGTTTATTAACGATGGATTGTAATCAACATATCAAAGTATGTGGTTATCTGCAATTCAATCATATTGAAAGTTGATTCTCAAATTCTTTCTATTCTTCTCTCAAGAAGTGATCTTCAATTCTTAAAGTACCCTATATATTTCTCTGAGGTTGTATGCCTCAGTTTTGCAAGTCTAAATCAAGAGTAGTGAGCTTCCTTGGCCTTCAACCTAATATATTGTAACCTGTTTTTTATATAGTGGGATAGTTCTCACCATTTTTTTTCCTCATTGGGTTTTCCAAATAAAATCTCAGTGTTCATGTGTGATTTCTATTATGTTTTTCAGTTCCTTGCTTCTGCACATGTGGTAAATGGACTGAATGATAATTGATTGGTTAAATCGGTTAATTTTTTATATATGTTGATTCACCCCCCCTCCCCTCTTAGCATCTAAAAGTGTTCAACAATATATGGAGATGGCTCTTTCTATTTCAAGAATTTAATTTTACTATAATGGTCAACTACAAAATCAATGATATTCTTGATTCTAAAGCAATCTAATTTTAGACTTTAGATGGAGATATCCTATCGTGTTATCTCAACAAAGAAAGGTTAGAACATTTTCATCATGATTTTGGACAAGGTTTACTTGAGGATGAGTTAATATTTTAATGAGGGGATGATGTTGGCTGAAAAATAGTATACAAAAATTGGTCCAAAGATAGGTAATAGCAAACTAGAAATAAGGGTCCAAAATAGGAGCTTTGGAAGATAGGTTTTACTTTAGGGATATCATCTAAGGGCCACGTCCCCTATTGTAGATATAAGTAGATAGGAAAGAGCTATTCACCAAAATAGATGAGAGATATAGAAGAGAGAAAAGATATAGATAACATATACATATAAAGGAGATAAAAAAAATGTAATGGATATATATTGATACATGAATAATAATAATTTTGATTTCTGGTCTATTACATCTATGTGACATTTTATTCTAATTTACAACTAAGATAGGATCTCTAGAGAATACCTTTCCCTATTTCCTCAATAGGGACTAAGTCTATGGTATAAAACTACAACATCAAAAATCCTATGGGTATAGAACTACAATCTATATCCCCTAGATTTCCTGCTAACAATGGTTTATGCATTATAGATTTGCCTCCTTTTTGTTTCTTCATTACATTTTAATAATGTCAAGTAATATTTAATTTTAACTATTCAATTAATTTAACTTTTCTACAATTACCTAAATTGTTTACTAACTCGAAGTATAACCTAGGAATTTTATAAATCAAATGGTATAAAAGCGCATTCATTGCACCAACTCATTTTTTAGAAGAGGTTTATAAATGGGTACATATGTGCTTAATGTTGAAATTTTGATGAAATGTATAATAGGTTAACATACTCATCTCCTTATGCCTATAGTTATCTAATATTGTTGGCATAGATGAGGCATGTTTTCATTATCATTTAATTAAGGTAGATGATTATTTTGATTATTCAAAGTCCAAAGAAGATAAGATCACTAAAAATGTGTTGGGATTAAGGTGTCTCAACTTTAGAGTCCTAACATGTTGATTATTTAATTATTTATTGCACCCACTTTGGAAGTCATAAAATTTAGGGGATTAGTGTCATAGGTTGCTATGTTGGGACTATGTCAATTTCTTTTATTTACTAATATGACGATTACTAAATCAGTGGAAGAGTCATGGAGAGTTATTTTTTGACATATGCTATTTATAGAGGAGTTCAGTTTTGACAAGTGGTATGAGGTAGGTGTTGTTTGCATATGTGCAAAGTTTGATGACATGATGGGATTGTATGTTGTCATTGATGTCAATATGCTGAAGTATGAATCGGTATATTAAAGTAAGCAAATTGACAAGTGAACTGGTATGATGGTATGAACTGGTATATGCAAAAAGTGAACGAGTATGTTGGAGTGTGAACCAATATATGCAAAGTTTGTATCGAGGTTTCATTTGATATGACTACCGGTTGGTAGTCTCAGCTTCAGGGTTTCCGGTTGATGCATTCCAAGTCTGTGTGATTCGACCGACGACATCCTGTGATGAGTTAGCATTGAAATGAAGATTAGATTGCGTTACCACGTCAGCCTTGTGCGCGTGAAGGATCTCCTTGAGGATCTTGCATGAAGAAGATTGATTCTATCTACCTCGGGAATGTGCAAAATCTTAGTAAATGGTGGAGAGCATGTGATGGGTTATTAGCTTCTAGAAGTGGTGAAGAATGGACGATGGAGAACGTCTTGAGATTTGTTCAAGATTGTTTTACCCTATTTAATATGTTTAAACATCCAGGATTGGACCGACTGTATTGATAACCTAGATGCTTAGGGTTTTAGGTTTTGGCCACCGGCCTAATTGTTGTCTATAAGGTCGATGATGTTTTTCATTTGAAGTTGTTGGCAAATGAATGTATGTGAGGTGATTCTTGCAAAACCAAAGGAGTAAGCAGAGATTTGCAGAGTGTGATTGCAAATGTACAGAAATTGAAGTGGATCTGCCTTGGCATTAAGTGTTGTTATCAGATCAATGTATTACCTGTTGACTTCTAACCATTTCAGCAGATGGAAAATCCCTTTATTGTGTAGCTTTAATAGGATTTTTGTAAATCCTTTAACAGGGTGACTCAAAATCATCGAGTTCTTCAAATCCTCTTGCAAGGTAACCTTTAAACAGGGTTTTAACCTCTAACCGGGTATTTAGCTATCCCTTAACCGGGTGATCCCTAGCAGGATCAGTTCCTAGCAGAACCAGTTGTAAAATCTTTAACTGGGCTAGGCTCCTAACAGAGCGAACTTCAGAAGAGTTCAAGAACAACTTGTGGGTATTCATCCCCACTGTGGTTTTTCCCAATTGGGTTTCCATGTGAAAAAACAATGTGTTATGTGTGATGCTTTTTCATGTGATCTTTTAGTGTTTTTTGTTAAGCATTAATGCAAGCTGATCCAATGGCCATTGTATTTCTGATGTATTACTTGCTTAGGCATATGGGTGAAGTTGAGATGAGATGTTAGGTTTTGAGAAGATCTAGATGTTATCGGTTTATGTCTTTTACAGTCATACTGTGTTTTACCGATAGTGCCTTGATTTAGAATGGTGATATTGTTTACCAGTTAGTGTAGTCTTTGCAGTTTAAGTTGTTGAAGAAGTTTTTGTCCATACTGATTCACCCCCCCCCTCTCATTATTTGTTGGGGATTTATTGTTCATCATTATTCATCAAGTGTTGCATATGGAAAAATGATTGTTATAAGCGAGTCATGAGTCAGTGGTTTGTAAAGTTGCTATGTGCAACGTGTCATGAGAATGGCAACTTGCTCTTTTTGAAACTTCTTATCTTTGAGTCTATGAGTTGGTTTTGGAAACAATGGGCACTTAAATTCACGCATGTGTTGAGATCTTTAAATATGTGGCTTCTTAATGTATTTTGTATGATAGGTTGGATATTTTGTATGAAGATGTTTTGTGCCAGAATTTTCTCCAGAATTTTTAGTTGTTGTAATTACTCTTAAAGATAATTGGCTCTATGCATTGTATACAATTGAGCTCTAGCTTTTGGAGTATGGGTTTTTTCCCTGAAATTTTTTTTCCACATAAATCTAATGGTATGATTTTATTTGTTTAAATCTGAATTTGCATATTTTCATCTAATCAATAGTAGTTAAAGATTTTGTAAGAATTTATTGCATTCACTCTTCTATTAGATTTAACATTTACAAGTTTTATTCTACACTATTCTTCCTTTCAAAATGATAAAAAGGTGATAAGAAGGTAATTGATTGCAAATGTGCTAAAAATAAATCTATAGATTACGATTACTATGATAGGTACTACAATATATGATGTTCATGATGGAAACTATATCTAAAGGGAACCCAAACTAAATTAAGTGTAAAAATGATTTTAATCTCACAATTGAATTTCCTAAGGGTATGGAGGCTAGTGGTGATTCACATTGGTATTCTCAAAGTTCATGCACTACTAGAATGGTTGGTTTGGTATCCAAAGAAGCATTGTTTAACATTAATATTCTATTTGAAGATGTTGAGTTTGATATCTTATTTACTTCTATCTCACAAACTAACTTGATTGAACAATTGTTGGTTGTGCAACTTAGTTTGAAAAAATTTAAATACCACAATCTCAATGGTTTTAATTGTATTCAATATGGTAATCATATTCTTGTTGATAGGCAATGCAACTTATTATCTTTATTCATAATTTTTTTGACAAGATTGTAATACATTTTGTAATTTGGTAAGGTAACACATTTCTTTTCATTTCCCAAGGCTTTGAAACTCTTTATATGTAAATTAAGCTTAAATTGAGCATAGGTGGAGCTTGTATAGTATTGTATCTCTTATGCCATGAGAGTTTTATGCGCATTCTTCTCATGTTTTGGCATATTAGGCAAGGGAGTTCATTAAGAGTTTGCAAATGAATTGGTAAAGAGGTCTTGGTGGGTTGAGAGTGATCTTAGATGGTATATGCATTGTAACCTTTTGTATTAAACTCATTTTGAGTACTAAAGTGAGTTTGACTCATAATTTTGTTAGAGTTTTTACCCTCAAGGTTTTTCTCCATATTATTTCTTATGTGTCTAGTATTCGTGGTGATTTCTCTCTGTTTTATTATGCTTAATAACAATGCAATCTTTATTGTGATGAGTGTTTTCTTAGGTTAACAAGTATTAAGGATGATGCAGACATATTATTGGGGATATTGTTGATTCTCCTGCCTCTAGTTATGTAGTTCTGAATGAAAATAGAGACTAATTTACTCTATTAGTAGATTTCATTTGTTCTAATATTATACTCTATTTATAGTTTTATAAGATGACTAAAATTGAGGTAAAACTAGAAGTTTATCGATCAAGAGAAGTCATAATGGAAGGAGAGAAAGAGTAATGAATAGGAAGGGAAGGCAATGTGTTTCACTAAAGGGAATTAACTTGATCCAATCCTAGTAACTAGGATGGAGAGAAGGGATCCGTATGAGGTAAGATAGATTAAAATATCAAAACTTGATGAATAACACCTAAAATAGTTTCTAAACAAGGAAAGCATATTTAAGAGAGTATTGTGTAGGAGGGTTAGATGTGTTTGAATAGAAAGATAAATGGAAGATAAAACAATAAATTTTAAACTTGACACGTGGAAAAAAAAAAGATAGAATGATTGGTTGGTTTTGATTTTTTGAAGAAAAGCACCCTCGATTTAGCCCTATCCCTAAATGCAAGAGAGAAAGGGAAGAACAATAAAAGGTTCATGTGTCATTTTTGGTAAGGAAAAGGTTATTATTTTTGTTAAGAATATTGGGTTCACTAAAAAATAATATAAAAATATATGTTTACTAGAGTGTAGCAATGTTTCCTTATTTAATCACAATATAATTGTCTTATTTATTTAAATCAAAACTGGTGACTACAATAACAATTCAAATAACATATAATCACATATTTCAAACATTAAAAGATTACAAAGTTGAGTTTAAGTAATTCCCATTTTAGAAGGAAGCATAAAATGAGAATGGGGGAAAGATGTATAATTTAATTTTCTATTATAGACTTGTCACAAACCCGAACACATGATCATGTCTAATTTGGCAAAAGTCTAATCTCTCTTTCACAATGGTGTCTCCTATAACACACTAATTTCCTACTCTAAGAGGTCATGTTCAGTCAAAATACCGAAGCCAACCGATAAATTGTAACTCGTAAGAAATTGGACACACAATGGTTGTTTGAGATACCTACCTAAGTCAAATCATTCGATCAAGTTAATAGTAGAGAATGGACATGTTTAGGTGTGTTTGATCCTAAGTGGTTAAGAAGAGATGGGGTGTGTGTAGCAATAAACGTGTCCTAAGAAAAATTGAATAGAAGTCCAATAGCTCCTAGATGTTCATGATGCTCTAGGTGGTATGTGAATACTTGATTGTGCTTCATGTGCCTCTCTAATGACCTTTATTTCCTTTAAAATCTTCTTTTGTAAATGGAGTGGAGCTAGGGTTAGGGTTTTATGAAAAGGGGGTAGTTGAGCAAGAAAAGGAGAATTTGAATTTTGGGGACACTGCCATGTGCTATGTTTTCCTAGAGGACAAAACTAGGGCACACATTCAAGATGAAGAAACCAACAATAATGGGTATGACGAGGTGTTAGGTAACAAGGCTTGATTTTGGGCATAATATATAGACACAAGAATATATTAATACTAGAAATTGTAAAAATGATAATTTGACACATTTTTAAACAAGAAAAAAGTAAATAAAATATAAAATGTATAAAGAAATATAATATTATGCTTTTTGTGTTTAAAAAATAAAGACTCTATTCATGATCTAAATAATAAAACAATTGTTTAACTAAATGAATAATATTATTTTAAATAAAGTTTATATTTATCTCGTTTTGAATTCAATCATTATTATTTTGTATATATTTATGACTTGATACATCCTTTATGACACTTTCATTAAAAAATAATTAAATAAGGGAAAAGTTCAAATTCACAATGTAAACTCACGAGATTGCAAATATAGGAATAAAATTGAGACAACTTTAATGATGCAACCAAAACCTTAAAATTTCAACTAAATTTGGAGTTAGCTTGATTATAAACCCTATCAATAAGGTTGTGTCTATCAGAAGTTAAACTAGCACTTGCACTCATATGAGGTTCAAGAGATACAACAATAGGAAATGAAAATTATGTCCAAACTAATATTGAGAGGTTCAAGAGATACGACAAGAGGTTCAAGAGTTTGCTAATATTATGTGATAGCATGCATTTCTTACAGTTGGTCCATTTTGTAGGCAGAAAAAGAAATCAAATTTCTTGGATGACATATTTGTGTACATCCATGATAGTTCCTAAATGCAAAGGCATATTCAACAAAAAAATGCACTTTAAATTGAAAATTATATTTCAACCTAATTAGAGCTTTTCTTCATATATTGTTTAATGTATCAATCTATATATAAATAAATTAGGCTTTTTGTCAAATATAGTAAGCATTAAAAAATTTCAAAGTCATAATAAATAAAACATTTTTTTGCTACATATAGCATGCTCTATTTTTAGGAGCAGAATAATTAGGAAAAAAACACTAGCCTAGTTGAACTATGCTAGGTGCATTTTCTTGGAAGAACTCGGTATGATGATTCTTTTGGGCAATTATCAATGTAATATTAGGACTATAACCATTTTCAATACAATAGCTTGCATGATGGTTCACCCAAGTAAGCAACTCAAAATTCATTTTAATAACATAACAAATTCCTTAAGACAAAGTAAAACAACCTTTAGTATAGCTTGTAACTCAACATTCAAGACATGATCAGATTATAATACACTAACTCCTCCTAGAATGACACACACAGTCTTTAACTGACAATATAGATCAAGGACACAACTAAATCACATCCTCAAAGAGAACCCGGCCATTTCTTTTTACTTTGAAATCCATTCGATTCATTTGCCACTTACGGAAACCAAAAGTACAAAGCATTCTTGTTGCTTCATTTATTACAAGAAAGATTTGATAACATCTCAATTAGAAAAGTGGAAAAAAGCAACAACAAATATAATTAAAAGCATGAGATTTCTACATTCCATATCAATGTTGCTAAGCAATTTCTGGATTTGACCATATGAATTTTAAATATTAAATCCAAAAGATACTTAGCAACAACAAATTTAATTACATCGTAAGCTTCAATTATATTTATCTTTCTGATAACATCCTCAAAGAGAAAAAGATTAAACCATTTATCAATAGATACATCACAAATTACAATGACTCAATGATAACAAAGATTCAGTCAATATAAATGAAAACATAACATTGGAAAACATCAAATATAAGAAGAATTGATACAAAACCAGCCTCATTTCTAGAATATGTTCTCTGCTTTTACACCCAGATCATTGTAAGCTCAACCAATATGATTTTGATGTCTCCATTATTGGACCATTGTGACCTCACAATTTTAGAGAATAATCACATTCATAGAGATTCAATCGATCAGGGTTTCAGAAAAAGATTTATATTTTTAAACAAATGAGGCTCGATTAATTTGTGTTTGGCATAATCATAAATTCACCATTCATAGGCCATTGTGGCCTCAAACATATATGTAAGCATACCATCATGTTCTAACAGAGGCTCAATAAATATAAGGTCTCCATTATCAGAGCACTGTACTCGATACAAACATAACAGCTATGAATGTCAGAGACTCGATGAATCTGAATTTCTGGCTAAAGTCTTCATGTTCAATGCTGCTTAATAAAATTGCATTGAAGTGACATAAAATCAAGTATTTAATTAAAGCAGGCTGAAGAATAATTTCATGGGAGCTTTGAGATGGGATTGATCTTCCATTTCTAATCATCCTTCTTGTTCGATTTGAACAGAGCAATCTCTGCTCCTTTATAGAGTATTTGATGATGCATATCAACTTGAAACGTGGCTTCCATCTTGAAGTGAATGTTGTTCACAGGCTTAATGCATTGATACATAAGTACTCTGGCTGAATAGAACATCCCCATGCAAATCATCAAGGTGATATGGAACTAAGGTAACCAGCACAATGCAAGCATACAGACAATTTCAATCCCATAATATTAAACCTTCTAGTAAATTCTTTCTAAAGTGAGAAATATTTGACTTGCTATAATGCTTAGTATCTTGGTTGGACTTTAAACAATTTTCAGTCATGGTGTCCAAACCGTAAACTTACCTAAAGCAGCCACAATGTTGAATGTCTACGCTCTTTTGGATTTTCTTTTGAAAACATTATCACCAATATGTGACATAAACACCACAAGCTACAAAATCCAATCATCTCAATTTGGTATGTCTACGAACTATTTGGGCACATGGAGTACTCCGATGGTGCACACTGATTGATTGGTTATGTTGATTCTTGAGATGAGGATTCTCATTTGTGGCCTGACCAGCTGGAAGCCTGGAACCAGTTAATCTCCAAATTTATTTATTTATTTATTTTTGATCGGTAAAGGCAGAGCCAGATTTGTATTAATTAGTTTTAAATACATAGGTTTGTCACTGAATTCCAAGACAATCAAAAAAAGAAAGCCCCTGCACTTAGAGAGCACAGAGGTCCCTCCAAAGTCTGAAAACCTTTAATCTTATGATTTAGCCATTTTTCTAAACCATAAAAGGTTTAAAAGTCCAGAAAAAGCAAACACACTATAAACATGTATGTCCGATTTTCAACAACCTAGGAACAGAGTTTTTGAACGCAAAATTGATATCTAATAAAAATATACATATATAATTGCATAACCAGTAATCAAAATGAGATATCCACAGAAAGCCTAGCTTGAGGAGGGAATGTCAGGTTGTTGAAGCTGCTTCCTTGGACGGCCTCGGCCTCTGCTTGCTGAAGAGCCCCGGTCACGACCCTTGCTCCCACGACCACTGCTCGGGCCGCCTCTGCAACTCTGATCAGGTTTCAGCTCGGCTTCTGCAGCAATCAAAGGCAAGAATCCATTCAACCTTGCAAATTGGAATAGAATCTCCTCTTTCCCTTGAGCCTCTGGGTCTTCTCCTAAGAAACGCCATTTGTGATAGCTCAGCCCTGCACTAGCGAAAGCTTTGTGCCTATTCATTTCTTTGCACTTCAGGTCCAGTAAGAAAGGGTGATAGTTGATAAGTGCTCCGTGGGCATTAAAGAGGATTCGGTCGCTCGGTCTGGGCGCACCAGAGTCATGAAGGGCCTTGTTCCAAACTTCTTGAAGTTCTTGAAGAATTTCCACTAGGAAGAGTTCCCTGGTAAGATTCCAAACCATTTGCTTGGGTAGCTTCTGGTCCAGTAAAGATGCCACGAATCTGGAAGAGATGCTAGTGCTATCTCTTGGGTATTCATCTCTGCTCAAATGAATGCTACCCAGAATCAATTTGACGGCTAGAAGAATTGGAGGATCCGAATTGGTAAGGAGACATTTGAGTCTCAAATCCGTAATCTTCCTGAAAGAAACCTGACGAGTAGAAGCCCTAAGAGAAATGGGGGTGTCTGCACCGAAGCACGATTCAGGCCTGGGATAAACACTCATAATGAAGCCGAATGGGGGCTCGGAAGACATGGTATCCGAGACCAAGGACATGCCAGAAGAAAAACCAGGGAAGAAACCAGAGAATGTCGAGAGAGAAAATGTAGCGAGAAAGGGACGCTTCTGCAGGAAGACGAGCACACAATTCGACAAGCAATAATGGGAATTAGAGAGCAATAAAAGCTCGCTCGAAGGTGGCAGAAATTAAATGCCCAAATCAGACCAAATCTACTCAAGTGCGAAGGGAAAGATTAACTTGCAGACAGCTCATGAAAAGGACTAGATGGCGGCGTTCACTAGCTAGAGTTGAGTGTGTCCCGGTTTTATTTTGCCGATTTGTCCTAGGCTAAGCCGGACCCACCTTGCAACCCAATGTTGGCTGAATGGTTTATTTGAAAAAGAAAGTGACCGTTGGGATTAACCGCCAAAAGGAGGGCGGGTAAAGAATATTTAGATTTTCTTTTTGCAGTCCGCCAGTCCGCTGGCAAGCAGCATCTCAAACATTTTCTGATCAAGTCTTAATGCCTTGCTCAATCTAAATTATCTGCTGGCTAACAGCCCTGAGACCACCAGTGAACAAAGGTGCCTTGAGCTACAATTTTTGATAAGGCATCCGCCTCTACATTTGCTTCTCTGTAAATATGTTTTGCGTCGAAGTGTTCAAGCATGTCCAGGTTTTCTAGTATTCTTTCCAATAGAGCTTGGAGCCTCCAATTGGGGGTTATCTTCTTCCTTATAGCATTAATTGCTATCTCCGAATCTCTTTCCACTGAAACATTTTTTATGCCATGGTTGATGCAGTCTTGCAAGCCTAATAGAAGAGCGGTAAACTCTGCTATGTTGTTGGTGTTTGGAGGGATTGGTTTTGCCATTTTCCCAATGATTGCTCCTGTTTGATCTCTGATAACATAGCCTATTCCGGAGGGGCCAGGGTTGCCTTTGGAAGCCCCATCAAAATTCAGTTTCACCCAATCTGGCTTCGGGGGAGACCAGATTGCATCTTTCCTTTTATTGGTTTTATGGCAGGAAAGTGAGGGGATAATGATTCCTTGCCAATTTTGACTAATTTTCTTATCCCATGAAGAGAAAACTTTAGACTAATTCAGAGTGAAGGCTGTTTTGCTATTGATTGAATCCACTATTGCCAATTCTATTGAATTTAGGATTGATACTTGATTTCTAGCTTTGCCTTCAAATAGCCTACGATTCCTTTCTTTCCATATTTCCTAGATTAAGCATGATGGAGCAATTTCCATAATTTGGCTCAACGAGCTCTCCTTTATATGCAAGGGCCAACTCTGAAATAGAGACTTAATTTCATTCAGCAAGGCTAAGATTAGTTCCAATTTTGCACAGAGCCATCTCCAACATTTGGAGGCAAAGGGGCAATTTAGGAGGAGATGATCCACTGACTCCGATTGGGCTTTGCAAAGTATGCATCTAGAAGGTCCTTCATAACCCATTCTTGTGAACTTGTCTGCTGTTAGAATTTTTTTTTGAATTGCCAACCATGCAAAGATGCCCACTTTCGGTATGATTTTGGAGCTCCAAAACATCTTCAAAGGGATATTGAGGTTGTTGTGCTCTGCAGGGTTGACTAGAATTCTGTATCCATCCTTTGAGTTATACTGTCCTGTTTTAGAAGGCTTCCAGATGAGAGAATCTTCCCCTCTTCTTGGGCTGATATTTCTCGCCTGTAAGTGTCCTAAAAGTTCTTCAAGGTCCTTCCTTGGAATCGGCAGGGCCTCCATTGATTTCCACTTCCAACTATGTGAGTTCGGTGCATCTACCATTTCCAGATAGTCTCTAACTCTGACTCCCCAATTCTATTTGAACCAATGATATGAATGATGTTTGCCAATGGTGGATAACCGCCCCAAGAGTCTTCCCAGAATAGACTTGCTGATCCATCATGAATATCCCAAGAGACCGAGTTTGAGATCAGAATTCTACAAGAGGTGATGAAGTTCCATATCCTTGATCCTTTAGGAAATGTCCCTGTTCTGAGGATGTTAAGATGGTTTTGGTTTGGGAGATACTTTGTTGCTAGCATTCTGACCCAAGAGGCATTTGGGTTTTTTATGAATTTCCATACTAGTTTCCCCCCTAAGGCTATATTTTGTAATTTAAAATCCTTGATGCCTAAGCCACCCATTGGTTTGGGCTTAATAATTTTGTCCCAGGTAATTAGCGCGATCTTCTGCTTCTCTTCAGTGTTTTGCCAAAAAAAATCTCTCATTTTTTTTATGATGTAGGAATTGGCACTAGATGTTAAGGATAAAATAGATAAAAGATAAGTTGGTAAGGCCGAGATCACTGCTTGAATCATGACTAATCTTCCCGCCCAAGACAACCATTTGCCCTTCCAAGCATTTGCACTTCTTTCAACTTTGATTTTTAGTGGATCCCAGAGTTTGGTGTTCCTTACACCTCTGTCTATTGGGATACTCAAATAGGTGCATGGAAGGCTTCCTTCTTTGCAGTTTAAAATTCTAAGAATTCTGGTCTGAAGTGAAATTGATGTTGTGAAGAAGAAAACTTAAGTTTTTTCCTTGTTTCTTAACTGGCCTGAAGCCCTACCATATAGATCTAGAATCTTATTTAGGTGATTGGCTTCCTTAACATTTGTTGACCCCAATAAGAGATTATCATCTGCGAACTACTGATGGGTGGCTACGAAGTCTGTGGTTATTTTGATTCCCTCTATCTTTTGGTTGACATGACTAGCTTTGATGGCTCTTCCCAGAGCCTCCCCCATTATTATGTACAAAAAGGGAGACAGGGGGTCCTCTTGCCTAATACCCCTTGAGGAAGAGAAGAAACCCGTTGGCTTCCCATTAATCAATATTGAAAATTTGGGCGTTGAGATGCACTCAAATATCCAATTTATCCATTGCTTATCAAATCCAAAGGCTTGCATGATTTTACAAAGGAAACACCAATCTACACTATCATATGCTTTTGTAATATCTAGCTTTATTATCATACCTGGCCTATTTGTGCTTTGGAGGGTATGTATTGCTTCTTGTGCTACTATCACTCCATCAAGAATTGATCGGCCCGGTACAAACCCTGTCTGTTCTTTTGAGATGATGTTGTTCATGAGAGGCTTCATTCTGTTAGTCATGATTTTTGAGAGAATTTTATAAACTGTGTTGCATAGAGAAATAGGCCTATAATCTCCAAGGTTTTCTGCTTTCTCCTTCTTTGGAATGAGTGCTATAAAAGTATTGTTTACCTCCTTAAGAATTTTCCCTGCCCTTCTTGAGCACTCTAAGGCTTCTGAGAGTTCCTGCCCTAAGATATGCCAGCATTTCTTATAGAAATTTGCAGGGAAGCCATCCGGCCCTGGTGCCATAGCAGAGGGAAGCTGGTTTAGAGCTTGGAGAACTTCTTCCATTTTTATTTTCCCATTTAGGATCTGGTTCTGTTCCACTGTTATAATCCTAGGGATCCCGGATAGCAGCTTATTTTGATCCTGAAGATGGGATCCTTCAGTGTTATTCAAGAGATTGGAGTAGTAGGAGACAATCTCTTCTTTAATAACCTCCGGGTCCTTTGAAGTTTGGTTGTTTCTGACTTGTAGTTTAGATATCCAATTTTTGCTTCTTCTGACTTTTGTTACATTGTGAAAAAACTTATTGTTTTTGTCCCCCATTCTTAGCCAATTCTCTCTTGATTTTTGCTTCCAAAAGATTTCTTCTTTGGAGAGGATATCCTCGTACTCCAGTAGGAGGGATCTTTCCTACTGAAAAGATTCTTGATCCATGCCCGCCTTGATGATCCTGTCATTTAGGGCTGCTAATTGTTCTTCTATGAGTCTTCTTGATGAGAAGATGTTTTTGAAGTGCTGGGAGTTCCATTGAAGCAGTTTATGTTTGACTAATTTTAGCTTTGCAATGAAATAGAAGAGTTTTGAGCCCTCAAAGGATTCTTCCTTCCACCATTTCTCTATCATTATAAGAAAACTTGGCTCTTTCATCCACATATTTTCAAATCTGAAAGGGGTCCTGGTTGATCCCTGAGTGCCTTGTAAAGAGAGCAGGATGGGATGGTGGTCCGAGCCTGAGCAAGAGAGAACATTGCAGAAAGGAGTAACCGGGAAAAGAGTAAGATCCCCTTGCCAAAAGAATCTATCTATTTTTTCTGCAATATTGCTAAATCCTTTTATCCTGTTGGTCCATGTAAAGGTGTCTCCTGAGTCTATTTCGAAGAGGCCGTTCCTATCAATCCAACTATTAAAATCCTGCTGAGCATTTCCTAAGCGAGTGACACCCCCCCTCTTATCTGACGCGCTCCTGATAGCATTAAAATCGCCCCCAATGAAGACTTGTTCTTCAGATAAGGTGGACAAAATTCCATCTAGAGAAGACCATGTCTGTCTCTTTTTGGAAGGGGCTACTGGACCATATACTTTGATTATGAAGAAAGAAATGTTCGACTGCAGGAGAGTGATTTTAACAAGCATCCAGTCCTTATTAGATGCGATACCTTCAACTTTAATATGAGAAGGCTTCCAAATTATCATTAGTCCTCCCGAGGAACCTTCTGATGCTACTGTAGTATCCAAAGAAGCTTGAAACGAGGAGCTTATCCCATTCCCAAAGGCCACTGCTAACTTCTCTTTCAGTTTAGTTTCTTGTAGGAGGATTATATCTGCACTGACCAAAAGAATCTGTCTTTTGATCACCCTCTGTTTGTTAGGGGCATTGAGTCCCCTAACATTCCAAGATAAGATTTTCATTGTTGTTCAGGAAGGGGATTTCCCTTCCCTACTTTCCAAAGATCCAATAGTTTGGATTGATTTTCTGCCTTTCCATCCTGGGTTCTGACCTCTATGAAAGACTTTCGACCCTTCTTGGGTGGGGATGAGCCAAAATCCGGCTTCTCCAAGCCCTCTAGGTTCTGGTGAATCCCTAGCTTTCTTTTCTCCTTGATCTGTGAGTAAAGCACTGCCAAGGGGGTATCCAATATTGCATCCTGATCCTCCTCTCCTATCATGGCATTCTGCAGAAGATTTTAAGCATTTTGATCCAAAGGCAAATCCAGGTCGCTAGATTCAAACAATGGGGATATCAAGGAAGGGAAGGATATTTCCGAAGATAGGTTGAGAAGGGGCTTATGGAGAAGGCAGTCCGAGAAGGGGGAAGTTTCTCCCTCTAGAAGGGAGGTATCCTCTTTGTCCTTGAAGTCTGCTATAAGGTCCTCTTCAATAACCTCCTCCTCTTGCAATATTTTCGTGAGGTGACTATTATTGGATTTTGTGAATTTGGCTGTGCGAAAATTCCCCTTAACTTCTTAGGCCTGAGGCTGCTTTTCTTCCTAGAGGCTTTGGATGGAGGTTGGGAAAAGATGTTAAAAGCTCCTCTACTCAAAGTTGGAGTTTTTTTTTGCCCAAACAGACTCCTAACTACCTTTTGAGAATGAGGTTTGGCAATCAGAGATAAAATGGATGAGGGCAAGGACCCGGGGAAGGAAAGGAGGCCAGGGGATCATGGCTAGGGGGCGGGGAAGCCAAGCTTGCAAGTTTGTTACTCAAACTCGAGCAAGAGGAGGGGGAAAGAAGAACAAGGGGATCTGGAGCCACACATAAAACCCGGGGAGAAGAAGAGACATTACCGAAAGACTGGCACACTGGCTTTGAAAGGGCTTGAACTGGTATCACGGCATCTGATTCTAGGGCAGCATCCCACTCCAAGGTTCTCTTTTGAGGAGTTGAGCTCGCAAATTGTTCTGAGTGCTGAAGAGGGATATTGATGACTCCAAAAGACGTTGCCAAAGAGCTATTATTGACTATTTGGTTTCTCAATAAGCATTTGCCAGGAACTACTTTACCCAATGTAATCACTTTTTGCTTCCATCTGCCCAACTCCGAGATGATCTCAAGCTCACTGTAGAAGCCTTTGGACAGGTCAATCTCAACATAAATGTTTGTTGTATCCCCTTTCTGACCTTCAAAAAAGTCTGCTTCAATTCCTACTAGAGAACCAAGAGCATCCCCTATCTTCAGGAGTGATTCCGAGCACCAGAATTCAGAAGGAAGGCCTACTAGGGATAACCAGATAGGAGTTTTTTGGAATCTGTGCTGTGCTGGATCGAACCCTGGTTTCCAATCCAGGAAATGGAATGTGGAACCTTGACAAAACAAGGGACTACCCTTTGTGATTGTTTTCTTTAGTGCCACATCCACACATTCTATGAACAAGAAATCATTCTGCATTTGTCTCACTGCTATAAGGTCTGGAAAGGATGATTTCCACCAATCCACGATATCTTTGCTTGTCCCACCAATGCCACACCATTTCGCAAAGAAAGTATTCTCCTTGAAGCGGACAAGCGAAGGGTTTAGAGATTTCGAAGGGAGCACAAAGAGTTTGCTTCCCATTGATTTCCTGAGTCATTTATGTTCCTTGCTTACAGACCCCTGTTGGTCGGGCCCTGAGGGGAAGGCCTTTCTATTGTCCTTGACTCGCAGACCTCTGTTAGGCAGACCTAATGTGCTCCAAACCTTGAAAGGCCATCCTGTTGTTGAAGGGGGGTAGTTTTGTTGTCTTTGTCGCCTAGGCTACTTCTTGGAATACAGAGATTGATTAGAAGAAATAAATCTCTTCTAATGGGTTGCAATAGGAATACAGTTTGATCCTGTCGCAACCTTTTTTGCCCAGGAATCTAGGTTTTGGTACTCCTCAATGGCATTTTGCTGAGGAAACCTATGATAGTGGTTGGCCGGGCTTTGAGACCGCGGTAGATTTCAATACCCCGATCTATGGTGCTGCTAGAGGGGAATGAGTCCACGAGTGGACCAAACCTGATTTCTCAGAGGTCCTATTCCGCGAGAAGTACCCTGGTTTCTCAGAGGTCGAAGCCCGTGGGGGGTCCAGCCCTGGATTCTCAGAGGTCCAGCATCGCCCATTTTTTCCTATCTCCAAATTTATTCGTTAATTAGATGATGCAACAACCAACACCTTGAAATTCCAACTAAATTTTGAGTTAACTTGATTATAAACCCTATCAATAAGGTTGTGTCTATCAGAAGTTAACTATATGCATAAGTGTAGCAAGCAAGCAACATTTACAACGACTTATTCAAGTTCAACATCTACAACGACTTATTCAGGAAGGAACTTGAAGGAAATTCAGGAAGGAACTTGAAGCAAATTCTGGGGTGAACAGTAAGGAAAACTTTTAGTCTTGAGATTATAACCATAACAAATTCAACACTTTTATTTTCACCAAATGTTTTCAAATAGGACTTGTCCCGGTGAAACATATCATGGTACAATTATGCTCTTTTAAATTATTTTATGATTTCAAATATGGCTTATGCTGTAACAGATTGATCTACCCTGTTTGCCTTTGGCATTAAGTTCAAATTGTCAAGTTTAAACCTGGGGCAATGAATCACCCCTCAAATACCGATTTTTTATTATATACAAGTAAACAGAATTTGAGGTATATGAGCATTAAACATTAGATTTATAATCGCCATTCTAGTTTGGAAGTTGGCTCATTACTCAATGAAAACACCCTGATTGCAAAATCTTTCAATGCAGTATCTATCACCTCACAAAATCTATGTTCCCAATCATCTGGCTGAATGGCCTTATTGCTAAGGCCAGGTGTTCTGTCCTGAGAAGCAGAATATTTAGACTCACTCCAATCCACAACATAGGCAGTTACTCGCCTCCTAAACTTGACCTTAAACTCAATCAATGCTTAATATGTATAATGATTTATCATTGCCATGGAGGACTGAACATACAATGTCCTGTATCCCTTCTTCAGCTGGAAAAGGTTTATTACATTAAACAATGAAGTAGAGGCAGCTTCCAACAAAACTATGGAGTTGAACCTTTTCTCCTGCCTCTCTCTGCAGTGTACCTTTGGGTTACCCCTCTGTCAGGGTGTTCAGTGAGCCCTGATGGCCCAAAATTCCTACACTTGAAGGAAACTTGCCACAGAAGTATTAGTCAAAGATGATATGGATCGTCAAACGCTGGTACTGCCACAGAAGTATTTCTGTCCTTGTAATATGTAGCCATAATGGATAACCTTCTTGTGCTTGCAATAGATGACAGCAGCTGAGAATTTTAGGCATTCCCTATTTTAATTTTTCTGAGTTAGTTGTTCACTTGCCATTGGTTAAGTTAGAGTTACGTTAGAGTTGTTATCAGACAGAAATTTAAGGATTCCTTTGTGCTTACCTAGAGGTCTGCAAGAAGGATTTGGAAGAAAGATGATAGAGTACAACCTACAAGCAAGTGCTTCACAGAGGAGTCATTTCCAATCCCTGAATCTGACTATGAAGCAAAGCCATGGATTTTTATTCATCCAAGATGTTGTCCTCTTGCCTGGTGAAGTGTCACTATTGGTCCCACCACCTTCTCCAAAATTCAGATTTGAAGACAAAGAATCTCTGCAATGTTTTTTCTCAAACAATTTTTATACAAACTGAAGGGAATTGAATATCCAAAGAAGAAGTAAACTCTCAGAATTTCGAAAAATCAAAGAGGAAAGGAGACGACGAAAACAAGAAAGACAAAAGATCATAAAACAGAGATTATAAAAATTGGAATCCGCAACTACTCCAAAGGAAGTTAAGAACCTGGAAAAGGCATTCGAGCTAGAAGATTAGCAGAAACGCTTAGAAAGAGTGCAAAAACTAAAGAAAAGGTTCCAAGAGCACAAAAAAGCGATAAAAGCTAGGCAGATTAAAAGATAGGCTGCTTGACAAGCTGAAAAACGAAGAAAAGAAAAAGAAAAACAAGAAGAGCAGGAACTACAAAAAAAAACTTTGACAAGTTTTAAACTTGCAAAAAACATAAATTAATTTCTAGTTTGAGACTTTAGGAATCTTTATAATCGTAAAAGAAATTATGAAAAAATAAATACAGAGAAAGAGAAACTACGAATAGCAATAAAAAAAAATATTTTGAAATAAGATGCTAAGAAAAATTCTCAAGGTGATAAGAAGGGATGGGATGAGTTGAAATTAAAGTTGGAGTTTGGATTTGATAATAAAAAGAAAAAGATAGGAATCACATCAGAAACCAAGAACAAATCCAAAGAAGCGAATAAACAAAAAATAAAAAATACAAAAAATACAAAGGCAAAAACGCTTTGAAAAGGAAGTGGGAAAATTGGGCTGTATCTAAATATTCAGTTTCCTTCAGTTGTGTATAGAAATTGTTTGAGAAAGAACCATTGGAGAGATTCTTTGTCTCCAAATCTGAATTTTGGAAAAAACAGTGGGACTGATAGTAACACTTCATCAAGTAAGAGGACAACATCTTGGATGAATAAAAATCCATGGCTGTGCAGCACAGTCAGATTCAGTGGTTGGAAAATGATTCCTCTCCGAAGCACATGCCTTTAGGTTGTACTCTATTGTCTTTCTTCAAAATCCTTCTTGCAAACCTCCAGTTAAGCACAAAGGAATCTTAAATTTGTTTCCAATATCACCTCCTCTAACGTAACTGCAAAATAACCAAGATCAGATCAACAACTAACTGCAACCTTTTCTTCTGCCTCTCTTGAACCTTTTCTCCTGCCTCCCTCTCAGGGTGTTCGGTATGCCTTGATGGCCCAAAATTCCTACACTTGAAGGAAAGTTGCCTGATATGAGATTCGGAAATTCTTGAAGGCTGTTCCTCTGTGAACTTAGACTCATAACCATGTTCAAGAGAGCCACTGAAGTAAGATCCTTGCAGTTGGGTTTTACTTCCTGAAAGCCCTTGTCCTCTGGACCCACCTGCTCATTCAACCAAGAATCAGAGAATACAAACTCACCCACATCGGTATACAACATCCATTGGAACTTTTCCCTGGCCATGAAAGAACAGTGTGAAAACTCTGCTTCCTGTGTCTTAGCCATTGGCAATGGATATCTGCTCACATTATGCCGGGTCGGGGCATATGGTTCCCAATGGACGCCATTTATTGTGGGGGAGTGGGAATCAACATATAATTAAAAATTCTTCAGTAATATCTCTTCCTGGAACACAACCGCTTTTGGATGTTTTTTTCAGTCCCATTGCACTGGCATATATCGTTGAATCTAATTTCTTTACAGCTTGTTGGGTGATGTTGAAAGCTGTTGACACACTTTTCAATGGAAGCTTCAATATTGACACGCTGCTTGTCTGCCATGATCAACAGTAAACGATTACGATACTAGTGAAATGGAGTATCTAGCAGATTGACAAGTAAATAAATGTGTTTTCCCTACCACAACACCAGGATTTTGACTGTTGAGAGCAGAGATATAATTAGCTTCTTCAGTTCCAACATTAAGCTCAAAATCCAGTGTCCCCCTCGAAAATATGGTCATATCTCCAGAATGCAAAATATCGATGAAAGCTTGACCTAATTTGATAAAGCAGGTGTTTAATGATTCGGGTAAGGAAGTAAAGCAGGTGTTTAAAGAAGGCAGGTGTATGTTTTACCTTGAGTGTCAACAAAACCAACTTGAAGAGGCCCTCCTGAGATAAGAGTAAGCATTTCTGAAGCTCATGGATGCGTATGCAGTAAATTTACCCCACACGGAACCATCTTGAACCTAACATATTGCAGGCCCTGCGATCTGCAATGCCACAATCTATCACTGCAAATGGAAAACAAATAATGTTTGGAATAATAAGAATAATAAGAATTATTAAATCTTACGCTGCTGCTGTATACTTGGCGACTGAACTGGCAGCGTATGCGTCCATTGGAGCGAACCCAGGTTGATCCGCTGCGAGAAGGGGCCGGAGTCCAGAGATAAACACCAAGGTGCAGGCACATAGTTTCATCTTGCTTTCTGCAGTTCTAACATGAGCATACTGCAGAGGTCTGTCATAAGATGGTGGGATGTCATAATAAACAACAGAAGGAATAGGGTTTCCAAGGATTGACAGAGTGATTTTGTATCCAAGCAACTGATGAAGTACTTGTTCTTCTTCTCGATGCTCACACCTAAAGATCTCTTGTGCAGAGTGCAAATAGAGTTACAGTAGTTTCTATTGTGTCATTGAAGATGCAACGGAGGTCTTGTGTTGCAACATTTAGTCCTTGTTTATAGTTGATACCTTTGGCAAACAGAAAAATATCCTAATCTGTAATGAACTTCTCATATACCATGTGATGTGATTCAATGGGCTGGGAGGAATTCATAAACTCGGCATTCACTTTCATGGTCTCTGTTAAAAGTTAAAACTGGGTTATGAATGTTGTCAACTAGGGTCATTGATTTTGCAGACCATTGGACATTTTGTGCAGGTGCCTGGCATCTTACCGCAGCTCCTTGGGCTCTATCTAAATATTCAATTCCCTTCCGTTGTGTATGGAGATTGTCTTCGAAAGAAGATGGCAGAGATTCTTTGTCTTTGCATCTGAATCTCTGAGGAGACAGTAACACCTCATCAGGTAAGAGGACAACATCTTGGATTTCCTGGTTTTGTTGCACTTGCCTCTGTTAAGCACTTTCCTGATGGTCATACTCTATCATCTTTATGTCCAGCTAAGCGCAAAGGAATCCTTAATTCTGAGGCGCTCTGTCATCTGTTGCAGGCAGAAGAAGGTTATCTATTATCACAAGGACAAAAATACTTCTGTGGCCTAATAGAGTTTGAGGATTTATAGCATCTTTCACCCATGTAAACGTCGTAAAAATTGGACATAACATGAAAATCGAGAGCACAAGCTTTTGGAATCTTGATAGTCTTGGTCATGTTATAATTCAATCCAATATAGCAGAATCTTGAACTAATATATAACCAGAATTTACTCATGGAAACTAAGACATAGCATTGTATGTTCAGAAAAGTACACAATAACTTTGAAATACAATACCCATATAAATGATATTCAAATCTGTAATCCATGAACATTAAAAGACATTCAATGCTTCTTTCATTGGCCTGCTGATTGGTCTAACCAAGATATGACATAATATATCTAATAAAATAAACATATAGCAATCTTGCAAAAGGACAACCAATAGATTATGAAACCTTCAATCCTTCATTCATGGTGCCGCTAATTGATCTAGCCAAGTAATAACTTCAAAAAAGAAAGAAAAACTATACAGTCCAAGAACCTAACACAGGACTGACCCACAGGCAAATAACATAATCTTTCTTGCAAAATAATCTAACCATTTGACAATTGCATTCTCTAATTCTATACCCTCACAAATCACCTATGCTCATGGACGATACAATGATATGAATTCTAAGTAAATGAATACATAGCTGACCTTGAGATATCTGATGAAGGATGGTTGCATCAACTGTGAAGAATAAAATAATCAAAATGATATAATGGAACCCGAGTCGCTTGTGTTTCTGAGCTCATATCTTTTTCAGAACAAGAATTCAATCTCCCTCTATGGGAAAATGGCGGTCAAGAAACCTTGAAGAGCACAGTAACCTTGAAATGCAACGCCCATATAAATGATTTTTAAATCTGTAATCCATAAACATTATAAGACCTTCAATGCTTCCTCCATTGGCCTGCTAATTGGTCTAGCCAAGAAATGACATTGTATATCTAAAGAAAACATATAATAATCTTGGGAAAGGACATTCAATAGATTATAAGACCTTAATCCTTCATTCATGATGCTGCTAATTGACCTAACACAAGACTGACCCAAAGACAAATAACATACTGTTTATCAATCACCTCACAAATATCTGAATACAATGAAGAATTCTCAGTAACTGAATACATAATACATAGAGAGCTTACCTTGAAATATCTGATGAAGGAAGGGTGATTGCACCAACTGTGAAGAACACAATAATCAAAATGACACAGTGAAACCCAAGTCGTTTGTGTTTTAATGGAGCTAAATTTAGGGAGAACGAAACTCTGTTAATATATTTCCTATTTGAGCCAGAAACCCATAAGTGGTAACATAAGAAGTATGCACCCAATTCTTGTGAGGATTTCTGAGCTCATATCCATGGAATCCATGTCACTGTAACCTCTTCTTCAGAACAAGAATTCAATCTCCTTGTACGGGAAAATGGTGGTCAACAAATAGATTTAAGACTAAAAGGATGCAAATTAGTAGATCTCTAACGAAAGAAAAGAATTAATATAAAGCGTTTCTTGTTGCACTTAAATGATGGTAATAAAACATTTGAATGGTAGTGCAAACGGTTGTCTTGCTTTCCTAACGATTGTAATAAAACTTTGAGATAGCGGAAGTCAAATTTTGGTTATGTATTCATAATCAAGAGACAGCATTCCATAATGTAAAGGAGAACTTAAGAAGATTCTACTATCAAACAACTTAAAAATAGAAGGATATTAAGGGGAATATCCTAAGGCAAAATGAGCCTAAATACATGCTAAGGAAATTGACACAAAATATAACATTAAATTGTATCTTGATATACAATTTTTTATATTACATTGCAAAAAAATATTTTAAACCATCATTATCTTCTAATCTTTTGTATTTATGTAAGAATGTTTTCTCATTTTTCTTATTTATATATAAATGCACTAATAGTCACAAAGAAGGTTAGTTTTTTTCACTGAAATTATACATAAAAAATGTAACAAGTGTTGAAAGTTGGAAACATTTACAATAATTATTAAAGAACACCCTTGAAGAAAACTCTAGGGATGTATAATACTATGGGAGCTCAATGTATATTATGAACTGTGATAGACCAAATATTACCTCATGTAGTGGAGCCTTGAGAATGTATATTTCTAATCTAAGAAAAAAACATTAGATTACAAAAAAGAAGGTATTTATATATTTACACGTCACAATTGAAAGCATTTTATGTGCTACCACGAGGGATTTATTATGGGAAGAAAAGTCAATATTCTTATCTTTGTTGATGTAAATTGGGTTGGAGACATTGACATTTTAGAACAAAATAATTTCTCATTATTTTTTAATTGTCTTTTTTAATAATATATTTTGGTGATGTTGCATCATTACAATTTTTTTTTTTGGAAATTTATTGTAGTGTATGCAAAATTACTTATTATTTTTAATTAACATGGCTTCTTAGATCTTTCCTTTATTATGTTATTTTGCATTTCTTATAGACTAGAAGAACTACTAGGTAAGGTGGTAGGAATGCTAAGGGTACTTCAACCATAGTCATTCATTTGTATCTATGGGTAATTACATGAAATTTAATGTTAGCAAGAGAAGTCTTAAGTACTGAGGTTTGGGATGTAAAATATTCAAGTAAGACACATAAGACTAAAATTGGAATTGGATGTAAAGAATGACTAGGAAAACAAGGTGTAGCATGTCGAGTAAGGTTGTGATGCTCACAAAAGTGAAGCATTAAGCCTTCTCGAGAGGTCACCTCTCGGACCATCTAGTTGGAGTAGTACTGGATGGGTGACCTCTCAGGAAGGCCCACTACTTCACCTCTATGAGCATCACCTAAACGCAATGACTGCTAAGTGGACCACTCATTCTCATGAGATATGGGTTCTTGTGAACCACTACTCGTGAAACATGTGTCAATGAGTTTAACTCGAAAACTACACAACTGAATCCTAATAGCAATATCATAATTTGACTTGTTGTAGAAAATATCCTCTAATTATCAATTGATTAGTTAAAGGGGCTCTAAAATGAATGATTCATAATGCACAACACTTATTGAAGGTTTTGCAAAATGGGTTGCAAAATAAGTGGGTTTAATCTTTGAGGAAACTCCATGGTTAAGCATGCCTGAATTGGAGTAGTATTGGGATGGGTGACATCTTGAGAAGACCCAATGCTTCACCTTTTTTTATCATCACCTAGATGCAATGAGTGCTAAGTAGACCATTCATTCTTGTGAGAGATGGGTTCTTATGAACTACTACTCATGAAACATGGGTCAGTGAGTTTGACTAAAAAACTACACATATGATTTCGTGATAGCTATATCATAATTTGACTTGTTGCAGAAAATATTGTAATATTCACCCCTTGGACACAACAATTTTTTTTTTTACATTCATAAGTACCAACTTAATTAAACAAGCTTCTCAATCTAACTTAGAAATATCAACTACTTAGTTTTTTCAATTGCCTTAGTGGTGCCAGTTCTACACCGCCACTTATGCTTGTGCTCAAAGGTGGTAAGCTCTTGAGAATAGGTTCCCCATCAGGCCTATAGTTAAGCCTCCAGGGTTTATTCCCAATGACCTTGCTGATGTATCCATTCGAAGGAAGTCAGAGGCTTCATAGTTCATCCTCGAAGTTTAGAGGGAGTTCATTCTCTCCTCTAATATGAGATCTTTGATCTCTCTTTAAACCATGACTATTTATTAAAAATTATCCCAACAATAATTAATCAATATCTAATTCCATTCAAATAGTATACATACATACTCAATTACATCGGGGTCACACTCTTCCAAAATTTCTAATTTCATAAAGAGTGATTCGAGCACACTTCTCATTACCACATGGTGACTCACTTGAACACATCACAAGCACATCGTCTAGCTCTAGCTTACATCACATATACATAGTGACTAGCTCTAGCATACATCACACATTCATAGGGTCTAGCTTCAGCCTACACCATTCACATAAAGTGACTAGCTTCAATAGGCATCACATACCTAGTGAATAGAATTTACATACTGAGGAATCTACAATGCAATCTTTATTGTGATGAGTGTTTTCTTAGGTTAACAAGTATTAAGGATGATGCAGACATATTGTTGGGGATATTGTAGATTCTCCTGCCTCTAGTTATGTAGTTCCGAATGAAAACGGAGAATAATTACTCTATTAGTAGATTTCATTTGTTCTAATATTTTACTCTATTTATAGTTTTATAAGATGACTAAAATTGAGGTAAAACTAGAAGTTTATGGATCAAGAGAAGTCAAAATGGAAGGAGAGAAAGAGTAATGAATAGGAAGGGAAGGCAATGTGTTGCACTAAAAGGAAGTAACTTGATCCAATCCTAGCAACCAGGATGAAGAGGAGGCATTCGTATGAGGTAAGATATATTAAAATATCAAAATTTGATGAATAACACCTAAAATAGTTTCTAAACAAGGAAAGCATATTTTAAAAAGTATTGTGTAGGAGGGTTAGATGTGTTTGAATAGAAAGAAAAATGGAAGATAAAACAATAAATTTTAAACTTGACACATGGAAAAATAAAATAAAAGATAGAATGATTGGATGGTTTTGATTTTTTGAAGAAAAGCACCCTCGATTTAGCCCTATCCCTAAATGCAAGAGAGAAAGCGAAGAACAATAAAAGGTACATGTGTCATTTTTTGGTAAGGAAAAGGTTATTATTTTTGTTAAGAATATTGGGTTCACTAAAAAATAATATAAAAATATATGTTTACTAGAGTGTAACAATATTTCCTTATTTAATCACAATATAACTGTCTTATTTATTTAAAATCAAAACTGGTGACTACAATAAAAATTCAAATAACATATAATCACATATTTTAGACATTAAAAGATTACAAAGTTGAGTTTGAGTAATTCCCATTTTAGAAGGAAGCATGAAATGAGAATAGGGAAAAGATGTATAATTTAATTTTCTATTATAGACTTGTCACAAACCCGAACACATGATCATGTCTAATTTGGCTCAAGTCTAATCTCTCTTTCACAATGGTGTCTCCTATAACACACTAATTTCCTACTCAAAGAGGTCATTTCCAGTCAAACTACCGAAGCCAACCAGTAAATTGTAACTCGTAAGAAATTGGACACCTAATGGTTGTTTGAGATACCTACCCAAGTCAAATCATTCCGTCAAGTTAATAGTAGAGATTGGAAATGTTTAGGTGTGTTTGATCCTAAGTGGTTAAGAAGAGATGGGGTGTGTGTAGCAGTAAAGGTGTCCTAAGAAAAATTGAATAGAAGTCCAATAGCTCCTAGATGCTCATGATGCTCTAGGTGGTATGTGAATACTTGGTTGTGCTTGATGTGGCTTTCTAATGACCTTTGTTTCCTTTAGGATCTTCTTTTGTAAGTGGAGTGGAGCTAGGGTTAGGGTTTTATGAAAAGGGCGTAGTTGAGCAAGAAAAGGAAAATTTGAATTTTGGGGACACCACCATGTGCTATCTTTTCCTAGAGGACAAAACTATGGCACACATTCAAGATGAAGAAACAAACAATAATGGGAATGACGAGGTGTTAGGTAACAAGGCTTGATTTTGGGCATAATATATAGACACAAGAATATATTAATGCTCGAAATTGTAAAAATGACAATTTGACACATTTTTAAACAAGAAAAGTAAATAAAATATAAAATGTATAAAGAAATATAATATTATGCTTTTTGTCTTTAAAAAATAAAGACTCTATTCATGATCTAAATAATAAAACAATTGTTTAAATAAATAAAAAATATTATTATCTCATTTTGAATTCAATCATTATTATTTTGTATATATTTATGACTTGATGCACCTTTTATGACACTTTCATTAAAAAATAATTAAATAATGGAAAAGTTCAACTTCACAATGTAAACTCACAAGATTGCAAATATAAGAATAAAACTGAGACAACTTCAATGATGCAACCAAAACCTTAAAATTTCAACTAAAATTTAGAGTTAGTTTAACTAGCACTTGCACTCGCATCACAAATTACAACGACTCAATGATAACAGAGATTCTGTCAGTATAAATGAAAGCATAACATTGGAAAACATCAAATATAAAAAGAATTGACACAAAACCAGCCTCATTTCTAGAATATGTTCTCTGCTTTTATACCCAGATCATTGTGAGCTCAACCAATATGATTTTGATGTCTCCATTATTGGACCATTGTGACCTCACAATTTTGGAGATTCAATCGATCAGGGTTTCAGAAAAAGATTTATATTTTTAAACAAATGAGGCTCGATTAATTTGGGTTTGGCATAATCATAAATTTACCATTCATAGGGCATTGTGGCCTCAAACATATATGTAAGCATAACACCATGTAAATATAAGGTCTCCATTATGTACTCGATACAAACATAATAGTTATGAATGTGAGAGACTCGATGAATCTGAATTTCTGGGTAAAGTCAAATAAAATTGCATTGAAGTGACATAAAATCAAGTATTTAATTAAAGAAGGCTGAAGAATAATTTCACGGGAGCTTTGAGATGGGATTGATCTTCCATTTCTAATCATCCTTCTTGTTCGATTTGAACAGAGCAATCTCTGCTCCTTTATAGAGTATTTGATGATGCATATCAACTTGAAACGTGGCTTCCATCTTGAAGTGAATGTTGTTCACAGGCTTAATGCATTGATACATAAGTACTCTGGCTGAATAGAACATCCCCATGCAAATCATCAAGGTGATATGGAACTAAAGTAACCAGCACAATCCAAGCATACAGACAATTTCAATCCCATGATATTAAACCTTCTAATAATTCCTTCTAAAGTTTGAAATATTTGACTTACTACAATGCTTAGTATCTTGGTTGGACTTTAAACAATTGTCAGTCATGGTGTCCAAACCGTAAACTTACCTAAAGCAGCCACAATGTTGAATGTCTACGCTCTTTTGGATTTGCTTTTGAAAACATTATCACCAATATGTGACATAAACACCACAAGCTACAAAATCCAATCATCTCAATTTGGTATGTCTACGAACTATTTGGGCACATGGAGTACTCCGATGGATTGGTTATGTTGATTCTTGAGGTGAGGATTCTCATTTGTGGCCTGACCAGCTGGAAGCCTGGAACCAGTTAATCTCCAAATTTATTCCTTAATCAAAATTAATCAATTTTAAAATGAAAATTACAAAAATTGTGAATTAAATTTTGAGTTAGCTTGATTATAAACCCTATCAATAAGGTTGTGTCTATCAGAAGTTAACTATATGCATAAGTGTAGCAAGCAAGCAACATCTACAACGACTTATTCAAGTTCAACATCTACAATGACTTATTCAGGAAGGAACTTGAAGGAAATGCAGGAAGGAAATCTGGGGTGAACGGTAAGGAAAACTTTTAGTCTTGAGATTATAACCATAAAAAATTTAACACTTTTATTTTCACCAAATGCTTTCAAATAAGACTTGTCTTGGTGAAACATATCATGGTACAGTTATGCTCTTTTACTTAATTTATGATTTCAAATACGGCTTATGCTGTAACAGATTGATCTACCCTCTTTGCCTTTGGCATTAAGTTCAAATTGTCAAGTTTAAACCTGGTGCAATGAATCACCCCTAAAATACCGATTTGTTATTATATACAAGTAAACAGAATTTGAGGTATATGAGCATTAAACATTAGATTTATAACTGCCATTCTAATTTGGAAGTTCGCTAATTACTCAATCAAAAGATTCAAAACACCCTGATTGCAAAATCTTTCAATGCAGTATCTATCACCTCACAAAATCTATGTTCCCAATCATCTGGCTGAATGGCCTTATTGCTAAGGCCAGGTGTTCTGTCCTGAGAAGCAGAATATTTAGACTCACTCCAATCCATAACATAGGCAGATACTCGACTCCTAAACATGACCTTAAACTCAATCCATGCCTAATATTTATAATGATTTATCATTGCCATGGAGGACTGCACATACAATGTCCTGTATCCCTTCTTCAGCTGGAAACGGTGTATTACATTAAACAATGAAGTAGAGGCAGCTTCCAACAAAACTATGGAGTTGAACCTTTTCTCCTACCTCTCTCTGCATTGTACCTTTGGGTTACCCCTCTGTCAGGGTGTTCAATGAGCCCTGATGGCCCAAAATTCCTACACTTGAAGGAAACTTGCCATAGAAGTATTAGTCAAAGATGATATGGATACTCAAACGCTGGTACTGCCACAGAAGTATTTCTGTCCTTGTAATATGTAGCCATAATGGATAACCTTCTTGTGCTTGCAATAGATGACAGCAGCTGAGAATTTTAGGCATTCCCTATTCTAATTTTTCTTAATTAGTTGTTCACTTGACATTGGTTAAGTTAGAGTTACGTTAGAGGAGTTGTTATCAGACATAAATTTAAGGATTCCTTTGCGCTTACCTAGAGGTCTGCAAGAAGGATTTGGAAGAAAGATGATAGAGTACAACATACAAGTAAGTGCTTCACATAGGAGTCATTTCCAATCCCTGAATCTGACTATGAAGCAAAGCCATGGATTTTAATTCATCCAAGATGTTGTCCTCTTGCCTGGTGAAGTGTCACTATTGGTCCCACCGCCTTCTCCAAAATTCAGATTTGAAGACAAAGAATCTCTGCAATGTTTTTTCTCAAACAATTTTTATACAAACTGAAGCAAATTGAAATTCCAAACAAGAAGCAAACTCTCAGAATTTCGAAAAATCAAAGAGGAAAGGAGACAACGAAAACAAGAAAGACAAAAGACGAAAGAACAGAGATTACAAAAATTGGAATCCGCAACTACCTACTCCAAAGGAAGTTAAGAACCTCGAAAAGGCATTCGAGCTAGAAGATTAGCAGAAATGCTTAAAAAGAGTGCAAAAACTAAATAAAAGGTTCCAAGAGCACAAAAAAGTGATAAAAGCTAGACATATTGAAAGATAGGCTGCTCGACAAGCTGAAAAACGAAGAAAAGAAAAAGAAAAACAAAAAGAGCAGGAACTACGAAAAAAAAATTGACAGAGTTTTAAACTTGCAAAAAACATAAATAAATTTCTAGTTGGAGACTTTAGGAATCACATCAGAAACCAAGAACAAACCCAAAGAAGCAAATAAACAAAAATTAAAAAATACAAACAATACAAAGGCAAAAATGCTTTGAAAAGGAAGTGGGAAAATTGGGCTATATACTTCAGTTGTGTATAGAAATTGTTTGAGAAAGAACCATTGCACAGATTCTTTGTCTCTAAATCTGAATCTCGGAAAAAGCAGTGGGACCGATAGTAACACTTCATTAAGTAAGAGGACAACATCTTGGATGAATAAAAATCCATGGCTGTGCAGCACAGTCAGATTAAGTGGTTGGAAAATGATTCCTCTGTGAAGCACATGCCTGTAGGTTGTACTCTATTGTCTTTCTTCCAAATCCTTCTTGCAAACCTCTAGTTAAACACAAAGAATCTTAAATTTGTTTCCAACATCACCTCCTCTAACGTAACTACAAATTAACCAAAATCAGATCAACAACTAACTGCAAGTGCTTCAAGTGTTCTGAAGCACTTGCTTCCAACAAAAGTATGGACTTGAACCTTTTCTCCTGCCTCTCTCTCAGGGTGTTCGGTAAGCCTTGATGGCCCAAAATTCCTACACTTGAAGGAAAGTTGCCCGATATGAGATTCGGAAATTCTTGAAGGCTGTTCCTTGTGAACTTAGACTCATAACCATGTTCAAGAGAGCCCCTGAAGTAAGATCCTTGCAGTTGGGTTTTACTTCCTGAAAGCCCTTGTCCTCAGGACCCACCTGCTCATTCAACCAAGAATCAGATAATACAAACTCACCCACATCGGTATACATCATCCATTGGAACTTTTCCCTGGCCATGAAAGCACAGTGAGAAAACTCTGCTTCCTGTGTCTTAGCCCATGGCCATGGATATCTGCTCACATTATGTCGGGTCGGTGCATATGGTTCCCAATGGACGCCATTTATTTTGGGGGAGTGGGAATCACTGGCATATATCGTTGAATCTAATTTCTTCACAGCTTGTTGGGTGATGTTGAAAGCTGTTGCCACACTTTTCAATGGAAGCTTCAATTTTGGCATGCTGCTTGTCTGCCATGATCAACAGTAAACGATTAGGATACTAGTAAAATGGAGTATCTAGCAGATTGACAAGTAAATAAATGTGTTTTCCCTACCACAACACCAGGATTTTGACTGTTGAGAGCAGAGATATAATTAGCTTCTTCAGTTCCAACATTAAGCTCAAAATGCAGTGTCCCCCTCGAAAATATGGTGACATCTCCAGGATGCAAAATATCGATGAAAGCTTGACCTAATTTGATAAAGCAGGTGTTTAATGATTCGGGGAAGGAAATAAAGCAGGTGTTTAAAGAAGGCAGGTGTATGTTTTACCTTGAGTGTCAACAAAACCAACTTGAAGAGGCCCTCCTGAGATAAGAGTAAGCATTCCTGAAGCTCATGGATGCGTATGCAGTAAATTTAGCCCACACGGAACCATCTTGAACCGAACATATTGCAGGCCCTGCGATCTGCAATGCCACAATCTATCACTGCAAATGGAAAACGAATAATGTTTGGAATAATAAGAATTATAAAATCTTACGCTGCTGCTGGATACTTGGCGACTGAACTGGCAGCGTATGCGTCCATTGGAGCGAACCCAGGTTGATCCGCTGCGAGAAGGGGCCGGAGTCCAGAGATAAACACCAAGGTGCAGGCACATAGTTTCATCTTGCTTTCTGCAGTTCTAACATGAGCATACTGCAGAGGTCTGTCATAAGATGGTGGGATGTCATAATAAACAACAGAAGGAATAGGGTTTCCAAGGATTGACAGAGTGATTTTGTATCCAAGCAACTGATGAAGCACTTGTTCTTCTTCTCGATGCTCACACCTAAAGATCTCTTGTGCAGAGTGCAAATAGAGTTACAGTAGTTTCTATTGTGTCATTGAAGATGCAACGGAGGTCTTGTGTTGCAACATTTAGTCCTTGTTTATAGTTGATACCTTTGGCAAACAGAAAAATATCCTAATCTGTAATGAACTTCTCATATACCATGTGATGTGATTCAATGGGCTGGGAGGAATTCATAAACTCGGCATTCACTTTCATGGTCTCTGTTAAAACTGGGTTATGAATGTTGTCAACTAGGGCCATTGATTTTGCAGACCATTGGACATTTTGTGCAGGTGCTTGGCATCTTACCGCAGCTCCTTGGGCTCTATCTAAATATTCAATTCCCTTCCGTTGTGTATGGAGATTGTCTTCGAAAGAAGATGGCAGAGATTCTTTGTCTTTGCATCTGAATCTTTGAGAAGACAGTAGCACCAACAGTAACACCTCATCAGGTAAGAGGACAACATCTTGGATTTCCTGGTTTTGTTGCACTTGCCTCTGTCAAGCACTTTCCTGTTGGTCATGCTCTATCATCTTTATGTCCAGCTAAGCGCAAAGGAATCCTTAAATTTGTGTCCAGCAACACCTCCTCTAACGTAACTGGAAATTAAACAAGAACAAGTCAACAATTCACTGAGAAAAATATAGACTGCCTACAATTCTGAGGCGCTCTGTCATTGTTGCAGCAGAAGAAGGTTATCTACTATCACAAGGACAAAAATACTTCTGTGGCCTAATAGAGTTTGACGATTTATAGCATCTTTCACCCATGTAAACGCCGTAAAATTGGACATAACATGAGAATCGAGAGCACAAGCTTTTGGAATCTTGATAGTCTTGGTCATGTTATAATTCAATCCAATGTAGCAGAATCTAGAACTAATATATAACCAGAATTTACTCATGGAAACTAAGACATACCATTGTATGTTCAGAAAAGTACACAATAACTTTGAAATACAATACCCATATAAATGATTTTCAAATCTGTAATCCATGAACATTAAAAGACATTCAATGCTTCTTTCATTGGCCTGCTGATTGGTCTAACCAAGATATGACATAATATATCTAATAAAGTAAACATATAGCAATCTTGCAAAAGGACAACCAATAGATTATGAAACCTTCAATCCTTCATTCATGGTGCCGCTAATTGATCTAGCCAAGAAAAAACTTCAAAAAAGAAAGAAAATCTATATAGTCCAAGGACCTAACACAGGACTGACCCACAGGCAAATAACATAATCTTTCTTGCAAAATAATCTAACCATTTGACAATTGCATTCTCTAATTCTATACCCTCACAAATCACCTATGCTCATGGACGATACAATGATATGAATTCTAAGTAAATGAATACATAGATAGCTGACCTTGAGATATCTGATGAAGGATGGTTGCATCAACTGTGAAGAACAAAATAATTCAATCTCATATCTTTTTCAGAACAAGAATCCCATTTTCCCTCTATGGGAAAATGGCGGTCAAGAAACCTTGAAGAACACAGTAACCTTGAAATGCAACGCCCATATAAATGATTTTTAAATCTGTAATCCATAAACATTATAAGACCTTCAATGCTTCCTTCATTGGCCTGCTAATTGGTCTAGCCAAGAAATGACATTGTATATCTAAAGAAAGCATATAATAATCTTGGGAAAGGACATTCAATAGATTATAAGACCTTAATCCTTCATTCATGGTGCTGCTAATTGACCTAACACAAGACTGACCCAAAGACAAATAACATACTGTTTATCAATCACCTCACAAATATCTGAATACAATGATAAGAATTCTCAGTAACTGAATACATACTACATAGAGAGCTTATCTTGAAATATCTGATGAAGGAAGGGTGATTACACTAACTGTGAAGAACACAATAATCAAAATGACACAATGGAACCCAAGTCGTTTGTGTTTTAATGGAGCTAAATTTAGGGAGAACGAAACTCTCTTAATATATTTCCTATTTGAGCCAGAAACCCATAATTGGTATTATAAGAAGTATGCACCCTATTTCTGAGCTCATATCCACGGAAATCATGTCACTGTAACCTCTTATTCAGAACAAGAATTTCACCCTATTTTGAATTTTGATTTAAGACTAAGAAGATGCAAAGCAGTAGATCTTGATGATGGTAACTGTAGCGTCGTAAATTGTACGCACTTGCTAGGGTGGTACAATTTCACACCTAGTTTAGCACTCGCCTTAGCGTATTTTGCATTTTGCATTGCATTTCCCCTTTAGCACTTAATTAATTAAATTAATTAGGTCTAAGGTGCTATTTCATCATCTTCCACATCATAAAGTTGGGCCCTTTCATTAAAGTGTGCCCTTTTCATTTTATTCCTTCAATACATCATTTAATCAAAAACCCTAATTAGGTCCTATTTTGAACTTGGGGACTTGATTTCGGGGGTCAAAACATCTCAAAATCACCTGTAACTTCAGGATTCTCTCTAAAATCATCATATCCAACGGCCCTGAAAATTTGGTGAAAAGTTGTCAGGACCATGGCGCCCGGAGTGCACATGGTCCCGGACATTTTTCCCGAAATTTTAGGAGCGCGATCCAATCATAAAATAAAGCTTAACCCCAAGAAATTGGCGGGAGATTCAATCTCTAGGTCGGCCAAAAGTTGAAATTAAGACCTAGGGTTTCATATATAAGAGCTCTCTTTCTTCATTTGAAAGGATCCGAATTTGGTTTTCAGGAACCTCATATGCAACGAAGGAGCAGATCTTTGAGGACTTCAACAACATTCAACATCCATCCATCAAGCATTCATCAATTTCATTCATCCATTTAGGGCTTTGAAGACATTGAAGAGCAATAAGGGATTACCGACTGAAGATTGGCTTGTACCCCTCCCTTGGGGTTGGGTATGATTTCATGTTGTTTTCATGTCTTTACATAAGCCCCATTATATCATTTGTATTCATGCTTTAGATCACTTGGCATCTTGATTTGGAGCATTTACATTATCATTTACAAGCAATTAGGGTTTACTTTCTAGGTTGCTCTAGTTTGCTTACTTGCATTTTAGGATCTTGCATACACACAAGGTCTGCACACACATTACTTTTACAATACAACTTGGCTATTTGTGGAGGTGGAAATCACCAAAGCGGGGGTTTGACTAAGGCAAAACCCTATATAGCCGCCCACCACACCTTTTCAAATATTAGTGCAGGTTTCGAGATTTGGACGACGCTGCAAGTTGCAGATCCGATGGAAGCAGACCGGGACAGACTCTCACACCAAATCTCAGAGCAAAAGACCAGGACAGGGGCGTGGGGCGCCTTGGTCCTGCCAGGACAGGGGCGCTGGGTGCCCTGGTCCTTCTGACAGACAGCATTTTCGACAGTTTTCCAGAGTGCAAAATAGCAGTTTCAGGGGCAGTTTCTGGAACAGTGGCGCCCACGCCCCCGTCCCAAACATTTTCAATCAGATTTTGACTCCGGGTACGCATTTGCATTCTTGTCTTATTCTTGTGTTTATAGCTTTCCATAGTTTAAGTTCAATTCTGCAATCTTGTTATTAGTTCGTACTTGCACTTTGGGGTTGGGAATTGAACTTGCATCATCTTATCTTTCAAATTGTAACAAAGGAATAGAAATCCTAATAGGTATCCCGTGGCTCTCACAAAAAGAAGTAGCCAATTGTGTGATATCTCTAGGCTCTTTCGTATTCCACAAGTGTGTGGTTGAAAGTGAGATTAGGGCCCGTTTGCTTAGTGTCACTTTTTCTCCCACACAGTAACTAATTAACGTAATTAATTCAAAGTATTTTATGTGCTACCATGAGGGATTTATTATGGGAAGGAAAGTGAATATTATTATCTATGTTGATGCAAATTGAATTGGAGACATTGACATTTTAGAAAAAAATAACTTCTCATTATTTTTAATTGTCTTTTTTAATAATATATTTTTGGTGATGTTGCATAATTACAAGTTTTTTTCTTGAAATATCTTGTAGTGTATGAAAAATTACTTATTATTTTTAATTAATATGGTTTCTTAGAATTATTTTTAATTAATATGGTTTCTTAGAACTTTCCTTTATTATGTTATTTGTTTGTATCTATGGGTAATTACATGAAATTTAATGTTAGCAAGGTGGTAGGAATGCTAAGGGTCCTTCAATCATAGTCACATAAGACTAAAATTAAAATAGGACGTAAAGAATGACTAGAAAATTAAGGTGTATCATGTAGAGTAAGGTTGTGATGCTCACAAAGGTGAATCGTTAAGCCTTCTTGGGAGGTCACCTCTATGACCATCTAGTTGGAGTAGTATTGAGATGGGTGACCTACAAGGAAGGCCCACTGCTTCACCTCTGTGAGCATCATCTAGACACAATGAGTGCTAAGTGGACCATTCATTCTCATGAGAGATGGGTTCTTGTGAACCACTACTCATGAAACATGGGTCAATGAGTTTGACTCAAAAACTACACAATTGAATCGTGATAGGAATATCACAATTTGACTTGTTGTGGAAAATATCTCCTACTTATGAAATGGATCTAGTTTTTAAACTATGAAGTTAAATATTCATTTGTTTGAGTATTTGGATTCTTTTTTTAAAAAAATACGAATGTTTAAAAAATGTAATGTTGTTTCAAGCCTATATGCAAAATTTATGGCCTCAAAAGGATAGAGAACAAGAAAATCATCTAAGAGTTCAGTGGAAAATTCATTTTATATATTTATGTTTTGTGTTTATGTCTAATTCCAAGAGGATGGAAAGATCCCACTAACTTTTCCATCAAGAGGAGATGAAAGGTCACAGGGGATATATGAAAGATTACATAATTTCTCTCTCATTTCAAAGGGGTAAATGAAAAATCACACATTTGCCTTCATTTCCTAAGGCTTTCAATACATCTATGCAATATAAGCTTCAATTGAACATAGGTGGAACTTGTAGAGTCGTGCACATCGCTCATACATTAGGAGTTATTTTTTATCATTCTTCTCATATTTTAACAATATTGGGGAAAATGAATTCTTTAAGATTTTGTAAATCGTTCTTTGGTGAGCTTTCATTTATTTGGGAGGGCTCTTCGATGGTTGTTGGCTAGAAATTAGTACATGGGCACAAGACCAAAGATAGGCAATAGCGAATTGAAAATGAGGGTCTAGAATAGAAGCTTTGTAAGATAGGTTGTACTTTAGGGATATCATCTAAGGGTCATGTCCCTTGTTGTAGATATAAGTAGATAGGAAATATTTATTCACCAGAATAGATGAGACATATAGAAGACATAGAAGATATAGATAAGATATACATATAAATGAGATATAAGGAATGCAACGGATATATATTGATATATGAATGCAAATAATTGCAAGATTTTTGGTCTATTATGTGTATGTGACAATTTATTCTAATTTACAACTAAGTAGGACCTAGAATACCTTTCCTTGTTGCCTCAATAGGATTGAATCTAGCATAGAATACTACATCATCAAAAAATATTTGGGTATGGAACTTCAATCTATATCCCTTAGATTTATTGCTAACATTGGCTCCATTGTTGAGACCTTGGTTAAGTTTTGTTGAGAAAATGTTCACATCCTAAAACTGCTATCAGATCAGGAGATAAATAAAAAATGAAATAAGAGATATGATCGAGCAAAAAAAATTCTTCATGATCTCTACCTTGTGATGGGGGTTAGGCACAAAGGGGATGGGGGAAAAAATGGGGAAAAGGTCTAGAGAGACCTATGAAAGGATGTGACCATTAGTACAACTAACTGGATATCCACCAAGCGACCCAAAATAGGAGTAATCCAATCCCAAATCTTAACGCCCCATGGAAAAAGGTGAGAAAAATAATTCAAGAGAGATTAAGGAGAAAACGGAAATAGAGAAGAAAGAAAGAAAGGCTGACCCTAATGAGATAGAAAGAAGACAAATATAGAAGTTGGAAAGAGAGTAAAGACATAGAAGGAGAGTGGAGATGGCGATGAAGTCAAGACTTGACAACACCAATATTGTTGCTGCACTAAGCACACCAATGTGGGTGCTACTGGGAAATGAGAGAAAAGAAATAAAAACAAAGAGGAGAAGATCCTAAAAAGGACAAATTCATGTTGGAATAAAGAAGAATAGTTAGTAGGAAAATTGGAGAATAATTTGGAAGGATATAGAAGATCAAGAAGATTGTTGTTAGGGGAATTTAGTAGCGAAGAGGCTCCTACCCTACCAAAACTTTCTACAAAATCCTAAACCTAAAATGGACTTTAGGAATATCGCAATCAAACTAGATGACATGTGTAAGGAGTTCCTACAATTCTAGATAAATTCCTCTTTGTAACTAATGAGTATTTGGGGAAGTTAGTTAACAAAAGTATAAATAATTTAAAGGAGGAAGGAAATAAGAAAGAGGAAATTATTCAAGCATTAAGTATAGCAACTAATGAAATTTCATTTATTAATAGGAGGACAAAAAGAAGTTTTGAGGAGTCATGACCTTCAAACCATGACCCATCCCCCTCAAGGTCTAAAAGCAAGAGAATTGTGAAAGATAAATCACCAAAGAAAAAAGAAGAGAAGAAAGAAGCAAGCAACAAGTAGGAAATACCTCGGAACAATATATTAGAAGAGGAGTACGTTAGGGTGGACTTGGGTGCAGTTCTAAATATCATTCTATTCTATCCATTGCATGGGAGAAGTTAGGGAGATAGAAGCTTGTTAAAACACCAATGAATATTAGTCTAGTTGATGATTCCAGAATGGAGACATTAGGCACTTAGAACATTGTTGAGGTGAATGTAAAGGGCATTAAACAATATGTAGATTTTAAAGTGGTAGAAATGAAGAAGCTTTTCAACACATTCAAGAATCTACTCAAATTAAGATGGGTTGTTGACTATAACGATATAATAGATCCCGAGACGAAAAATATATATTTTGTTGATAATGAACAAATAGTGTATCCCACTAAGCATTGAAGATAGGTTGTATGTTGCGCCTCTTCAAAATAACACTTCCCAACCCTTATGCAATATATCTTAGACCTCCACACCAAAACCACAACAATCACTCTTTGGATTCCACTGAGTATTCAGATTAGGAGCCATACCCCTACAACCTCAAATAAAGAAGAACCAGTATCAGACACACAAAAAACAAAACAAGGTATCTACCATATTAAGTTAGCAAGATTTTGTAGAGTTGGAGATATTGGTGAATATATTTCAAAAATGGAGAAAACATTCAATGAAAAAAAGGTGAGGATGTCAGCACTACAAGACACATTATTTTGTGGTGCTACATGTTGGTAGAACACACATAATAACACTATCTTGGACTAGATCCTGTGTTCAAAATTCTCCTTAAAGCCTAATACCTACAAAAAGAAGGAGAATACCCCATCATCTCAAATACCGGCGAATAATAACCCTGAAACATAATCTCTACACTTGTGCTACTACATGGACAAGAGATAGAGAATACAATCACTTGCTCTATGTCATACAATTATTCTATTGGACATTAATACCAATGGTCAAACATGGTATACTAATGAGGAAGGAAAAGTGTAAACTAGGGAATGGGAAGATGTTCGGCAAGACTTTATCCATACTTTTCATTTTGGAATGAAAACAAATAGATACATAAGGTACTAAGAAAAATCAAAGAAATCATATTGAATAATGTACCATAGAATGTATCCTTAGAGCCGAATCCACCACCCCAGAGTCAAGGAGTATGGAATCTAGTAGAGTGGTTGGATAAACATGCACAACCAACACACAATGGATGTTGTAAAGTTCACAAAGATGATGTGGGGAGGCAGACCCCAAGCTTCATTTCAGATAGGAGAAGGATAATGGAAACTAGAACTCAAGCCAAACTTTGATAAACATAATTACAATCAACCATTAAGTTGAAAATATAGCTACATTAGATAGTCTAAAGATGGGGAAAATAGGGGACTATTGGGAAGAAGCAATTATCGCATCAATTATTGAGCCATTAACAAAATATTCAGGGTTTTTTCCCTAGACTTTTACAAAAATGAATGGTATTGAGGAAGAAGTATGGATTGTAGACACCTAAAATTTTGTCATGCCTATAAGCATTAATTTTAGTAATGTTTAAATATTAATTTAAAAAAATTAATATTTGATTAATAACTTTTCACATCACTTAAACTAAATCATCTTTATTATTTAATTAAATCTATCTATATTTTCTCTCATAATTAAATAATTATTTTAATTATTTAATTAGCTAATTAAGTCTTCCATAATTAAATGAATTCTTTAATTGATTTAATCATTTGCTTTTGTTCAACCAACAACTTTTTCTAATCAATTTCCTATTAAATTAAATAAAATCATTTATTTTATTTTATTATTTTTCTCTTCCATAATTAAATGAATTCTTTAATTAGTTTAATCTCTCGTTTTTCTAATCAACTTCCTCTAAGAATAAATAAAATATTTATTTCATTTGTTTTTCTCTTCCATACTTAAATTAATTCTTTAATTCATTTAATCTCTACCTTTTTCTAATCAAATTCCTCTTAAAATAAATAAAATCATCATTTCATTTGTTTTTATCTTCCATAATTAAATAGATTCTTTAATTCATTTAATCTCTCACTTTTTGAAATCGATTTCCTCTTATAATAAATAAAATCTTTATTTCATTTGTTTTTCAATTCCATAATTAAATAAATTCTTTAATTGATTTAATCTCTTACATTTTCTAATCAAATTCCTTTTAAAATAAATAGAATATTTATTTTTCTCTTCCATAACTAAACGAATTCTATAACTCATTTAATCTCTCGCCTTTTCTATTCAAATTCTTCTAAAAGCAAATAAAATATTTGTTTTATCACTTTTATGCATAATTAAATAATTGTTTTAATTATGTATTTGCTAATTAAGTCTTCAGTTGCATTCATAGTTAGCTTTTTAGCAATTCCTCAAATCAGTCAACTACTAAATCAATTCCGCTTACTTCTAAATCATATCTCTCTCAACAAATCTCAATCATTGATCAAATTTGTTTTTAAATCAATCTCAACTGTCAAACCAATTCTCAAAATCTATAAATTCAATCTCAATCTTCATTATTAGGAACCACCGTCTTTGTATTCTTGTGCATCCATTTTGCAGGTTTTCTTAAAGCACGATGTTGAGAGCGATACTTCAACACAAGAAAAACAAGGACAATGGAGTCTAGATGCATGAAATTAGCAATGAAGTTTGATTTTCTTTAAAAAACAATGACAACGGAGGGTAGATGAATGAAATTACCAATGAAGTTTGATTTTCTTTAATTCATTTTATTTGATTGTGAATTCTTTTATGCATTCTTTATTCATTTGCAATTGAGATTTGTGCGATAGATTTGGTTTTTTGTGATTGCCTAATTAGTCAACTACATCATGTTTTCATTCAAATTATCAATTGCTTACATGGACCATGAAAATACAATTTAAGGAGGATACCAAACCATATTGGAAAAGACCATATAACCTAAATCCTAATATGAAGAAATGGATGAAGATAGAGTCAGACAAAAAGTTGGGAGTTACAATAATCAAAGTAGTAGAAGATTCATAATAGATAAGTTTGATGGTGATATAAAATAAAACGATAAGAGAAATCCAAGTATGTGTAGATTTCTGGAAATTGAATAAAGCATGTATACATGAGTTGTTTCCTTCACTTTTCATAGAAGAAATCTTGGAATATGTTTTTGATTACGGGAAAAGTGGGTTTTGAAGGGATCCTGAAGCCCTTTACAAAAGATCCTTAAAAGATAATAGCATTAAGCAACAAGAAAAGACAAATTGCCAAAAAACTAGCACAGTTATGGGCAAAAATCAGCAAAAAAGCCCAACAAAACCAGCCACATCCAACCATGACATAAAAGAGACAGAAGAAAAATTACTTAATGTTTTTTAGGACATTAGCCAAATTTCCGCTAGTCCCTTGAAAATCTTTAATATTATCCCTAAGCTTAGGGATATCCTTGGAAGAGGTCGCATCAGCTTTTTTCATACTTTCCCTTGTTCTTTTCACCGCACCACCAGGAGCACTTTCCACTTTTCCTGCCTCGATAGCATCCTCATCAATATCTAGATCCACAATAGGTTTGGTGGTGCTGGAACCATCAAGGAACTTGGTAATTTCCTCTAAATTCTTAGTCACAGAGGTCAAGATATCCAGAATCATTAGCTTAAAATTTTTTCATAGTTGTTTTTCCTTCCTCTAGATTACCAATCTGAGCTTCCATCTTCTCCAATTTTTCCCCCATTCCTTTTTTCCACTGTTCCTTGTTTATTTCAGATTTCTTACCTTTTTCTTCCTGTTGCTTATCAGTTTTTTTCCAGATTCTTGATTCCTTCATAAACCCACCTGTGAAAACCCATGCAAGCCTTAGACTAGTTTTTGAGTTTATCCAGAATTATCCCCTCTCCAGCTTTATCCTGATATCTGCTTGAATTCTCCTTGTCCTTCTCCTGCTTAGTTTCCTTGTCCTTTTCTTGCTCAATTTCCATTTCCCTTTCATCATTAATCTTGCCCTGCTCCTCCATTATCTGGCTATTAATAATTCCTATACTCATACTGTAGGTCAGACTATTTTGATTAGAAACTTCCTCAGCTCATCCTTCCTCTTCCCTCACTTCCTATTCCTTCCAGCTCTCCTCTCCTTCAGACTCATCGGTCTCCATCTCACTTCCATCTTTTCCAATGTCCTCTGAATCAATCTTCGTATTCTTTTGATTACCCTTGTCCTCTTGAATTTTCTCCATAGTAGCTTTTTTTACCTTTTTTGTTTTGTGTACCCTCATCCTTGCTAGGCCCACCTTCCTCCATCTTCCTCTTTCCTTTCCCTAGTGACATCGACAATCTCTTGTTTTTCTGGATAGCCAGTATCTTGCAATGCTCATAAATGAGCAAAATAAGGCTGCTATGAAGCACAAGCGAAGAAGTGTTTTGGCTATGCTTATTCAGAGACCACAATAGAGACCTAAAAAGGTAATAGGGCAGAGAAATCCTCTTCTCATGTCTAAAATGATTTAAAAGCACAAAATTTTATGTGTGGACCCTAGTAAAACGACCCTCCACAGTAATATATTCCATAATTGCATTAAGAACACAACCCTAAAATTTCTTAAAATTGGAAGCATCATAATAACCCCCCCCCCCAATAGCTTTTCCTATTTTTCTCTCTCCTTCTCTTTATGTGGAAAAAGCTTAATTGCATTATTAGACACTTTCAGGTCTCTAAAGAAGTTAAGACCAGAGTGGGGCATACCTATAACCATCGCAATGAGATCCGCATCCAACTTAAACCTAACACCATGAATTTTGAAGGAGTCGTTTATCCAGTTTTCAGTGACTTTGGTGACCACTAGGTTAACTCTGCCTTTATCATAGTCGACCGACTTTTCCATGAAATTCATCATGAATCCTTTCTCCAACTTTGCCCAAACCTTAGGCATCTCCTTCCATGTAGAAATATTATCAGGTTCTTCTCTTCTTAGATCCCCCCCATTTTAGAATTCGATTTACAATCTCTCTTCTTCTACAACTTCAAAGCTTTCTTCCCAATGATAGTCAAATTTTTGAAAATGCATACCCACAAAGTGGGTAGAAAATTAATACTCTTGATTAGGACTCTGCCCTTCTGACGTGTCATCATTACCTTTCTAAATATTTGAATATTACTCATTACAACATTCATGTTTAATCGTGCGATCCCTCTTTCCCCATGAATCTGTCGTTTCTAATAAGTTCTTTAATATTAAAATCCATATTAACTTCCCCGTTCCATATACATTGAGCTTTTGAATTTATGCCTAGGTTCACTAACCCATCCGCAACCCCATTTTTTTCTCTAAAGGCATGTTCTATGATAATAAATTTAAAGCTAGCAATTATTTGTCTAGCTTTGAAAATAATATTTTCTATAGTCCATGAAGGCTCAATTTCTCCCTTAATTCATTTAATTATATTAGGTGAATGTCCATCCAACCATATATTATCATGATTAAGATCTTTTTCAATAATCAAAGTGTTCAAAGCCGCAGATGCTTCAGCATAATGACTAGTTTTATTACCCAAGGATCCAACAACTGCCACAAGGCAACTTCCAGCAAAATTCCTCACAATGCCCCCATAACCAGCTTTCCCCGGGTTCCCCTTAGACGCCCCATCAAAGTTGGCCTTAATCCATCCCTGAGAAGGAAAGCACCAGACAAGACCATCCCTACCCTTATCCACATTGATTATGTTATCGGATAAATTCCATCTTTCATTAAAGTCTTCTTTAGCAGCTAAACTATGATCAGTTCCATTTAAACATTCAAAAATCCCTCTATAGATTTTATCCATCACCACTTGAGGATTAGCACTTTTATCCTTGAAAATCCTGTTGTTACGCTCCTTCCAGATGTTCCATATAACATTAGGTAGAGTAAGTTTCCAAAGCTCAACACTCTTAGAATTGGAAGTAGGACAATACCATTGCTTCTAGAACTCTTCCAAAGACTTCGGGAAAACCTAGCTCAACTTCCACCTACTACAAATAATATTCCAGATTTCTTGACTATAATTACACTGGTAGAGGATATGACAAGCAAACTCCTCCTCCCTGCAACAAAGAGAACACCTGTTAGGAAAAACAAATCCAAGTTTATGGAGATTATCAAGAGTTAACACCTTATTTTGGATAAAAATCCAAAAGAAGATATTAATTTTGGGCGTCAACTTCTTTATCCACACTTTAGCACACAAAGGGATCTCGTCCAAAACTTTGTTGTGGATAGACACTGCTGAAGACACAAAATATTTCCCATCTAAAGTTTCCCTCCAAATCAAACAATCCTCAACATTGTCCATAAAACTTTTAGAAGAAAGCAGAATCTCTAGAAATTTTAATCCCAGACAAAGCTGGCTAAACTCAATCCACTTGCCATTTCTCTAGTAGTCTCTAACAAAGCCTCCATACCTACTTTTGAACCAGTCTTTCCATTCCTTAAGGATAGGAATTTCCTCTAGCGGTTTATCCATAAGCCATCTGTCCTCCCAGAATCTAATAATTCTCCCATTCCCCAATTTCCGCATTCTTCCAGCTGCTGCCCAATCTTTAGCCATTTGAACTACATTCCAAATTGTAGATACTTCAACAAAAAAAGTATTTTCCATAAATTCTTCCTCAGATGGTTGCATGTAATGTTATTTCTTTTTCCAAATTAAATTCCATTCTCTTTCCTCCCCTTTCATTCTCCAAATTTGTTTAGCTAACAAGGCATTATTCATAGTTATAATATGCCTTAATCCCAAAGCCCCATACACCTTAGGAGTACAAATATTATTCCACGCAATAAGGGGGATTCTATTTTTATCTTCCACTCCCGACCATAAGATTTTTTTTTGAATTCTTTCAATTGCCTCCACAAACTTTCTGGGGATTTTAAACAGACTGAGGGCATAGATAGGCAAAATTTGAAGGGTAGATTTAAGCAACGTCACCTTACCCGCTTGGCTAAGGAGGGCTCCTTTCCACCCAACCAACTTGGTATTGAATCTATCAACCAGCTTCATCCAGAAATTCTCTGAAGGATTCAAACATAGAGGGAGACCCAAATAGGTTGAAGGAAACTCACCAATTTTGCAACCAAGGATTCTTTCAATCCTTCTTTGTCTATCCTCAAGGGTATTGATGAAGAACAAAGACTCTTATCCCAATTTATTTTTTGACCAGAAGCAGTTTCATAGGAATCCATAACACTCTTCATGTTTCTCGTTTCCCTAATGGTAGCTTCTCCCATTGTGATCGAATCATCAACAAAATGTTCATGAGTATAGGTTATGTTGGAAGATGAAGGTTTAAGGCCTTTGAGTTTCCCTTCTTCCACATTTCTCATAATAAATCTAGCCAAACTTTCAGCCAAAATAGTAAACAAGATAGGAGAGATGGGATCCCCCTGTCTTAGGCCTCTAGAACCTTTGAAGAAACTGGAAGGGGATCCATTAATAATAATTGTAGAGGTAGAATCTCCAGTTAACTGAGAACAAAGCTGAATCACCTATTCCCCAAACCCAAAAGCTTTTATAATTATAAAAAGGAATTGCTAATTCACTCTGTCATATGCCTTAGACATATCCAGCTTAAGAAAAAAGCCCTTTTTTTAGCAGCATTTAAAGAATGAATATTCTCATGAACAGAAATAATAGAATCCAGAATCTATCTACTAGGGACAAAACCATTCTGTTGAGCCACAATAATGCGAGGAAGAATATCCAACATTCTAGAAGTAAGAACCTTAGATATAATCTTGTAAACAAAATTACAAAGGCTAATAGGTTTGAACTTATTAAGAGAATCAGCTCCAAAGATCTTAGGAATAAGAACGATAAAGGTAGCATTGAGTTCTTTTAGAAGCCTCCTTGAACCAAAGAATTCTTTAACTCCATTACAGATATCACTCTCCACAATATGCCAAAACTTCTGGAAAAAGAACATTGGGAATCCATTTGGACCAGGAGACTTATCTCCATGAAAAGAAAACACTGCCTTTTTGATTTCCTGATTTGAAGGGATCCAAGAGAGATTTTTTTTGTCATCCTCATTTAGAATAGGAGGGATAGCTTGAGCAAGAAGGTCTTGATTTCTGATATCCAATACGTCCACCCCTCCCAATAAATTGCTAAAAAAATCCATAGCCTCCTTTCTTATTTCATTTTCATCGGATAAAATCCCCCTATTGCAAGATAATCTGGAAATCATGTTGGCCACCCTATGCTTAAGAGCAGTCAAGTGGAAAAACCGGGTGTTTTTGTACCTTCCTTCAAATAAAATGCTCTTGATCTTTGTCTCCAAAAGGTTTCTTCATTAGAGATAATATCAAGGTATTTAGACAGCAACCCATTTTCAACATTTCTGAAATCCTCAGAAAGCCCTTCCTCTTGGATTTTCTCTTGAACATATTTTATATCAATCTTAATTTGATCTTTACTTTTAAAGATATCTCCAAAAGTATCTTTGTTCCAAATTTTGACTTTAGCTTTTATAATGTTAAGCTTTTTGGCAACTATGAATAAGGTCGTTCCCTCAATCTCCAAATTCCACCATTCAACAACACAGACTTCCAACGACAGGTGGGATAACCATTGTTTTTCAAATCTAAAAGGAAAATTTCTCTTAGCAGATGTTGAATTGGCAGTGAAAGAAGTAGGGTAATGATTAGATCCAATCTTAATGATTGATGCCAAAGAACAATTATACTTAGAAAGCCAATCAGGAGAAATAAGATCAGAACAAGTTCTTTGATTGGTCCAAATGTAATTAATCCCTTGGAGATCCACATCCATCAAAGCTTGATCATTAATAAAATACATAAGATCTTGTCTACCCTCTAGTTGCAAAGGGAGGCCTCCCATATTTTCATCCTCTTTTAAAGGAGTATTGAAATCTCCCATGATCATCCAGCTTTTGTCAGCAAAACTTAATCTGTCTTTAGCCAGGCTCCTCCAGAATTTAGTTCTTCCAGCTTTAGAATTAGGTGCATAGACATTAGTAATAACCCATACAAAGTTATCCTTAATATGCTCAAGGAAGACTGAGGTCCTATTGACCCCAGAAGCAATTTCCTTACCTATAATAGTATTATGGTTCCAAAAGATAGTTGTTCCACCTAAGGCACCCTCCAAAATAGTTCCTACTACCCCATTACTTTTGAATATTCTAATCCTTTCCACTTTATCCTTACACATCTTAGTTTCCTGAATAAGAACTACATCTGGTTTATGATCTCTAACAATATTATACAACACATGCTGCTTATGGGGGGCATTCAACCCTCTAATATTCCATGAGATTATCTTCATACTTTAACTGGGGATAAGGATGACTCAATGGAGCTCTGTGTTCCATCAACATGGTTCTTCCAACTTTCATGTTCCCTTTGATTCTTTAGGGAGGGTCTCCCCTTCTTTTTGCGATGACTTCCAACATCTACCCCTTTCTTATTCTTTCTTCTAGTTGAGATACCTACATTGGGTCCTCCATTATTTGACTTGCCTTCTTTAATACCGAAAATCCTAAGATTTCCCTCAAGAACCGCCATTTCCAAAATTTTAGGAGAAGTTTTACATTGGGAGTTCAGGATCATAATTCTAGTTTGCTTTGGACTTCCATTGGTTAATAACAACAAAGGCCCAGTATTTGAAATATTGCAGTCATGCGCTTCATTAAAGTCTTCCTCATTTTCTTTATTATTAGATGAAGCCAAAGCATCATCATTTGAACTCTCATCAAGTTTACCCTGGATGATAGGACCAACCTTTTGATCCTCTGATTTAAATTTTTGAACCTTTTCTTCTTTCCCATGCTCTTCCTCCTTGTTGCTTTCTTTATAATTGTTAGAACAGTCACAAACTGATTTTTCAATGTTACTATTCACACCCTTCTTTTCCTCATTTTCCATCTCGGTCACTTCCTTCTTAGGGACAACCTCTAAAGGTAGATCATCATTCTTCCCTTTCGTTTACCATTTCTGCTTCAAGTTACTATCATTTTTACTAATCTTACTCTTCTTAAGTGTGCAGGATTTCGCCCAATGACCCGACTTTTTACAATGAAAACAAACTAATGGGAGAGATTCATATTCAATCGCTTGGGTCCATTTCCCTAATTTAGACAGGATCTCAATAGATTGAGGCATATCCATCATTTGATTAACATTCACACAAATATGAGCAAAAACCAACCTTGATTTAGCTGTTGTCATCGGGTCGATTGAAAGAAGTTCACCAAATGATCCCGCGATCCCTTTAAAGACTTCATCATTCCAGAATTCCAATGGAAGGCCAGGGAGACGCGTCCAAACAGGTGTTGATAAAAAAAAGGACTCATCTAGTGGGAGGTTAGGAGCCCATTTTTGTAAAGCCAAGGTTGACTTGTCAAACATCCATGGCTCTTCAGAGAGTGCTTTATTCATATCTTCTTCATTATTAAAGGCAAAGGGAAAAAAACCCCTAGGCAAAGCCGCCACATCCACTTGACCTTTAAGAACCCATTTCCTCCTTATGAAATTCCTTACAACATCAATGTTAGGTCTAAAACCAACAAACCTTCCCACCAAGGTCATAGCTAAGCCAGACACAGTGAAATTGACTAGCTTATTCGGAACAAAAATAGCAACAACCCCTGTCGTCGGATCAGGGATATTTTTAACTTCTGGAAGACCAGATTTCACAAGAGGCCTGACTCCAAAAAGAGAAGACCATTTCTTTTCTTTACCTCTATCATGTGGGTCCTCAGTTTTGGATTCTTTATCTTCCACTGATTTGACTGTCGCCTTGTCCCTCTCAGTACCCTGAGAAGCCTGAGGACCAGCATGATTACCAGCTCCACCCGCAGGAAGACTGCCATCCCCAGATTTGAAATTTGAATTTCCCGCTCGCCGCTCCGCTTGCCGCTCCTCTCCACCCATGTGTTTGGATTTGGATATATATCTAGTTACCCTCTTTGATAAATCTTGGAATATGTTGTCAAAAGGGAAATATATCTAATCATCTATGGGTTCTTTGGCCACCACTAGGTAAGGATAAGGGAGGAAGACTGAACTAAAACAAAATTTTCCACCAAATGGGGATCATTCATGTACATAGTAATGCCATTTAGGCTCAAGAATGCCCCTACTATTTTTAGCTAGAAAATGGTCAATACATTTAAGGATAATTTCATTCCTTACTTTTTGAAAGTATATTTTGATGATTAGACAATATATGGATTGTTGGTAGATCATATTTAGGCACTTTGGGCAATGTTGGAAAAATATAGGAGTATGCAGATATCTTTGAACCTTAATTAATGTATCTTTATGGTCCCCTTTAGCACACTATTACTTGACATATCATTTGTAAAGAAGCCTTAGTGGTAAACCCAATGAAAATTTATCTAATTATGAACCTACCACTCCATAAGACATCCCCAAAAGTAAAAACATTCCTTGGATACACTGGTTAGGAAGTTCATCAAAGGATACACCACCATAGCTACACCCTTAGAAGAATTGTCGAAAAATTGGAAGCCCAATTAAACCATCAATTGTACATAACAAAGCCAATAATATTTCGACACTATCATATAGAAGATAGCAGAAGCACCCTTTGTTATCTTTTTTGAATTGGTCGGTACCTTTTAATGTTCATGTAGATGCATCCAGAATAGCCATTAGTGTATTATTAGCCCAACCTACGGGAAACAAGGACCACCCAATAGAATTTTCCAGTAGGAAATTGCATCAAGCAGAAGAAACTATACCACCATTGAGCGAGAAGCCTTAGTCATGGTCTACACTTAACACAGATTTTAATACTACTTAGAATACAATCCCTTCACATATTACACTGATCATGGTTCCTTGAAATTCCTCTTAAATAAACTAGTGATACAAGAATGTATATGTTGCAAATAGGAGTTCGTGTTGTCATTGATGTCAAACATGTTGATATCTTTTGTTCAGTTGTCAAATTTTTCAATATCTCTGGTTTGAATACATGTTCAATTAGTGCAGTAACAGAGGAGTGATTTGGTAATATTTCGTATGTGTGGATGATTTACATGGTCTATCTAGTTCTATTATGGATTTTTTGGATTTTTTTCGAAGGTTTTGATAGACATAGTTTACACTAAATATGTTAGGGCTTATAAACATGCACCCCTTGACAAAAGTAAGTCGTGTAAACTTTAATGATTAGTGGAAACAATGAGTAGAAGATGATTAGATGACATTCAAGCCCCAATACAAGCATATTCTATAGTTAGATTTTAACGCTTGGAAAGATTTCCTCGACTTCAGCTATGACCATGCATGGATTCAGATTATCTTGAGTTAGATTCAGGGTGATGTGATGTATCTTGACTGGTCTCATAGAATCATGAAGGATTCCATTACGACCTTGACTAGATTGTGCTCCTTTGACAATATCCAAGTGATGAAGATGGTGAAGAATTCCACGATAGCGTAGTTGACTAGTTCAATTTCTAATAAGAGATCTATGACAATGGAATATATAATTGATCGAGGTGTCCAAGTATGTTACCAAGGGGGTAGTGTATAAGATTTATTTTCAAAAGTGGGAGGATTCTACTATCACTACTGTAATCTATGTTTCATACCATATGGGGGTTCATGATGAGAAGTTTGATATGGGCAAACTCTTGAGACTATAATTGATAGATAACCTTGAGAAGACCAAGAGTGAAAAGTATTTGTTTAGGTTTGGGTCCCTTCTTATAAATTTGGCTTTCATGTATATGAATGAGATTTCGAGCATAGGGAATAAGGTATGGGAAAAGTTCCATCCCATTGAAGTGAAAATCAAATAGCATATTAGAAGCTTTAACAATGATATAGATGAATACAACAAGCAATACTGGGGTTGGTTCAAAAGTTTTAAAAACAAGATGCAAGCCAAGGAGAGGATCCTCAGTGATTTGGTTGGGAAATACAAGAATGAAAGATTGTCTTTTCTGGTGAGTAGGGTTTGTTGTTACATTGAGTTTGTTGAACCAAGGATTGCATGGTTGTTTAAGTTACCTTATGAGGTACTCTGAAAGAGGTTGGCAAGAACATTGGTACTTTACTAAAGTTGGAAATTGATACAAATAAAGAGAGGTTTGGAACCACTATAGAGATCTTGAACAAAATTATCAAGGATAAAATTGAGAAAGGACATGCAAAAAGAATGGAGAAACTTTACCAAAAGATAAATCTACCTATAGTTGAAGAAGTGATTGGTAAGAAAACACTAAGGAGGACTAGGTTAGTCTTTGTGTCTCCCATATTGAAGATCGATTCCTCTAGAACACCAGCTAGATCTGTGACAAGTAAAAGGAAGGGACAAACACCTAAACAATAGGTGAAAAGAAGAAAGAAAGGTATGAAGAATGGTTTTGTTGTTTAAAAGATCATATTTCCAACTTAGATGCAACTTTTTTTGAAGGATTTAGAGAAGAGAATAGAAGAGGGGCGAGTAAAGGAGTTGGTGGTTTGTTGTGCAGATGCACACATGTGATTGAAGGATAGTATAAGGGTTTTTTAAAAGGTTGTGGATGATGTAGTGGTCGTTTGCTAATTTTGTCATTAGTGGCTAGAATCCACTAAGGAAATTAAAATTCAAATAGACATTATGAAAGCTTAGATTGTATAGCTTTATTTGTTCAACAGATTTGAAGAAGGATGTAGATAGAAATGACAGAGCTCAGTTGGAGAATTCATATTTAAAAATGAATATACTAAATAATCAAAGGGAGGAGATCAAAAAACATTTTTTTTTGAGAGAGATGTGGTTGATCTAAAGCTCACTAGTATGGTGAAGTTGCTAGAAGGTTCTAAAAAATTAGAGAAGTCAATAAAGGTTTCAACTAGTTGCAAAGATGTAAAGGATCTTCTATTGAAGACTGAGTGTTAATGTACATTGTTAGCCTTTGTGGGAGAAGAATGGAAGGCTACCTAGACATAGCTTAAGTTTATTCATAAAGGAATCATGCCTCCATCTCTACAAGGTTCTTTTGATCCTATCAGTAAGACCATTTTGCTCTCGTATATATGCAGATAAGTAGATGATGTTTGGAGTGCAATTTTTGGCTTCCAAATGCATTTCATTTTTGAGTTGTTGTAGATAGGGGGAGTTGTGTTGAAGTTTTGTAAATTGAGTTTGTGTTGAGGAGATACCTTTTGTCCTTGATGTCAAGGGGGGAGAGAATTCATTATGGAGTGTTTTGGAGTTGGTGTGTGTTTCCATCAACGACAAAGGGGAGACTATTGCAAATATGAGTTATGTTTTCATTGATATCAACATTGTTGTTATGTTTGGTCTAGATGTGTGTTTAGTAGTCAAATTTGTTGATATATTTGGTTTGGATGTGTGTTTAGTTGTCAAACTTGTTGATATCTTTGATCGAGATACATGTTCAATTAGTATAATAATAGTGGATTGATTTAGTGGTCATGCGAATGTGTGGATGACTCAAATTGTATATCCAATTTTATTATAGGTTTTACATAGATTTGGAGATGATCTCAACTGGCCATAGTTGGTATTGGCTAAGTGTGACTGTTTTGGTGAACAAACTAGCAAAGTGAAAATTTGCAGGAGTGTGTTGCATTCTTCTATCTTCAGTAGTTTTGGTGGTGTGGTTTAATAGTTTAGCTATGTTGGTGTCTAATGATGGTTTCTAGTGCCTCTGCAAGTATTTTTGGTGGTCTACATTATGTATTCAATTAGTTTGGTTACAAGACATTAACAATTTTATCTCTTGGAGCTGACCTATGGTGTTTTCGGTCCACACGACAACGTGTGGATCTACAAAATGGGATGGATAGGAAGGTGTGTCAACATGGTGTGATGCTTCACACACCTCATTCTACCTTTCACATTACCTTGAAGAGTGTTTTTGGGTCGACTATTTGTATCTACATGTTACATGTCAAATTAGGCCGACCTGATTGATGTTATTTTGATTGTGAATGGTATGGATGAAATCATCTTGGAGGAAGGAAGGTGAATGTAGTATGTTGTATGATTGAGTGATATTGTGTAAGTGTGAGGGTGTGCAAGTGCAGTTGCATAGTAATGAAGGTAGTTTTGCATGTTTATTAACGATGGATTGCAATCAACATATCAAAGTATGTGGTTATCTGCAATTCAATCATATTGAAAATTGATTCTCAAATTCTTTGTATTCTTCTCTTAAGAAGTGATCTTCAATTTTGAAAGTACCCTATATATTTCTCTGAGGTTGTGTGCCTCAATTTTGCAAGTCTAAACCAAGAGAAGTGAGCTTCCTTGGCCTTAAACCTAATATATTGTAACCTATTTTTTATATAGTGGGATAGTTCTCACCATTTCTTTTCCTCATTGGGTTTTCCACATAAAATCTCAGTGTTCATGTGTGATTTCTATTATGTTTTTCGGTTCCTTGCTTCTGCACATGTGGTAAATGGACCGAATGATAATTGATTGGTTAAATCAGTTAATTTTTTATATATGTTGATTCACCCCCTCCCCCCCTCTTAGCATTTGAAATTTTTCAACAATATATGGAGATGGCTCTTTCTATTTCAAGAATTTAATTTTACTATAATGGTCAACTACAAAATCACTGATATTCTTGATTCTAAAGCAATCTAGTTTGAGACTTTAGATGGAAATATCCTATTGTGTTATCTCAACAAAGAAAGGTTAGAACATTTTCATCATGATTCTGGACAAGGTTTACTTGAGGATGAGTTAATGTTTTAATGAGGGGATGATGTTGGCTGAAAAATAGTATACAAAAATTGGTCCAAAGATAGGTAATAGAAAACTAGAAATAAGGGTCCAAAATAGGAGCTTTGGAAGATAGGTTTTACTTTAGGGATATCATCTAAGGGCCATGTCCCCTATTGTAGATATAAGTAGATAGGAAAGAGCTATTCACCAAAATAGATGAGAGATATGGAAGAGAGAAAAGATATAGATAACATATACATATAAAGGAGATATAAAAAATGTAATGGATATATATTGATACATGAATAATAATAATTTTGATTTCTGGTCTATTACGTCTATGTGACATTTTATTCTAATTTACAACTAAGATAGGATCTCTAGAGAATACCTTTCCTTATTTCCTCAATATGGACTAAGTCTATGGTATAAAACTATAACATCAAAAATCCTATGGGTACAGAACTCCAATCTATATCTCCTAGATTTCTTGCTAATAATGGTCTATGCATTATAGATTTGCCTCCTTTTTTATTCTTCATTACATTTTAATAATGTCAAGTAATATTTAATTTTAACTATTCAATTAATTTAACTTTTATACAATTACCTAAATTGTTTACTAACTCGAAGTATAACCTTGGAATTTTATAAATTGAATGGTATAAAAGTGCATTCATTGCACCAACTCATTTTGTAGAAGAGGTTTATAAATGGGTACATATGTGCTTAATGTTGAAATTTTGATGAAATGTATAATAGGTTAACATACTCATCTCCATATGCCTATTGCTATCTAAGATTGTTTGCATTGATGAGGCATGTTTTCATTATCATTTTATTAAGGTAGATGATTATTTTGATTATTCAAAGTCCAAAGAAGATAAGATCACTAAAAATGTCTTTGGATTAAGCTGTCTCAACTTTAGAGTCCTAACATGTTGATTATTTAATTATTTATTGCACCCACTTTGGAAGTCATAAAATTTAGGGGATTAGTGTCATAGGTTGCTATGTTGGGACTATGACAATTTCTTTTATTTACTAATATGACGATTACTAAATCATTGGAAGAGTCATGGAGAGTTATTTTTTGATAGATGTTATTTATAGAGGAGTTCAGTTTTGACAAGTGGTATGAGGTACGTGTTGTTGGCATATGTGCAAAGTTTGATGACATGTTGGGATTGTATGTTGTCATTGATGTCAATATGCTGAAGTATGAATCGGTATATTAAAGTAAGCAAACTGGCAAGTGAACTAGTATGATGGTATGAACTGGTATATGCAAAAAGTGAACCGGTATGTTGGAGTGTGAACCAATATATGCAAAGTTTTTATCAAGGTTTCATTTGATATGACTACCGGTTGGTAGTCTCAGCTTCAGGGTTTCTGGTTGATGCATTCCAAGTCTGTGTGATTCGATTGATGACATCCTGTGATGAGTTAGCATTGAAATGAAGATTAGATCGCGTTACCATGTCAACCTTGTGCACGTGAAAGATCTCCTTGAGGATCTTGCATGAAGAAGATTGATTCTATCTACCTTGGGAATGTGCAAAATCTTAGTAAACAGTGGAGAGTGCGTGATGGGTTATCAGCTTCCTGAAGCAGTGAAGAATGGATATTGGAGAACGTCTTGAGATTTGTTCAAGATTGTTTTACCCTATGTAATGTGTTTAAATGACCAAGATTGGACCGACTGTATTGATAACCTAGATGCTTTGGGTTTTAAGTTTTGGCCACCTACCTAATTGTTGTCTATAAGGTCGATGATGTTTTTCATTTGAAGTTGTTGGAAAATGAATGTATGTGAGGTGATTCTTGCCAGACCAAAGGAGTAAGCAAAGATTTGTAGAGTGTGATTGCAGATGTAAAGAAATTGAAGTGGATCTGCATTGGCATTAAGTGCTGTTATCAGATTAGTGTATTACCTATTGACTTCTAACCATTTCAGCAGATGGAAAATCCCATTACCTGGTATCTTTAATAGGATTTTTGTAAATCCTTTAATAGGGTGACTCAAAATCATTGAGTTCTTCAAATCCTCTTGCAAGGTAACCTTTAAACAAGGTTTTAACCTCTAACTGGGTATTTAGCCATCCCTTAACTGGGTGATCCCTAGCAGGATCGGTTCCTAGAAGAACTAGTTGTAAAGTCTTTAACCGGACTGGGCTCCTAACATAGCGAACTTCAGAAGAGTTCAAGAACAACTTGTGGGTATTCATCCCCACCATGGTTTTTCCCAGTTGGGTTTCCACATGAAAAAACAGTGTGTTATGTGTGATGCTTTTTCATGTGATGTTTTAGTGTTTTTTGTTAAGCATTAATGCAAGCTGATCCAATGGTCATTGTATTTCCGATGTATTACTTGCTTAAGCATATGGGTGAAGTTGAGATGAGATGTTAGGTTTTGAGAAGATCTAGATGTTACCGGTTTATGTCTTTTACAGTCATACTGTGTTTTACTGATAGTGCCTTGATTTAGATTGGTGATATTGTTTACCAGTTAATGCAGTCTTTGCAGTTTAAGTTGTTGAAGAAGTTTTTGTCCATACTGATTCACCCCCACCTCTTAGTATCTGTTGGGTATTTATTGTTCATCATTATTCATCAGGTGTTGCATATGGAAAAATGATTGTTATAAGCGAGTCATGAGTTAGTGGTTTGTAAAGTTGCTATGTGCAACATGTCATGGGAATGGCAACTTCCTCTTTTTGAAACTTCTTATCTTTGAGTCTATGAGTTGTTTTTGGAAACAATGGGCACTTAAATTCACGCATGTGTTGAGATCTTTAAATATGTGGCTTCTTAATGTATTTTGTATGATAGGTTGGATATTTTGTATGAAGATGTTTTGTGCCAGAATTTTCTCCAGAATTTTTAGTTGTTGTAATTACTCTTAAAGATCATTGGCTCTATGCATTGTATACAATTGAGCTCTGGCTTTTGGAGTATGGGTTTTTTCCCTGAACGAATTTTTCCACATAAATCTAATTGTATGATTTTATTTGTTTAAATCTGAATTTGCATATTTTCATCTAATCAATAGTAGTTAAAGGTTTTGTAAGAATTTATTGCATTCACTCTTCTATTAGATTTAACATTTACAAGTTTTATTCTACACTATTCTTCCTTTCAAAATGATAAACAGGTGATAAGAAGGTAATTGATTCCAAATGTGCTAAAAATAAATCTATAGATTATGATTACTATGATAGGTACTACAATATATGATGTTCATGATGGAAACTATATCTAAAAGGAACCCACACTAAAATAAGTGTAAAAATGATGTTAATCTCACAATTGAATTTCCTAAGGGTATGGAGACTAGTGGTGATTCACATTGGTATTCTCAAACCTCGTGCACTACTAGAATGGTTGGTTTGGTATCCAAAAAAGCATTGTTTAACATTAATATTCTATTTGAAGATGTTGAGTTTGATATCTTATTTACTTCTAATGCACAAACTAACTTGATTGAACAATTGTTGGTTGTGAAACATAGTTTGAAAAAATTTAAATACCACAATCTCAATGGTTTTAATTGTATTCAATATGGTAATCATATTCTTGTTGATAGGCAATGCAACTTATTATCTTTATTCATAAATTTTTTGACAAGATTGTAAATTTTGTAATTTGGTAAGGTAGCACATTTCTTTTCATTTCCCAAGGCTTTGAAACTCTTTATATGTAAATTAAGCTTAAATTGAGCATAGGTGGAGCTTGTATAGTATTGTATCTCTTATGCCATGAGAGTTTTATGCACATTCTTCTCATGTTTTGGCATATTAGGCAAGGGAGTTCATTAAGAGTTTGCAAATGAATTGGTAAAGAGGTTTTGGTGGGTTGAGAGTGATCTTAGATGGTATATGCATTGTAATCTTTTGTATTAAACTCATTTTGAGTACTAAAGTGAGTTTAACTCATAATTTTGTTAGAGTTTTTACCCTCAAGGTTTTTCTCCATATTATTGCTTATGTCTCTAGTATTCATGGTGATTTCTCTCTCTTTTGTTATGCTTAATAACAATGCAATCTTTATTGTGATGAGTGTTTTCTTAGGTTAACAAGTATTAGGGATGATGCAGACGTATTGTTGGGGATATTGTAGATTTTTCTGCCGGTAGTTATGTAGTTCTGAATGAAAACAAAGACCAATTTACTCTATTAGTAGATTTCATTTGGTCTAATATTTTACTCTATTTATAGTTTTATAAGATGACTAAAATTGAGGTAAAACTATAAGTTTATGGATCAAGAGAAGTCATAATGGAAGTAGAGAAAGAGTAATGAATAGGAAGGGAAGGCAATGTGTTGCACTAAAGGGAAGTAACTTGATCCAATCCTAGTATCCAGGATGGAGAGAAGGGAACCGTATGAGGTAAGATAGATTAAAATATCAAAATTTGATGAATAACACCTAAAATAGTTTCTAAACAAGGAAAGCATATTTAAGAGAGTATTGTGTAGGAGGGTTAGATGTGTTTGAATAGAAAGATAAATAGAAGATAAAACAATAAATTTTAAACTTGACACATGGAAAAAAAAAAGATAGAATGATTGGTTGGTTTTGATTTTTTGAAGAAAAGCACCCTCGATTTAGCCCTATCCCTAAATGCAAGAGAGAAAGGGAAGAACAATAAAAGGTTCATGTGTCATTTTTTGGTAAGGAAAAGGTTATTATTTTTGTTAAGAATATTGGGTTCACTAAAAAATAATATAAAAATATATGTTTACTAGATTGTAGCAATGTTTCCTTATTTAATCACAATATAACTCTCTTATTTATTTAAATCAAAACTGGTGACTACAATAACAATTCAAATAACATATAATCACATATTTCAAACATTAGAAGATTACAAAGTTGAGTTTGAGTAATTCTCATTTTAGAAGGAAGCATAAAATGAGAATAGGGGAAAGATGTATAATTTAATTTGCTATTATAGACTTGTCACAAACCTGAACACATGATCATGTCTAATTTGGCACAATTTTAATCTCTCTTTCACAATGGTGTCTCCTATAACACACTAATTTCCTACTCTAAGAGGTCATGTTCAATCAAACTATCGAAGCCAACCGATAAATTGTAACTCGTAAGAAATTGGACACCCAATGGTTGTTTGAGATACCTACCTAAGTCAAATCATTCAGTCAAGTTAATAGTAGAGAATGGACATGTTTAGGTGTGTTTGATCCTAAGTGGTTAAGAAGAGATGGGGTGTGTGTAGCAATAAAGGTGTCCTAAGAAAAATTGAATAGAAGTCCAATAGCTCGTAGATGCTCATAATGCTCTGGGTGGTATGTGAATAGTTGATTGTGCTTTATGTGCCTCTCTAATGACCTTTATTTCCTTTAAAATCTTCTTTTGTAAATGGAGTGGAGCTAGGGTTAGGGTTTTATGAAAAGGGGGTAGTTGAGCAAGAAAAGGAGAATTTGAATTTTGGGGACACTACCATGTGCTATCTTTTCCTAGAGGCCAAAACTAGGGCACACATTCAAGATGATGAAATGAACAATAATGGGTATGATGAGGTGTTAGGTAACAAGGCTTGATTTTGGGCATAATATATAGACACAAGATTATGTTAATACTCGAAATTGTAAAAATGATAATTTGACACATTTTTAAACAAGAAAAAAGTAAATAAAATATAAAATGTATAAAGAAATAAAATATTATGCTTTTTGTGTTTAAAAAATAAAGACTCTATTCATGATCTAAATAATAAAACAATTGTTTAAATAAATGAATAATATTATTTTAAATAAATTTTATATTTATCTCGTTTTGAATTCAATCATTATTATTTTGTATATATTTATGACTTGATACATCCTTTATGACACTTTCATTAAAAAATAATTAAATAAGGGAAAAGTTCAAATTCACAATGTAAACTCACGAGATTGCAAATATAGGAATAAAATTGAGACAACTTTAATGATGCAACCATAACCTTAAAATTTCAACTAAATTTGGAGTTAGCTTGATTATACACCCTATCAATAAGGTTGTGTCTATTAGAAGTTAAACTAGCACTTGCACTCATATGAGGTTCAAGAGATACGACAATAGGAAATTAAAATTATGTCCAAACTAATATTAAGAGGTTCAAGAGATATGACAAGAGGTTCAAGAGTTTGCTAATATTATGTGATAGCCATGCATTTCTTACAATTGGTCCATTTTGTAGGCAGAAAAAGAAATCAAAATTTCTTGGATGACATATTTGTGTACATCCATGATAGTTCCTAAATGCAAAGGCATATACAACAAAAAAATGCACTTTAAATCGAAAATTATATTTCAACCTAATGAGAGCTTTTCTTCATATATTGTTTAATCTATCAATCTATATATAAATAAATTAGGCTTTTCGTCAAATATAGTAAGCATTTAAAAATTTCAAAGTCGTAATAAATAAAACATTTTTTGCTACATATAGCATGCTCTATTTTTAGGAGCAGAATAATTAGGAAAAAAACACTAGCCTAGTTGAACTATGCTAGGTGCATTTTCTTGGAAGAACTCAGTATGATGATTCTTTTGGGCAATTATCAATGTAATATTAGGACTATAACCATTTTCAATAAAATAGCATGCATGATGATTCACCCAAGTAAGCAACTCAAAATTCATTTTAATAACATAACAAATTTCTTAAGACAAAGTAAAACAACCTTTAGTATAGCTTGTAACTCAACATTCAAGACATGATCAGATTATAATACACTAACTCCTCCTAGAATGACACACACAGTCTTTAACTGACAATATAGATCAAGGACACCACTAAATCACACCCTCAAAGAGAACCCGGCCATTTCTTTTTACTTTGAAATCCGTTCGATTCATTTGCCACTTATGGAAACCAAAAGTACAAAGCATTCTTGTTGCTTCATTTATTACAAGAAAGATTTGATAACATCTCAATTAGAAAAGTCGAAAAAAGCAACACCAAATATAATTAAAAGCATGAGATTTCTACAGTCCATATCAATGTTGGTAAGCAATTTCTGGATTTGACCGTATGAATTTTTTATATTAAATCCAAAAGATACTTAGCAACAACAAATTAAATTACATCGTAAGCTTCAATTATAACATCCTCAAAGAGAAAAATATTAAACCATTTATCAATAGATACATCACAAATTACAATGACTCAATGATAACAGAGATTCAGTCAATATAAATGAAAACATAACATTGGAAAACATCAAATATAAGAAGAATTATACAAAACTAGCCTCATTTCTAGAATATGTTCTCTGCTTTTACACCCAGACCATTGTGACCTCACAATTTTACAGAATAATCACATTCATAGAGATTCAATCGATCAGGGTTTCAGAAAAAGATTAATTTGGGTTTGGCATAATCATAAATTTACCATTGATAGGGCATTGTGGCCTCAAACATATATGTAAGCATAACACCATGTTCTAACAGAGGCTCAATAAATATAAGGTCTCCATTATCAGAGCACTGTACTCGATACAAACATAACAGCTATGAATGTCAGAGACTCGATGAATCTGAATTTCTGGCTAAAGTCTTCATGTTCAATGCTGCTTAATAAAATTGCATTGAAGTGACATAAAATCAAGTATTTAATTAAAGCAGGCTGAAGAATAATTTCATGGGAGCTTTGAGATGGGATTGATCTTCCATTTCTAATCATCCTTCTTGTTCGATTTGAAGTTGGAACAGAGCAATCTATGCTCCTTTATAGGGTATTTGATGATGCATATCAACTTGAAACATGGCTTCCATCTTGAAGTGAATGTTGTTCACAGGCTTAATGCATTGATACTTCCTTCCTACATAAGTACTCTGGCTGAATAGAACATTCCCATGCAAATCATCAAGGTGATATGGAACTAAGGTAACCAGCACAATCCAAGCATACAGACAATTTCAATCCCATAATATTAAACCTTCTAATAATTCCTTCAAAAGTTTGAAATATTTGACTTGCTATAATGCTTAGTATCTTGGTTGGGCTTTAAACAATTGTCAGTCATGGTGTCCAAACCGTAAACTTACCTAAAGCAGCCACAATGTTGAATGTCTACGCTCTTTCGGATTTGCTTTTGAAAACATTATCACCAATATGTGACATAAACACCACAAGCTACAAAATCCAATCATCTCAATTTGGTACGTCTACGAACTATTTGGGCAGATGGAGTACTCCGGTGGTGCACACTGATGGATTGGTTATGTTGATTCTTGAGGTGAGGATTCTCATCTGTGGCCTGACCAGCTGGAAGCCTGGAACCAGTTAATCTCCAAATTTATTCATTAATCAAAATTAATCAATTTTAAAAAGAAAATTAAAAAAATTGTGAATTAGATGATGCAACAACCAACACCTTGAAATTCCAACTAAATTTTGAGTTAGCTTGATTATAAACCCTATCAATAAGGTTGTGTCTATCAGAAGTTAACTATATGCATAAGTGTAGCAAGCAAGCAACATTTACAACGACTTATTCAAGTTCAACATCTACAACGAGTTATTCAGGAAGGAACTTGAAGGAAATTCTGGGGTGAACAGTAAGGAAAACTTGTAGTCTTGAGATTATAACCATAACAAATTTAACACTTTTATTTTCACCAAATGCTTTCAAATAGGACTTGTCCCTGTGAAACATATCATGGTACAATTATGCTCTTTTAAATTATTTTATGATTTCAAATACGGCTTATGCTGTAACAGATTGATCTACCCTGTTTGCCTTTGGCATTAAGTTCAAATTGTCAAGTTTAAACCTGGGGCAATGAATCACCCCTCAAATACCGATTTGTTATTATATACAAGTAAACAGAATTTGAGGTATATGAGCATTAAACATTAGATTTATAACTGCCATTCTAGTTTGGAAGTTGGTTCATTACTCAATGAAAACACCCTGATTGCAAAATCTTTCAATGCAGTATCTATCACCTCACAAAATCTATGTTCCCAATCATCTGGCTGAATGGCCTTATTGCTAAGGCCAGGTGTTCTGTCCTGAGAAGCAGAATATTTAGACTCACTCCAATCCACAACATAGGCAGTTACTCGCCTCCTAAACTTGACCTTAAACTCAATTCATGCTTAATATGTATAATATATAATGATTTATCATTGCCATGGAGGACTGCACGTACAATGTCCTGTATTCCTTCTTCAGCTGGAAACGGTGTATTACATTAAACAATGAAGTAGAGGCAGCTTCCAACAAAACTATGGAGTTGACCCTTTTCTCCTGCCTCTCTTTGCAGTGTACCTTTGGGTTACCCCTCTGTCAGGGTGTTCAGTGAGCCCTGATGGCCCAAAATTCCTACACTTGAAGGAAACTTGCCACAGAAGTATTAGTCAAAGATGATATGGATCCTCAAACGCTGGTACTGCCACAGAAGTATTTCTGTCCTTGTAATATGTAGGCATAATGGATAACCTTCTTGTGCTTGCAATAGATGACAGCATCTGAGAATTTTAGGCATTTCCTATTCTAATTTTTCTGAGTTAGTTGTTCACTTGTCATTGGTTAAGTTAGAGTTACGTCAGAGGAGTTGTTATCAGACAGAAATTTAAGGATTCCTTTGCGCTTACCTAGAGGTCTGCAAGAAGGATTTGGAAGAAAGATGATAGAGTACAATCTACAAGCAAGTGCTTCACAGAGGAGTCATTTCCAATCCCTGAATCTGACTATGAAGCAAAGCCATGGATTTTTATTCATCCACGATGTTGTCCTCTTGTCTGGTGAAGTGTCACTATTGGTCCCACCACCTTCTCCAAAATTCAGATTTGAAGACGAAGAATCTCTGCAATGTTTTTCCTCAAACATTTTTTATACAAACTGAAGGGAATTGAATATCCAAAGAAGAAGCAAACTCTCAGAATTTCGAAAAATCAAAGAGGAAAGGAGATGACGAAAACAAGAAAGACAAAAGATCATAAAACAGAGATTATAAAAATTGAAATCTGCAACTACTCCAAAGGAAGTTAAGAACCTGGAAAAGGCATTCAAGCTAGAAGATTAGCAGAAACGCTTAGAAAGAGTGCAAAAACTAAAGAAAAGATTCCTAAGAGAACAAAAAAGCGATAAAAGCTAGGCAGATTGAAAGATAGGCTGCTTGACAAGCTGAAAAACGAAGAAAAGAAAAAGAAAAACAAGAAGAGCAGGAACTACAAAAAAAACCTTTGACAAGGTTTTAAACTTGTAAAAAACATAAATGAATTTCTAGTTTGAGACTTTAGGAATCTTTATCATCATAAAAGAAATTATGAAAAAATAAATACAGAGAAAGAGAAACTACGAATAGCAATAAAAAGAAATATTTTGAAATAAGATGCAAAGAAAAATTCTCAGAAAAATTCTCAAGGTTATAAGAAGGGATGGGATGAGTTAAAATTAAAATTGGATTTTAGATTTGATAATAAAAAGAAAAAGATAGGAATCACATCAGAAACCAAGAACAAACCCAAAGAAGCAAATAAACAAAAAATCAAAAATACAAAAAATACAAAGCCAAAAACGCTTTGAAAAGGAAGTGGGAAAATTGGGCTGTATCTAAATATTCAGTTTCCTTCGGTTGTGTATAGAAATTGTTTGAGAAAGAACCATTGGAGAGATTCTTTGTCTCCAAATCTGAATCTTGGAAAAAACAGTAGGACCGATAGTAACACTTCATCAAGTAAGAGGACAACATCTTGGATGAATAAAAATCCATGGCTGTGCAGCACAGTCAGATTCAGTGGTTGGAAAATGATTCCTCTGCGAAGCACATGCCTGTAGGTTGTATTCTATTGTCTTTCTTCGAAATCCTTCTTGTAAACCTCCAGCTAAGCACAAAGGAATCTTAAATTTGTTTCCAATATCACCTCCTCTAACTCAACTGCAAAATAACCAAGATCAGATCAACAACTAACTGCAAGCAAGTGCTTCAAGTGTTCTGAAGCACTTGCTTCCAACAAAAGTATGGACTTGAACCTTTTCTCCTTCCTCTGTATCAGGGTGTTCGGTATGCCTTGAAGGAAAGTTGCCCGATATGAGATTCGGAAATTCTTGAAGGCTGTTCCTCTGTGAACTTAGACTCATAACCATGTTCAAGAGAGCCACTGAAGTAAGATCTTTGCAGTTGGGTTTTACTTCCTGAAAGCCCTTGTCCTCTGGACCCACCTGCTCATTCAACCAAGAATCAGAGAATACAAACTCACCCACATCGGTATACATCATCCATTGGAACTTTTCCCTGGCCATGAAAGAACAGTGTGAAAACTCTGCTTCCTGTGTCTTAGCCATTGGCAATGGATATCTGCTCACATTATGCCGGGTCGGGGCATATGGTTCCCAATGGACGCCTTTTATTGTGGATCAACATATAATTAAATATTCTTCAGTAATATCTCTTCCTGGAACACAACCGCTTTTGGATGTTTTTTTCAGTACCATTGCACTCGCATATATCGTTGAATCTAATTTCTTTACAGCTTGTTGGGTGATGTTGAAAGCTGTTGACACACTTCTCAATGGAAGCTTCAATATTGACACGCTGCTTGTCTGCCATGATCAACAGTAAACGACTACGATACTATTAAAATGGAGTATCTAGCAGATTGACAAGTAAATAAATGTGTTTTCCCTACCACAACACCAGGATTTTGACTGTTGAGAGCAGAGATATAATTAGCTTCTTCAGTTCCAACATTAAGCTCAAAATGCAGTGTCCCCCTCGAAAATATGGTGACATCTCCAGGATGCAAAATATCGATGAAAGCTTGACCTAATTTGATAAAGCAGGTGTTTAATGATTCGGAGAAGGAAATAAAGCAGGTGTTTAAAGAAGGCAGGTGTATGTTTTACCTTGAGTGTCAACAAAACCAACTTGAAGAGGCCCTCCTGAGATAAGAGTAAGCATTCCTGAAGCTCATGGATGCGTATGCAGTAAATTTACCCCACACGGAACCATCTTGAACCTAACATATTGCAGGCCCTGCGATCTGCAATGCCACAATCTATCACTGCAAATGGAAAACGAATAATGTTTGGAATAATAAGAATTATAAAATCTTACGCTGCTGCTGGATACTTGGCGACTGAACTGGCAGCGTATGCGTCCATTGGAGCGAACCCAGGTTGATCCGCTGCGAGAAGGGGCCGGAGTCCAGAGATAAACACCAAGGTGCAGGCACATAGTTTCATCTTGCTTTCTGCAGTTCTAACATGAGCATACTGCAGAGGTCTGTCATAAGATGGTGGGATGTCATAATAAACAACAGAAGGAATAGGGTTTCCAAGGATTGACAGAGTGATTTTGTATCCAAGCAACTGATGAAGTACTTGTTCTTCTTCTCGATGCTCACACCTAAAGATCTCTTGTGCAGAGTGCAAATAGAGTTACAATAGTTTCTATTGTGTCATTGAAGATGCAACGGAGGTCTTGTGTTGCAACATTTAGTCCTTGTCTATAGTTGATACCTTTGGCAAACAGAAAAATATCCTAATCTGTAATGAACTTCTCATATACCATGTGATGTGATTCAATGGGCTGGGAGGAATTCATAAACTCGGCATTCACTTTCATGGTCTCTGTTAAAACTGGGTTATGAATGTTGTCAACTAGGGCCATTGATTTTGCAGACCATTGGACATTTTGTGCAGGTGCCTGGCATCTTACCGCAGCTCCTTGGGCTCTATCTAAATATTCAATTCCCTTCCGTTGTGTATGGAGATTGTCTTCGAAAGAAGATGGCAGAGATTCTTTGTCTTTGCATCTGAATCTTTGAGAAGACAGTAGCACCAACAGTAACACCTCATCAGGTAAGAGGACAACATCTTGGATTTCCTGGTTTTGTTGCACTTGCCTCTGTTAAGCACTTTCCTGTTGGTCATACTCTGTCATCTTTATGTCCAGCTAAGCGCAAAGGAATCCTTATTCTGAGGCGCTCTGTCATCTGTTGCAGGCAGAAGAAGGTTATCTACTATCACAAGGACAAAAATACTTCTGTGGCCTAATAGAGTTTGAGGATTTATAGCATCGTTCACCCATGTAAACGTCGTAAAATTGGACATAACATGAGAATCGAGAGCACAAGCTTTCGGAATCTTGATAGTCTTGGTCATGTTATAACTCAATCCAATATAGCAGAATCTTGAACTAATATATAACCAGAATTTACTCATGGAAACTAAGACATAGCATTGTATGTTCAGAAAAGTACACTAACTTTGAAATACAATACCCATATAAATGATATTCAAATCTGTAATCCATGAACATTAAAAGACATTCAATGCTTCTTTCATTGGCCTGCTGATTGGTCTAACCAAGATATGACATAATATATCTAATAAAGTAAACATATAGCAATCTTGCAAAAGGACAACCAATAGATTATGAAACCTTCAATCCTTCATTCATGGTGCCGCTAATTGATCTAGCCAAGTAATAACTTCAAAAATGAAAGAAAATCTATACAGTCCAAGGACCTAACACAGGACTGACCCACAGGCAAATAACATAATCTTTCTTGCAAAATAATCTAACCATTTGACAATTGCATTCTCTAATTCTATACCCTCACAAATCACCTATGCTCATGGACGATACAATGATATAAATTCTAAGTAAATGAATACATAGATAGCTGACCTTGAGATATCTGATGAAGGATGGTTGCACCAACTGTGAAGAACAAAATAATCAAAATGATATAATGGAACCCGAGTCGTTTGTGTTTCTGAGCTCATATCTTTTTCAGAACACGAATTCAATCTCCCTCTATGGGAAAATGGCGATCAAGAAACCTTGAAGAGCACAGTAACCTTGAAATGCAACGCCCATATAAATGATTTTTAAATCTGTAATCCATAAACATTATAAGACCTTCAATGCTTCCTCCATTGGCCTGCTAATTGTTCTAGCCAAGAAATGACATTGTATATCTAAAGAAAACATATAATAATCTTGGGAAAGGACATTCAATATATTATAAGACCTTAATCCTTCATTCATGGTGCTGCTAATTGACCTAACACAAGACTGACCCAAAGACAAAGAACATACTGTTGATCAATCACCTCACAAATATCTGAATACAATGATAAGAATTCTCAGTAACTGAATACATACTACATAGAGAGCTTACACTAATTATTAAAGAACACCCTTGAAGAAAACTCTAGGGATGTAGAATACTATTGGAGCTCAATGTATATTATGAACTGTGATAGACCAAATATTACCTCATGTAGTGGAGCCTTGAGAATGTATATTTCTAATCTAAGAAAAAAACATTAGATTACAAAAAAGAGGGTATTTATATATTTACACGTCACAATTGAAAGTATTTTATGTGCTACCACGAGGGATTTATTATGGGAAGAAAAGTCAATATTCTTATCTTTGTTGATGTAAACTGGGTTGGAGACATTGACATTTTAGAACAAAATAATTTCTCATTATTTTTTAATTATCTTTTTTAATAATATATTTTGGTGATGTTGCATCATTACATTTTTTTGTTTTTGGAAATTTATTGTAGTGTATGCAAAATTACTTATTATTTTTAATTAACATGGCTTCTTAGATCTTTTCTTTATTATGTTATTTTGCATTTCTTATAGACTAGAAGAACTACTAGGTAAGGTGGTAGGAATGCTAAGGGTACTTCAACCATAGTCATTCATTTGTATCTATGGGTAATTACATGAAATTTAATGTTAGCAAGAGAAGTCTTAAGTATTGATGGTTGGGATGTAAAATATTCAAGTAAGACACATAAGACTAAAATTGGAATTGGATGTAAAGAATGACTAGGAAAACAAGGTGTAATATGTAGAGTAAGGTTGTGATGCTCACAAACGTGAAGCATTAAGCCTTCTCGAGAGGTCACCTCTAGGACCATCTAGTTAGAGTAGTATTGGGATGGGTGACCTCTCGGGAAGGCCCACTACTTCACCTCTGTGAGCATCACCTAAACGCGATGACTACTAAGTGGACCATTCATTCTCATGAGATATGGGTTATTGTGAACCACTACTCGTGAAACATGGGTCAATGAGTTTAACTTGAAAACTACACAACTGAATCCTAATAGCAATATCATAATTTGACTTGTGGAAAATATCTTCTAATTATCAATTGATTAGTTAAAAGGTGCTCTAAAATGAATGATTCGTAAGGCGCAACACTTGTTGAACGTTTTGCTAAATGGGTTGCAAGATAAGTGGGTTTAATCTTTGAGGAAACTCCATGGTTAAGCATGCTTGAATTGGAGTAGTACTGGGATGGGTGACATCTTGAGAAGACCCAATGCTTCACCTTTTTTATCATCACCTAGATGCAATGAGTGCTAAGTGGACCATTCATTCTCATGAGAGATGGGTTCTTATGAACTACTACTCATGAAACATGGGTCAATGAGTTTGACTCAAAAACTACACAGATGATTTTGTGATAGCTATATCATAATTTGACTTGTTGCGGAAACTATTGTAATATTCACCCCTTGGACACTACAATTTCTTTTTTACATTCATAAGCACCAACTTAATTAAACAAGCTTCTCAATCTAACTTAGAAATGTCAACTACTTAGTTTTTTCAATTGCCTTAGTGGTGCCAGTTCTACACCACCACTTATGCTTGTGCTCAAAGGTGGTAAGCTCTTGAGAATAAGTTCCCCAGCATACCTATAGTTAAGCCTTCGGGGTTTATTCCCAATGACCTTGCTGATGTATCCCTTTGAAGGAAGTCAGAGGCTTCATAGTTCATCCCCGAAGTTTAGAGGGAGTTCATTCACTCCTCTCATACGAGATCTCTGATCTCTCTTCAAACCATGACTATTTATTAAAAATTATCCCAACAATAATTAATCAATATCTAATTGCATTCAAATAGTATACATACATACTCAATTACATTGGGGTCATACTCTTCCAAAATTTATAATTTCATAAAGAGTGATTCGAGCACACTTCTCATTACCACATGGTGACTCGCTTGAACACATCACAAGCACATCGTCTAGGTCTAGCTTACATCACATATACTTAGTGACTAGCTCTGGCATACATCACACATTCATAGGGTCTAGCTTCAGCCTACACCATTCACATAAAGTAACTAGTTTCAATAGGGATCACATACCTAGTGAATAGAATTTACATACTGAGGAATCTACATATTCATAACGGCTAGCTAACACTTTCCCGTAGTGCATCCGAGATAAGAGAAATGTCAGTACACTACGCACTACATTGTGGAACACATTCTTTCATCTAGTTCTTTACACCAACGAGCAAGTGGTGAAAAGGTTTGATGTATCCCATGTTACACCGAGTGTCTATCCTCATCCTATGAAGTCAAGTATACCACTTCCACATAAATATATACCCAAATTATACAAGATTTGGTCTAATTATTACCTATTTATTCTTCATTAGAAATTATCTTCCCTGCAATTCATTGGATGGCTAAGAAATCATGGAAATTCATCGTCAACATGTTGCTCACCGCAAGACCCACATGCTCCTAGCGGAATCTGTCCAATATCCTAGATCTAAACAAGGTATCATAATTTGACTTGTTGTGGAAAATATCTCCTACTTATGAAATGGATATAGTTTTTAAACTATGGAGTTAAATTTGAATATTTGGATATATATATATATATATATATATATATATATATATATATATATATATATATATATATATATATATATATGGGTAAGTGAAACCAAGATGGTGTGCAAAAGGGGGGTATAAGTGGACACCTTTTTTTTTTTTTTGAAATCGGCTAAATCTGAACTTGGATGAGCAATTTGAGACTCATGCGCTCAAAATATGAAGAAACTCAAAGAAAAAAGATTGTAGTACTCCGAATCTAGTTTCCAAAATACTAATTTTTTTCAAAATTACATAATATTAAGTCGGTCAAATCCTTCGTGCATGAAAAACAGCTCCTAATTTTTTCTAAAAAAATATAACATAATGTCTGGCATGCGCATCAACAAAGCCATAGTTAGTTTTAGTATTTTGACAAATCCTTTGGTAGAAAGATAGTTAAGAGTGAACACTAGAATTTGTGTATTTTTTATAAATTTTTTGTTGATTAGTTTTTTTTAATGATTTTTAGAAATGGGCACATCTTGAAAAATCAGGTACATGTTCATGCGCGAAGCATAACTTGCACCAAAATAATCAAAAAGACAATTTTGTTTTAAGTGTAAAGAATCAAGCGCACTACAATAATATATAATTTTTTAAAAATTTGAATAAGTAGATCAAAAGTTATTAAAAAAATGGTACACATATGTCTCTGAGAACTATGGAGATACTGGTTTTTTTAAATTCAAGATTAATATGTTAATGTTGTTCAAATTTTAAAAATTCATATGGTTAGAAAACTCAGAAGATGGGTGAAATTATGGTGGCAATTTTAGAAATACCCACTTGATAACATGTAAACCTGATGATGATGAAGTTGAGAAACCAAATTTGAAGAGGAAAATATGTAAAAAGGAGGGGAAAAAGGCTCCCAAGCCTTAGCCTTGCTATCCAAACCTAAGTACAAAGAAAAACGCATACAAGTTCTTTAATTTAAAAATGCGTATGGGTTTTTTAAAATAAAAACGTGATTGTGTTTATAAAAATACAAAACGCATACATGTTATGTTTACTAAGAAAAAAATGTACCTAATTTGGTTAAATAAAATTAGATTAGTAACATGGACTTGTATGCAATTCATTTAGCATTCCCTTAGTATTTTCAGCAGGATATATACATAAAATATAACATTTAAGTATAAGTTATACTTAAAGTTATATTTTATGTATATATCATTGTTAGGATGTTTGAGAGTGGTTTCAGATATCTAGGAGTCATAATGCAGATTCTTGATTTTAGGAGATCTTATAATTTTTCAAACAGTCAAATTTTAGTAATCAGTGGGCTTATATCATCATTCACTTGCTATGTCTCTATCTCATGCTTTTTGTCTCCCCTAAGCTCTAGACCTATCTATTTTCCTATCTCTCTCCTCCTCTCTTCACCTCTCTCTATCTCATTCTCTCCTCTCTTCCCGAGATTTAGATCTTATAATTTCTTAGACATACTCTCTCTCTCTCTCTCTCTCTCTCTCTCTCTCTCTCTCTCTCTCTCTCTCTCTCTCTCTCTCTCTCTCTCTCTCTCTCCCTCTCTCTCCCTCTCTCTCTCTCTCTCTATCACACTCTCTTTATCTTCCTGCATCTCTAGACCTATCTCTCTTCCTATCACTGTCCCTCTCCCCTTCTCTTCCCTTCTCTCCCATCTCTCTATCTCACTCTCTCCTATCCTCCAAGATTTAAACCTATCTCTCTCACCCTTCTTTATATCTCCCTTTTGTTTTCTAAATATGCGACACACATAATTTTCTCCTCTGTATATCACCTCTCTATCCCCTCACCAAATCTCTCTCTCTCTCTCTCTCTCTCTCTCTCTCTCTCTCTCTCTCTCTCTCTCTCTCTCTCTCTCTCTCTCTTTGTCCCACCCTCCCATGCTCTGTCTTTACTTCCCTATCTCCCCTTTCCCTCTCTCTACATACATCTTCTTCCCTTCCTCTCTAGCTCTATTCATCTTCATAAATCTTTCTCTCTACTTTTGTCTTTCTCGCTTCCTCCCTCCCTCCTTCCCTATCTATTTTTCTTTATCGCATACTCTTTATCTTCCCTCTCCTTCTCTGTACCTATCTCTTTTCATCCCTCACTACTTTTATCTCCCCTAACTCTCTACCTCCTTCCCTCTCTCTCTCTCTCTCTAAATATCACCTCCACTTCTATCTATCTAACCTCTCTATATCTCTCTCCTTCTCTTTGCATCTCTCTCTCTCTCTCTCTCTCTCTATCTATCTATCTAGGTATTTAGATAAATATTTAATGGGGGGAGTGCAAAAAGGTAGGTAGATATAGATAAGTAGAGAGAAATGAAAAGAGAGAGAGGTAGAGATAAAGGTAGGGAAGGAGAGAGATGTAGGTTGAGAGAAAGGTAATAGAGAGAGAGAGTTGGGAGAGAGTGAGATTGATAGAAGTGGTAAGGGAAGCTTTGGGAGATAGAAGAAAAGATAGAAATAGAGGTCTTGTAGGGAGGGAGATGTATGTAGAGAAAGAGAGAGAGGAAAATGGGAGATAGTGATAAGTTGATAGGGGGAAAATAGATAGAGAGAGGTGGAGAGGGAAGGAGAGAGATAGAGATAGGTGATATATAAAAAAGTGGAGGAGAGCCTTAGAGTTAGGGAGAGAAGGAGAGGTACTTAAAGAGATGTCAGGTAGATACAGATAAGTAGCTAAAGAGAGAGAGTATGGAGAGAGAGAGAGAGAGAGAGAGAGAGAGAGAGAGAGAGAGAGAGAGGTATTAGAATGGAGGGAAGGAGGTAGAGAATTAGGGGAGATAAAAGTAGATAGTGATGGAAAGAGAGGTAGGTAGAGAGAGGGAGAGGGGAGATAAATAGAGGGGGGGGGGAGATAAATAGAGTGGGAGGGAAGGTAGATACCCATAGAGAGAGAAGAGATGAATACATAAAGGGAGAGGGGAGATAGAGAGTATAGATAGATGGGTACTTGATAGAGAGGTGGAGTAAAGAATATCTCTCCTTGCCTCCCTCTCTTTGAATACCTATCCTTCTCTCCCTCACTCCAACTCTCCCCTCCACTTTTTTATATCTCACCTATCTCTATCTCCTTCCCTCTCCACCTCTCTTTATCTATTTCCCCCCTCTAAACTTATCACTATCTCCCCTCTTCCTCTGTCTCTTCCTCTCTCTCTATTCATACATCCCTCTCTCCTTCCCTCCACCTCTCTACTTACCCCTCAAGACACCATATGACCCCTTTTAACATCCTAGTACACAACATGACCCCTTAGGATACCATATGACCCCTTAGCACACCATATGACCGCTTAGGACAATATGAAGTCCTTGTAAAGTGGAAAATTGAACCCTAGTGATTCCCCACCTAGGAGAGAGAAGGGAAATCACTAGGATGATTTTCACTTGGGAGATACTTTACATTCAATAGACGGGTTGAATTCACTAGATCCAAACCCTAGAGTGAATAAGGATCTAAATACTAAGTGAATTGCAAGGGTGCAATGTAATTTACCCCCTTTTGCAAGTAGAAGAGTTGACTTGTTGACTATGTAGAAAATGAAGACAAAATGGGTGAAATAAGGAGCTATTGATTTGGGATCGCACTGTAACTTCAAATATGAGGTATTTAGACTGATACGGACCTGCCTTGCAAATTTGGAGAAAAGTAATTGGGACTGTGCGTAAGTTATGCATGGTCCTTCGAAAAATCCACGAGTCAAAAAGGGTTTTTCCATCTCTGCAAATGAATCCTAAATCTTCAATTACAGTCATGCACTTGCAACCTAGACACAAAAAAGAAGAGAAGAAGGGTTGTGGATAGGGGTTTTCCTTAGTCAAACCCCGGTTGAGGAATCAACCTTGAAATAAAGTAATTGCAAATTCTTAAATGTAAATAATGAAAATGCATACCTTGTAGATCTGCAATTTATTTATGATGGTCGCTTTGCTTCTTGAATGTAATCACAAGTGTTGCATGAAATGGGATGTAACATGACAAAACCCTAACACACACATTCTTGCAAATGAATGTTGTAATGTTGTTCCAATGGATGAATGAAGAAGACACATGAAGAAGAAGATTTGATGGATGCTTGAAGACTTCAAGACTTGAATGCTTGATGATGATAATGGAAACCTTTCGCTTGTTTTCCCAAATTCCGCCTATGAAAATGAGAGGACTAGATCCCCTTTATACTTTCCTTGGAGGGTTAATTATCCCTTCATCGAAGGCCATCATAGGGGGGGAATTTAATTCCCAAAAGATAATTTAGGTCCAAGGGTCAGATGGACCCATTTTGGGGCCACACAAAGAGGGAGGACAAGGGCGCCATGCCCCTGTCCTAAGGGGACTGGGGTGCCACACCATGGTCTTGGCCATTTTCGAGGCCTGAAATAGGGTCTAAAGAAGTTGTAGAAAGTGGAAATGAGGCCCAGTTCCATGGTGGAGGCATAGATGCATCCTAATCAAGCATGGGAGATGATATCGCTAAGGTAAGGGGCCTAAAACATGGTCAAAATTGCAAGGGGTTCAATTTTTCGATGCTACATTTAGCCCGCACTTTAGTGGGAGTATGGCTTATGCCAATACTCTTGGTAAAGTAGAAATAAGAGAGATAAAGATGAGAGATGCAAAGAAAGATCACAAGGAGTATAAGACGTCAGCAATCTTGAGGAACCAAGCCCCCAATATTAGGATCTTAACTCACTCAAACATATGCAAGTGCACATAAAAAGGAACGCAACAAAAGCTAGTATCTTAAGACCTCAAGTCAACTAGCTGAAGAGACCTCGATATGAAAAATGTCTCAATCAACTAATATCATTCTTGAAACATAAAATGCTATCTCATGAACACATAGAATTACATAAAAGAGCAAAGCTAACATCATCCATGAACCATCAATAGTAAAACTATGAGTTCATGAGAGGAAGAAGAGAGAGAACATGAATACACACTTTGGTGATCCATGAGAAGAAGGGAGAACAAAAGGAACCATGGACATCTCACCCCTAGAACTAGGTGATCCATGGAGAAAAAAGGACATGGAAAACTAGCCCCTAGATTCTGTTTAGGTGATCCATGTAAGGGAGGAGAGTGAGAACATCATTAGTTTCACTCATCGTCATGCGTGTGTGTGCAAGTGAGGTTCTAAGAACCTCATAGGAGTCTATGCTCGACTATGCTACAACTTGTATAAGATGTATAGTACAACTGTCAAGAAAGGCGTGACATCTTGCTCTAAGAGACTATGCTCTAGTTCCAAGAATAATCACCCTGCATAAGAAAAAAGTGGCGACATCTTTCTCTAAGAGGCTACCCTCTAGTTTCGAGAATGACCCACTATATAAGAGAAAAGTGGCGACATCTCGTTGTAAGAGGTTGCCCTCTGGTTCTGAGAATGACCCAGTGTATAAGAGAAAAGTGGTGACTTCTCGCTCTAAGAGGCTTCCCTCTGGTTCCGAGAATGACCCATTGTATAAGAGATACAATGTGCGAGATAAATATAATACAAAAGGAACGATGTGGGTGCTCCCCCCTTAAGATGTCAATGTAGTTTCATGTTGATATATTAAGGAAATTAGAACAAGGATACCTACCTTTGACACCAAGAAGATATCCATCATGCAACAATGTCATAAATCCAAGCAATAGAGGGAATACTCTTCAAGCAAGGATAAGATAGTTGAAAAGAGATATCTTTGTATAAGTGTAAAGGAGATCCTTGGAGGAGAAGAGATCTTTTAGGGTTAGGTTTAGGGTTGGGAAAGTGTAATGTGGCGCGAGCGTTCGTGCTAGGGAAATTTAGGGTTAGGTTTAGGGTTGGGAAAGTGTAATGTGGTGCGAGCGTTCGTGCTAGGGAAATTTAGGGTTAGGTTGGGGAGGGATAAAGGGTAGCACAGTGTGAGCACTCATGCTATGGTAGATTAGGGTTAGGTTGGGGAGGGCAGAAAGGTCACGTTTGCACTGGTGCTGGCACTGATTAGGTTTGAGGTCCCAAAATAGGAGTCGGTTAGCACGTGCAACTGTGGCATAGTGTGAGTGCCATGGGTTTAGCCTGAGTGCTAAGGGAGAAGAAAATGGGAGATTTGGTATAGAAGATGGCTTGGGGGGGGGCATCATAAATGCATCAAGAATAGGATACGACCAAAAAAATGAGATAACAAAGTGGGACCATTGGCATCGAGGGAGCATTGGACGATGACCATGAGACTATATCGGTAGTTGCGATTACATGAGTTGGAGATTTTAGGTGTTGTGGGATTGCATTTTTTCGATCGGTGTTTGAGGATTTGAGCTCACACTATGATGATGACAACTTTAGTAGAGAGATGGGATAGTAGGTATAACACCTTCCATCTACCTACTGACAAGGCTACAGTGTTTACTGGATGTATGGAGGATCTCAAAGATGCTCATTTGTGGCGTGATCCCAGAGTACCAATTAGATGCAACAAATTTCTACCTCTAAGAGGTTTGTGAGTATGAGGTATTGTTGATGCTAGATAGGAGTAGGATGCATTTGGGCAGGGTGATGGGTATCCGACACATTCCTCATATGGTACTCATGATATGTGGGTTTCTGAGTGGACAGATCAAACCTGATCTAGGAGGACATTTGTTGGATGGAGAAAATGTGCTTATTACATGATTCATGATTATGCAGAGTATACTTGGGGAGCCATGATGTTGGATCAGTTGTACCATGATATGCATCTTGTAGTATACCAGGAGTATGAAATCTTATCTCACATATGGGCTGAGGAGCATATTGCAGATACATGGCCATTAGATGTACAGGATAGGCAGGCTTGACGACCATATATAGATAGGTACAAGGGCCTCTTACATTATACACAGATAGGATCGATATGGTTTTGGCCCCACATTTTTGACAAGATTTTGCAGTTCACATGGCGGCCATTTTTGGATAGTGAGACATGGAGGGGGGATTGGCAGTTGCACTAGGCCAGAGTGGAGATATGGCTATTTGGTAGCTCTATGTACATTATGGAGTATTATGCCCCTTTCAGACTGGCTAGATAGTTTGACATTGTGCGGGATATAGTGGCAGACATACCACTATATCCTTGGATGACATGAGAGGTGAGGTTTTGGGGGCCAATAGTGAGTCCATTGGAGGGGAGGACCAACTTCTAGACAACACCAAACCTAGTTTGGGATGAGCGGAGGGGAGCGGGAGAGGATCCAGGGACCACTGAAGGATACATGAGTTGGTATGAGGAACATTTTCCAGTGCGCCTTACCATCCTTGGAGTTCTAGAGGATGATGAGCTACAATCGACAGTAGATGAGGTAGTCGATGGAGAGGATGATGCACCTGGTTATAGAGTTCTGTTAGGAGCAGGGAGGGGTGTTGGAAGACAGTAGAGGGGGGTTAGGGTGGTATGGAGGAGAGAGCTTGGGGTGGCATAGGGATAGGAAGGAGCACTAGCGGTAGGGGAGGCAGCTGAGGGAGGGGATGGTGGGGCAGAGGAGGTCATACCTATGGACATTCTAGAGGCATAGGTTCAGGGCCAGGGGTAGGGGAAGGAGTATCACAGGCTGATTTTGATAGATTCTAGTAGTAGAGAGATGCCACCTGGATGAGGCTACACTTGCTCAAGGATGAGCTACAAATTGATAAAGCTAGGGGACATAACCTAGAGGTAGAGGCTGAGTGGTTGCGGTGGGAGGTGATAGATTTGACAAAGAGCCTCCAGACAGTGAGGATAGAGTTGGATGATCTAAGGATGGATAGGGAGGAGTCAGAGCAGATGCTGGAGGAGGCTAGGTCAGGGACCGCCATTGGCACATTACAGGATGCTCTGGGACTATAGGATGAGGAGTTGGAGGGGCTGCGGGTGAGGGTGCACAAGGAAGAGGCAGATGCTACATGCCTATGGGGGAGAGGGATGCATCATGTCAGATGTTGATCCCCGTAGGGCTTAGATAGATGTATTCTGATATGATGCAGTAGAGAGAGAGGGTAGAGAGGGAAAGTCAGGAGGCGGCCTATTATAAAGGGTTATACCATAGAGCGGTACCTGCGGAGCAACGAGTAGATTCATACACTGAGAGTTTGCGATCTCATAGGACACACAACCAACAACCCACACAAAGCCAACAGACGGGTGGATCGGTGGGTTTTAGACCACCTAGAGCAGGAGGAGGAGGAGGATCCAGGGGAGGAGGTGATGAGGAGGGGGCTGGGGAGACAGGTGGAGAGAGATAGCTCCATTTTGTCTTATATGTTATATTTTGACCCTTCAGGGTGATCATTGTATTATGACAGACATATTCATTTTAATTTTTTTTGGAGCTATATATATATGATTTTTGGCGGCGGTGATACATGTATCTTATTATGATGGACTCTATTTATTATTTTATGATGTGATGCATGGATGATGATTATGGATGTATTGCGCTGACCTATTTGTGATGTAGGATGGATGCATGTGCATGTGTGTATGATATGTTGTGGATGCAGGAAGAGTGATTATGTGGGTGCACATGTTTCTGAGATGTTTTGATGTGTGTATATGTTGTATATGGGGATGTTTAATGTATAATGGATATGATGATGCAAGAAAATGAATATGTAATGTAATAGTAAATATGGATGAAAATAATTAATAATTAATGATAAATTAGTCTAAATGATTAATAAATGCAATCAAAATGAGAAATGAATGATAAATGTAATGCCACCTACATGGATAATGCAATGTAAATAATTAATGTTATGCAAATAATGCGATCTAAATGAATGAATAATGCAATGTAAATGTAAGATGAATGATGAATGTAATCTGAGAGAATGATTGTAATCTAAATGAATGATGCCACCTAAGTGGATAGTGAAATGAATGGATAATGCAATGCAAATGAGTACTAGAAAATGTTTTTGTGAATATGGCCATGATAATACAATGATCTTAGATAAAAATAGAAGAATATGAGGGAAAAAATTGAAGACTTTGCAGGGTTTTTAGATGGGGGGAATTAGGAATTTATGGAATGATGGGGAGAGTTGTGCATAAAAGATGTAGAGAGCCAATCTAGTTTAATATTGCCCTAGGTAACCCGCACCACTAATTATAGGAACCAGGATTCCATGAGAAACCCAAGGCGTGGACTGACTCATAGTCAAGAAGGAATTCTTGACACATAGCTATGTAAGTGTTTATGAACATTGGTACAAATTTGTGGGTACGTGCAAGGAAACCCTCAAACACACTAATAACTCTTGTACACGACAAGGTAAGTGTTGATAAACAATAGTACCAGGTTGCCGGTTTATACAAGAGAGATCCAAAACATGCCATGGCATGAAAATATGCCCCAATATGTACCTATTGTAAACATACCCAGATATGGAAGATTCAAGCAGTCGTAGATAGATGCAATCGTAGGACAAAAGATACAAGTCAAAATGAAAATCAAAGAAATCAATCAAGTCACCCATACATGACCAACCAATGTCTCTTGCCAAGAGTAGGATTAGGATGGAAGATTAAACTATTGGGCGAGGGAAGGATTCATCCTTAGGGAAAAGGATGGGGTGGATTGGGATTGACTAGACAATTGACCAGATGACCATGAGGACCAACTTGTGGATGTAGGACTAACATCAAGACTTGATGAAGCTCACGTGGAGACATAAGCTCAGGAAATGAGAGATAAAAGCTCAGGTGGATGGGATAAAGCTTAGTTTGATGGGGCAATCCTTATTCATTATTTGGGCAAAGACATCATCATACGAGTGATTATTCTACCAGGAGCGTGGTATGGAGTGTTATGGATATCAGATGGGCAAGTGCTGAAGGAGTTTGACCTGATAGACGATGGATCCAGATTATTTACTTTGGCGCCTGCATGTAGGTTTTCACCAAGGTACTTTCCCATAGCACCACAAAGTGGTTTTCACTAATGGACGAATTGATTTAACTTTTTTTAATTTTTTTTATTTAATTTTTTTATTTTTTCTTGATTTTTTTACAATTGATGACCTTTTGAGGACTAGGCATAGAATCTCTTTAGGTGCATTATGTTCATTGGATCATCTAATGGATCTCCTTCAAGAGTAGCCAACTGATATGCCCCTGATCCATACTTTGTTGTGATCACATATGGTCCAAGCCAATTAGGCTCAAACTTGCCTTTCTTCTCTCTTTCTTGAAGGTTTCTCTGATTTTCCATGAGGACAAGATCACAAACTTCAAATTCCTGGGTTTTGACCTTCTTGTGGTAACTCAAGTGTAGGTGATTCTAATATACCCCGAGATGGTTTAAGGCCTTTAGGCACCTTTCATCTAGTAGTTCTAGCTCTTGTAGTCTGGCAACTCTGTATTCCTTGTCTGGGAGGACATTCTGCAGTGAAACCCTTAGGGAGGGAATCTTGATCTCAAGAGGGAGGGACTTCAAAGCCAAAGACAAGGGAATATGGGGTGGCGCCTATGGGTGTGCGGATGGAGGTGCGGTAAGCCCACAAAGCAAGGTTGAGTTGGAGGTGCCAATCACGACTAGCTTCATTGACTGTCTTTTTGAGGATTTTAATTAGGGTTTTGTTAGAAGCCTCATCTTGACCATTACCTTGCGGGTAATATGGAGTGGAGAAGTGGTGTTGGATATCAAATTTCTAACAAAGCTCTTTAACATCCTGATTTTTGAATGATCTGTCGTTATCTGTGATGATAACTTTGGGGATTCCATTTTGACTGATCAAGTAGTTCAGAATGAATTTAGAGATCTTCTTACTTGTGGTGAAGATAAGAGGGATAGCCTCTACCCACTTGGTGAAATATTTGGTGGTGGTTATAATGAATTTATGATCGTTGGAGGATGTAGGGTGGATTTTCCCAATGAGATCGATCCCCCACTGTGAGAAGGGGTAGGGTGTAATGAACGGTTGCAATTCTTGTGATGGAGTGTGGATCTTGTTGCCATGTTTCTAGCAAGGGATACATTTATTCACATAATTATATGCATCTACTTCCATTGTAGGCCAATAATATCCCATTCACAAGAGATTTTTAGCCAAAGTGAGCCCACTTGAGTGTGCCCCACAGATATCTTCGTGCATGTCAAGTGGTGCCTATTCAGCCTCTTGTTTGTCTAAACACCTTAGGAGGGAACCATTTAAATGCCTTTTGAACAGGGTGTCTCCAAGGATAGTGTAACGAGCACATCGATGGATGAAGGTTTGTTGTTGGGTTTTGGTGAGGTGTGGGGGAATGGTGTTGTCTCTTAGGTAAGTCAAGGTCTCTTGATACTAGGGAGATTTAGGATCAATGAGTTCACACACCATTTCAGACTCTGGTAAACCATATGCCAGTTGTAAAGCGGAAAATAGAACCCTAGGTGTTCCCCCCACTCCAAGGAGAGAGAAAGGAGGTCACTAGGATTGACGGTTTTCACTTAGGAGAGACTTTACATTCAAAAGAGGGGTTGAAACTCACAAGATCCAATCCCACACAATGCAAGATTGAATTTTAAATGAGTTTCAAGGGTTGAGACAACAAGGATACCCTCTTTTGTAAAGAATGTAGATAGAAGGATTGAAATAGGAGTGTATGTAAAAGTAGGAAAGATTCGCTTGTAGACGAAGATAGAGACACGGGATGAAGCTGCGGACCTGAAATTAGCAATAAAATGTCGAGATGATGTTGTCCTGCAAGTTTGAGCGAAAGTTGACGAGATGATGGCGCCCGGAGTGCACACGGTCCTCCGAAAAATCCGCGAAATGAAGGGGGATCTGTTCATCTCTGCACAAGGACTCCAGATCTTCAATTACAGCCGCGTACCTGCAACCTACACATAGAAAAGAGAGGACGATTGGGGGGTTAGGGATTAGGGGTTTGCCTTTAGGTCAAACCCCAGTTTTGGAATTAACCAAGAAATGAGAATGCTATAAATGTAAATGTTTGTAATGTAATCAAGTACTGATACCTTGTTGTAAGAATGTTTGTATTCTTACATGTGAAGGTGTAATGATGTTGTATGTTGTAGGTGATCTCCTCTTCAATGGTCAAATCCTTGTCTTGAATGCAACACCTAGCCTTGAATGGAGACCTAGAATGCCCAATTGCTTGAAGGAATGCTTGAATGTTTGAATGTTTGAATGTTTTAATGTTTGCCTATCGCTTCCGCCTCTTGCACATATATGTTTTTCCTCCTCCTTTCTGGGAGGGGAAATGTAGTTTATATACTTGTCAATTAGGGTTAGGAGACTGATTTTTCTGACCTTAGGCTGACCTAGGAGCATTATTTTCCAAATTGCAAACTTGAAGACCCGATGCCCAATAAGAGACCGAGCCCAAAATAGGGCCAGGGACCCAGGCATTGGGTGCCATGGTCCTGAGGGACCAGGGTGCTAAGCGCCATGGTCCTGAAGGACCAGGGTGTTGGGTGCCATGGTCCCACCTCCCGGGACAACAGGGTGCAAGGAGGATCAGGCCAAGGTGCAGAAAGATGCAGTTTTTGATGTCGTAAACAGGTTTCGGGGTCTCCATTCAGGTTCATCATTGCACCACCATCGTGAAGACCCAAATGCAGTCAAAATTGCAAGTGTCACAATTTTACGATGCTACATTTAGCCCCCACTTTAGCGGGAGTATAAGCGTACGCCCATACTTCCGGTAAAGTACAAGGAAACAACATTGAAAGACTTTCACCACGTCAAGGAGGCAAGATACACCAAGCCCCCAGTGGACTAAGGATCTTACGAATTTGATTGACAAAGTAAAAGGGAAGATCATGAGGGAGAACCATGACTAATAGTAAGGTTCCCTCACTATGAGTCATGCAAGAATAATACCAAAAATTTTCAATGCAAAGCTAAGTTCGCCAAGAAATTTTTAAGAATCTTGAAGAGATATGGATAGAGTGTATGCCCCCTACGTTAAAGCAATCGCACATGCCTCATCAGGGGTGATTTCTTTAAGGTAGTGATACACATAAGAAATGAGAAGGGAAAGGAGCATGTTATCACAAAGATTTAGCCCCCAAGTGTGAGATAAACCCAAGGATAATAGACATAAAACACAAAGAATGAGGTGACTTCGCTTTCCTTTGGGTCAGTATGCTGTATAATAATTCATGTATATCATATGTATGTATGTATAATTTTTCTTCATTCCCCAATCAAGGAAGGTCACCTAGAAGAAGGGAACACATGTGTCTTTTGAGTCAACATGAGAGAGACCAAAAGAGATCTCAATGCTTTGCATCGTCCTCAAGTAGACAACACTAAGGACAACAAATAGAAGAATGAGAATAACACATAGAAGAAGTAACAAAAGAGATCAAGAGAGGGGAAGAGAGTCTGCTATGCTAATGAACTAGTCTAGCACGTCATCCACCCCCCGATCTTGCTGATCAATATTTCAGGAAGGCAGGAAACACACTAGAGGAGGAACATCCAACACAGCAGATGGAGCTATCACAAGATCCAAACAAGGGCTATGTTCATGTTCCAAGCCACGTTGTTCTTGTCTAGGAGCTAGGATAAGTGCTTTAGAAAATTCGTTAGATAAATGGTTATTAATATCAACATATTCATATTCACTATCAGAAGAAAGAGGAGTAACATTTTCATCTATATCATCATCAAGATTTATAAAAACAGGATCTTTAACTCACACAGGATCAAAACCATCATGCATCTTATGCTTAGGAGATTTTGGCTCAATTTTCGACTGAGGAGAAAATGGAATAATACTAGCTAAAGGTGTTTTTAGGGATTGCAAAGTTTGAGAAGCAGTTGCACGAGCTCTAAGATGACGCTTTCGTCAGCGTTCACGTGCAGAACGATTTCGTCTAGTCTTAGTAGGAAGTTGAGAAGATTGAGGAGGAGGAATGTTCTCATCCTTATCACTTGGGTGTTTAGGCTGTGGTCTCTTAGGTTGGATAATAGGAGAAGAGGAAGGTCTCTTCTCTTTATAAGAGGAAGGAGGAGGAATTGCTCCATATAAAGGAGGAATATTTGGTTTAGGAAGGAGACCAAGTCCATCATGATGAGGAGGTATAGGTCTACTTTTAGAAAGTTTATTAGATATAGACATAGTCACATCCATAGGAATGGGTTGGGAATCTTCTTGAGGAAAGACATTAGTTTTATCTTTCAAAGGAAGAACTTCCTTCTCAAGAATGATAGGAATATCAAGTTTGGGTGTTTGAGGTTCACTTAGAGATAGGATCATATCTTTTTTCCACTTTTGATAAGATTTGAAAAGATGATCACTTCGCTATGGAAGAGATTGGAATTGTTTAGACCAAAAATAATCAATAGGAACGCTAGAAGTTCTTTCAACTGGTTTAAAGAGACTATGATTGACAGTAACAACTTCACCATTATGGGGAAATTTCAAACACTTGTGAATAGGAGAAGCAATAGCTTTCATGGAAGATAGCCAAGGATAGCCTAGCTTCACACGAAATTGTTCGGATGATGGAATAATAGCAAAGCTCACATCAAGGGATTTGTTATGGACCTCAATAGGTAATGTAATAGAACCAATTTTAGGAGAATAAAATGCATCAAATAATTTCACAACCACATTTGTTTTGTCATAGATCACTTGATTCAATTGCACAGTAAAAAGAAATTCTTCAGTAATGACATTAACCATGCAAGAAGGATTAATAAGCACTCCACGACAAGGTGTATTCTTGACTTTTGCAACTATATATGAAGGACCATCAGGTGCCCTGATAGTTTCACTGGAATCAAATGTGATGGAAGGTTCTTTAGGGATTTTCTGCTGCTCTACAAAGTTAATCACATTCAGAGTCATAAACACAAGACCATAAGGTGAGAAAGAGGAATCATTAGTCTCAATCACATTAGAGGTATGAGAAGGTAATGGATCAATAAAAATCTTAAGATTTTGGTTAGGAAGAGCTACAGATGTGTTGCCTTTATCATTCACACCTAAAATAGAGATAGTATTATTATCAATCAAATCTTGAATTTTACCCTTTAAAGCAAAACATTTTTCAGTATCATGCCCAGGTTGATGATGAAATTGACAAAAAGATTTGTTATCAAAATAGGGTGAATTAATCTTTGCAGGATCTATTTTCTTTATAGGAGGGAGAGTAAGCACATTTTGTTCCAATAACGTATTCATAATACTATGCAATGATTCATTCAAAGGAGTAAACTCTCTTTCTTTCTTGAAAAACTTAGAAATAGGAGGCACACCTGATGCTGCATTCACATTGTTGTTGGTGATGTTTTCATTGAACTTAACGAACCCTCTGTTTGGTTTAAACTTACCAAATGGTTGTTGACTACTGTCACCCTTATCAATCGGAGCCATAGGATTTGCTTGTTCCATTTGACTCACAGTCAGTTGATATTTGTGAAGAGTTGCACACAACTATTGGAAAGAAGTAAACTCAGAAAATAGAAGTTTTTCTCTAATATCTTTTTGTAAATTAGAAATAAAGATTCTTTGAATATCATTGTCAGGTACTAGAAAAGAAATTTGAGCACACACATGCTTATATCTACCAATGAAATCAGTCACTTTTTCTTTAACACCTTGTTTACAATGCATTAAATCAATCAAAGTAACTTTAGGACTTATATTGTTTTGAAATTGTTGAATAAAAGCATTTGCAAGTTGTTGGAAAGAAGTAATAGAATAGGAAGGCAATGAGCAATACCATTGTAGAGCCTTATCTCTTAATGTTCTAGTAAACAATTTTGCAAGCAACCTTTGGTCATGAGCAAAATTGGTACATATTGTTTGAAAGGTCTTAACATGTGTTAGAGGATCACCTTTACCATTATAAAGCTCCAACTACGGGATTTCAACATGCTTAGGGGGGATAGCTCGAACAATGTCAAGAGAAAGTGGGCTCGCAACATCAAATGTGGGCACACTAAACTTAGATTGATTCATAAAGGCAATTTGTTGCTATAACAAAGAGACAGTTTGCGCAAGATTGTTAATGGTCGCTTCAGTTGAAGAGTTCATATTAGACATGTTAGATTGTGGTGGAGGTATTATGTTATTGAAAGAAGGTATTGATTGAGAGTAAGGTGGCGGGACACTATGATAGTTAGTCATAGGAGATGATTGGAAAGAAGGAACACTAGAAGGAGGAATGGAATGGTTGAATGAATTGCCCCCTTGCGTCATGTTCATTTGTGGAGATGTAATAGGGACACTCATTGAAGGAATGAATGAAGAAGTCGGATTGAATGAAGGAAGAGGGTTGATTGAAGAGGAAGGATTGCCCCCATGACTGGTGATCATAGGTGGAATGTTTTGTATTGAAGTAGTCATTATGTTTGATGTAAAAGTAGGTATACTAGTAATAGAAGTTGTCAAAGGGATAGAATGATTGACTTGAGCAGGAGGTTGTGTATAACCTAAAGTTTCGGCACAACTCTTCATAGGCATCACATTCGAATCCACAATGTGTGCAATACTAAGCAAAATATCAATTCCATTCTTATCACTTTGAACCATACATTTTAGACCCTCAATTAATGAAAGAGCTTGACTATTGGGGTATTCTTGAGACATCCATTGCTGAAAATCATCAAATTGGTTATCCAATTTTGAAAGTTGTTCTATAGAAACCTCATGGAGAGCTTCTTCATCATTAAGAGGACTAGAGGAATTACCCATGTCCTCATTAAAAAGGCCATTCAAATTAGGTTCCATCTCCTCAGTAATTAAACCTTGGAAAGACTTAATTCTAAGGCTTCGTCTAACGGGAATAGTGTAAGTAGGGCTTATTGTTGTAAAACTCATGCACTAGAGAGAGAGAGAAGATTTTGAATTTTGAAAATGAAGTTGGCAAAATTGAACAATGAGATAATGATTATAGAATTTGAACTTTGTGAAAGAAGAGGGAAACACAACTTCCAAGAAAGGTAGGCACAATTGAAAATTAGGGCCAAGGAGGGGTAGCTCTTAATTTTAATTGTTATCTTGAAAATTGAAATCTTAAATTTTGAAGTTATTTTCAAATTTAGAGGTAGCAAATTTCAATAAAATCAGCCAATCTCCTAGATTTAAGCTGTTAAATGCAATCATGACAATCTCCCGAAATTTCAAAAAAAATGTCAGGGACCGTGGCGAACGGAGTGCACACGGTCCTCGCAACTTTTTTCAAAATTTTCAGGGATGAAAGTTATGATGATTTTAAAGCTAATCTGAAAAAATTGAGTGATTTTACGATTTGTAGATAGGCCAAATTAAAGTTGCAATCTCAAAATTGAACCCTACCAAGATTGTTGAAAAATGCAAAATTTGAATTTTGAAAAAGAGAGGGAAACTGAAATTTTGAATTTTATGATTTTAGAGGGAATACTAAAAGCAATGCAAGCTTTGAAATTTAAAAGTTGACTCAATTTCATGCAAAATTCAATTTTGAAAGTGGAAATCAAAGTTGTTGCAATTAAACATTTAATTTCAAAAGTCACAAACTGCAAAAATTTGAATAAAGCACTGAAACTTTGAATGAATGCCAACACACTTTTCAGATTTAGGATAGTAAGAAACACAATTTTGACACAAAATTTTAATTTCAATAATTTTTTGAATGATTATAAGCCTTAATCCAAGCAATCACTAGACCAATTTGACTTTAATTTTGAAATTGTTAGAATTGATGAAATCAGCCAAGATTCTGGATTCTAGCAGAAAAATATAGTAAGATCTAGCTCCTGAAATTTCAGAAAAAATGTCAAGGACAATGGCGCTTGGGGTGCACACGGTCCTCGCAACTTTTTTCAAAATTTTCAAGGATGAGAGATATTATGATTTTGTTGCGGAATCCAAAGTTATAGTCGATTTGGAGGTGTTCTGATTAGTGAAATCATTGGTCAAAGGTTGAATCAAGAGGGTTTTAAAAATTAGGGTTTTGACACTTAACCACCTAATTTTCAGAATTAAAGCACAAATATGAATTGACAATTTGCAATAGAAGGGTAGATCTGAAACAAGCATTAACAATTAAACATTTCACAAGCTCAATTACTAAAAAGAAAATTTAGGGTTTTTATGCAATTAACCTCTAAAATTTGCTAAAGATCAAACATGGAAATGTAATTAAGGAAGAAATTTTTTTTTCAGATCTAACCATGAATAATCAGAATTAGGATGTTCACATCGGGTTCACCAAAATGTAAAGTGGAAAATCAAACCCTGGGTGTTCCCCCAACTCCAAGGAGAGAGAAAGGAGGTCACTAGGATTGACGGTTTTCACTTAGGAGAGACTTTACATTCAAAAGAGGGGTTGAAACTCACAAGATCCAATCCCACACAACGCAAGATTGAATTCTAAATGAGTTTCAAGGGTTGAGACAGCAAGGATACCCTCTCTTGTAAAGAATGTAGATAGAAGGATTGAACTAGGAGTGTATGTAAAAGTAGGAAAGATTCGCTTGTAGACGGAGATAGAGACACGGGATGAAGCTACGGACCTGAAATTAGCAAATAAAATGTTGAGATGATGCTGTCCTGCAAGTTTGAGCAAAAGTTGACGGGATGATGGTGCCCGGAGTGCACACGGTCCTTTGAAAAATTCATGAAACAAAGGGGGATCTATTCGTCTCTGCACAAGGACTCTAGATCTTCAATTACAGCTGCGTACCTACAACCTACACATAGAAAAGAGAGGACGATTGGGGGGTTAGGGATTAGGGGTTTGCCTTCAAGTCAAACCCTAGTTTTGGAATTAACCAAGAAATGAGAATGCTGTAAATGTAAATGTTTGTAATGTAATCAAGTATTGATACCTTGTTGTAAGAATGTTTGTATTCTTACATGTGAAGGTGTAATGATGTTGTATGTTTTAGGTGATCTCCTCTTCAATGGTTGAATCCTTGTCTTGAATGCAACACCTAGCCTTGAATGGAGACCTAGAATGCCCAATTGCTTGAAGGAATGCTTGAATGTTTGAATGTTTGAATGTTTTAATGTTTGCCTATCGCTTCCGCCTCTTGCACATATATGTTTTTCCTCCTCCTTTCTGGGAGGGGAAATGTAGTTTATATACTTGTCAATTAGGGTTAGGAGGCTGATTTTTCCGACCTTAGGCCGACCTAGGAGCATTATTTTCCAAATTGCAATCTTGAAGACCTAATGCCCAACAAGAGATCGGGCCCAAAATAGGACCAGGGACCAGGGCGCTGGGCGCCATGGTCCCACCTCCCGGGACAGCAGGGTGCAAGGAGGATCAGGCCAAGGTGCAGAAAGATGTAGTTTTTGATGTCTTAAATAGGTTTTGAGGTCTCCATTCAGGTTCAACATTGCACCGCCATCGTGAAGACCCAAATGCAGTCGAAATTGCAAGTGTCACAATTTTACGACGCTACACCGGTATGAAGAGTTGCTCGACCAAGGACTCACACTTCTGACTATGTTTCAACATCTGAAGGAGGGAGCTAATAGCAGTCATTATATCTGCAACTCTGTTGTTTGTTCATGGAATTTGGTCAAACTTGATTGATATGAAGTGATGCTTGAGATATTCAACCATACTGCAATAGGAAAGAAGCTTGTCATATTTTGTTTGATATTCATCATTAACTTGTTTTATGACAAGTTGGGAATCACCATAGACATGTAATTCCAATATCTTCCATTGGATAGTTGGGCATAGTCCAATAATTTGTGCTTCATATTATGCGATGTTGTTAGTACATGCAAAGGCTATCTTGTATGATTTTGGGATGCAATCTCCTTGAGGTGTGATCAACAAAAATTCCTGCCCCCGATCAGTTTTGGGTGCAAGAACCATCAAAGTACAACTGCCATGTGGAGGATGTGGTGACAGTCATTATGAATTCATTTGGAAATTCTGTAAGGATCGGATGGTCACTTGGAAGTGGAGTGTCGGCCAATTAGTCTGCTATTACCTATTCTTTGATTGCTTTTATGTCCACATATTCAATGCCAAATTCACTTAACAACATGACCCATTTAGCAGTTCTGCCAGTGAGAGCATCTTTTGACAAGAGGTATTTGAGAGGGTCAATCTTAGCAATCAGTTTTGTTTTGTTGTTAAGCATGTAGTGTTGAATATTTTGCATGCTAAAGACAAGTTCTAAGCATGCTCTTTTAATGGGGGTATAATTGATCTCATACCCTACTAGTGTGCGACTGATGTAGTATATAGCACGCTCCTTTCCCTGATCATCTGTCTATGCCAATAATGCCCCTAATGCCACTATAATAGCATATATGTAGAAAAGAAGTGGCTTTCCTGGAATAGGAGGCATGAGAACCAGAGGCGATGCAAGATATTCCTTAAGCTTCTCAAAATCCTTTTGACACATGAAAATCCCATTTGAATTTGGCATCTTTGTGTAATAAGTAAGCAAATGGGTGACATTTGTCTGTGAGTTGTGAGATGAAGTGTCTGATAGACTGGAGCTTTCCTTGGAGGCTATTTAGCTATCTAAGGGTCTTAAAGGGAGGCATTTCCATGATAGCTTTCACCTTTGCAGGATCAACCTCTATGCCTTTGCGGGAAATGATGAAACCGAGCAGTTTTCCCTATGTGACACCAAAGACACATTTCTTAGGATTGAGCCATAGTTTGTATTTTTCCAATCTTTCAAAAATTTGCTTTAAGATATGGATGTGCTCATGTCTTGTGTTGGATTTTCCTAGAAGATCATCCACATAGTCTTCCATGATTTTGTGCAAGAGGTCATGGAAAAATATTTTCATTGCACGTTGATATGTAGCTCCAATGTTCTTGAGACCGAAAGGCATGACTCAATAAAAAAAGGTGCCCCATGGTGTTGTGAATGCTATTTTATGTTGATCTTCCTCTATGATCTTGATTTGATTGTATCCAGAAAAATCCATCCTTAAGTGATAGCATCTCATGTCTTGCTATGAGGACTACAATAATGTCTATGTTGGGGAGCAGGAAATCATCCTTAGGGCAGGCTTTGTTCAAATCTCATAAATCAGTACAAATATGGATGCCCCTAGAAGCTTTGCCGATAGGTATAATGTTGGGTACCCATTCACAGTAGTCTATTGGTTTGATGAATTTTGCATACAACATCTTCGGAATTTATGCTTCGACCAGGAGTGCAATATGTGGATGCATCTTGTGTATCTTCTACTTTACTGGTTTTGCATTTGAATAGATAGTAAGATTGTGAACTACCAAGCTCGTATCTAGGCTTGGCATGTCAGCATATGACTAGGCAAAATTGATCTTTGTTTCTCTGAGAAAACTGATGAATTCATGTCTCTCTTGATCCATGAGGGACTTGGCAATGAGCATGTTCTTTGGAGTGTCTTCGGTGCCCATATTGATAATGTTTGTTTCCTCTATTAGTAAAGTTGACCTATCTTGCTAAGGAGGAAAAATGGTAGGGAGGTCAAGTCCCTCATCCTCAAATTCTTGATCCAAATTTTCACTTTCGGATATGCCCTTTGTTTTTACATTTTCTTCATCCAAAGGTGCCTCGGAGAGGTTTTGACCTAGGGAATCATGGTTTTTCTTTTTATTATCTTTTTTGCGACTAAGGGCATTGACCTAACTACCAAAGTATCATTTTTCATGTAACTGAATCCCATGAAATCTATTGCATTCTTCCAAATTGTGCATAGTCGGGAGAGTCATGAGATCATTGTCATCGATGCAGACGTCTAAAGCAGGTTTGTCTCATTGGCCCCGGTCTACAAGTTCAGGATGAACAAGTTGTAGCTCGTACAGAATGAGAGGGGTTATGGGAGTGATGGTGTTGATGTGGGTGTCAAAGAAGATGTTGTCTTCCTATTCAAAAGGCATTTCATGGAACTCTTCTTCATCAGAGTCTTCGATATCCAAAGAAGGACTTGAAGGGGCACCGGTGATAGTGATCTTAGGCACTAGAGTATAACCCAAGCCCCTATTATACTTGTATGAGATGGTATTTATTGGTTCTTTTATTCCTTTCTCTTCCAATCTCAAGTCATGTCCTTTGTAACCCATCTTTTCTACTATACCTCATGTTTTTGGATACATTTTCTTAGGTATTTTTACTGGGTCTTTGTCTTCTTCCCGATACAACCATGAAGACACATCTGTCTCAAGACTCTCCTCATCAAGTGGAACCCATTGTTGAAAGGTAGTATCTTTGAATTGTATAACAAGTTTTTGATCTTTTTTTACTTCTTTTGGCTTGCCAAATTACTTGGGAGACACATGGAGATTTCCTATTAATAAGACATACTTGAGTTTGTATTCTCCGCTGACATTATCCAAGATCTTGATTTTGGGCTTTGCTTGGGAGGAGGTGGAGGCGACATTTGATGTGTCAGATGGAGGAGTTTGAGAGGGTCTATTTAATGGGAAATGATATGGACGATTCCCCTCTAAGAGCTTGCAATATTGAAAGGGTCATGGACAACCTTTGATAGTGATCTCTCTTCCATTGAAGGGGAATTTGATGCATTGATGATAAGTGAAAGGGATGACCTAAAGGGAATGAATCCATGATCATTCGAGGAGGATGTTATAAGGGATATCAAGATCCAGGACTTTTTAAGGGGTCTCAATTGTAATAGGGCCCACTTGAAGAGGCAAGGTGATCATGCCTTTAGAAATTCTTTCTGCGTCATCGTATGCTTTTATTATGATTCTTCCTGATGTATCTACCAAGTCCTCAGAAAGCCCCAATTATTTTATTAATTTATATGTACACACATTGAGTCTAGATCCACCATCTATAATGATACATGTAACCTTGTGCTTCTAAATAAGGGATTCGACGTGAAAAGGTTTATTAAGGTCTTCATCTGTAGGAGTGTCATTGGAATTGAACACAAGGTGTTGCTGGGCGGCAAGGTTTCCAATGAGAGCTTGAAATTGGGCAACATTGATATTATCAGGAATGTGAGACTCAAGGAGTGCTTGTTCCAAAATCTCCCTGTGGACAGGGGAAGTCTTGAGAAGTTATAGGATGGAGATCTACATGGGGGTCTTCCCAAGATGGTCAAGTAGGTCATATCAATGAGTGGAGGACATGGGGGGAGGGTTTGGTGGGTGAGGGGCTCCTTGGACAGTGACTCTACCTTGGTGGGTGGCTATGTAGGAGTCCTTCAGAGAGTGGGAAGCGGAAGTTGTTGTGCCTTGAATGACTATCTTAGCAGCGTTAGGTTTTCTTTGGGAAGGGGTAGGGTTAGCTCCTTGGATAGTTATGACATTGACATGGTTGTCTGCAGGTTCAATGCGACCCACTAAAAAGTCAAATCCCATTATATGATTGGTGTAATCATAGTTCACAACGTTAGATGATGAGCCTTTACCTTTATCATGTTTTGAGAAAGGTTCCTAGTATATCTTAAGTTTACCATTGTTGTTACCAAGTTTGGTTGTTGCTACTTCAATATCACCCTTATCAATGAGGTCTTGTATGTATATTTTTCAACTTCGTACACTTTTGTGTATCATGACCATTGATACGATGATATTCACAATACTCATTCTCATTGTACCACCTAGGTTTGGGTTTATTAGGATCAAACTTGCAAGTTATCAGAAAGACTACCACGCCTGCTTGGACAAGCTTTTGGAACACAACCTCAATGGGCTCGGCAAGAGGAGTGAAGTCTCTTGGAGTCCTGTTGTTAGATCAGGGTGGTTACCCCTGAACTGAGACATTGTTATGAGGCTTTTGAGATTGATTTTGATTGTTTTGATTGTTGAATTGGTGATTTGTGGTGGTGGACTTTGGAGAAGTGGCCATGGTTTGGACCCATTTTGCATTAGTCACACCCTCATTGATTACGTTCTTATTTTTGGACCAAAATTTTGGTTTATCATTATGGTAAGAGGAAGAATTTTGACTTTATTTTTGGTAATGTTTTAAGGTTCCTTCCTCTAACAAGACATGTTCAAGAGCTAGGCCCTTGTTAGTCAATTTTTGGAAAGATTTGATACATTGAGATGTCAAGGGTCTTGATAGTTCAGGCACTAGATTCTTTTGAAATAATTCAATTTGGTGTTGTTCTGGCATGTGCCGCTAGAATTTATTGATGAGATGTCACCATCTTTGCAAGAAGTTAGCGAAAGTCTCTTTAGGCCTTTGTTTTGTGTTACAAAGGTCCATCATGGAAACATCATTAACAATGGTGTAGGCATAGTGGGCCACAAAATTTTCTGCTAAGTCCGGGAAGGAAGTGATAGAAACTTGAGGTAAGGACAAGAACCATGCAAGAGCATCTCCCGTGAGACTCTTAGGGAAGAGCCTTCAAAGGTATAAGTCACTATAGGAGACTTCTTGACATAAGATGTGAAACTCATGAACATGGTCTTGGGGGTCCCCTTTCCCCTCATACTTCGTAAACTTAGGCATCTCAAACCCTGGTGGGTATGTTGCAATTGATATAGATGGTTCATAAGGACAAGGACAAAGTTCCTCAAATGAGTAAGGTTTTCTTTTGTTAGTCCCTTCCTTCATGTTTTTGATAATGTTTTTCATGTCTAGGATTTCCTTAATGATGTCTTGTTGTGGATTTTGGACATGATGAATTGTGTTTGCCCCTAGAATTGGATGAGTCATGGAAGGTGTACCACCACCACTAATTATTGATATGACGAGGAAGCAGGGATGTGAGATGTGATGACTGATGTCACGGGGACTTGAGTGACAATTGGTTTCAACCCGCAAATTGTTGTGACAAGAGGAAGCAAATCTCGAATGAAGTTAGTGACATTGCTGAGAGGAATGGAGGATGGTGGAATATAAACATATGGTCGAGTAGAAGAAGATAGCATAGAAGCATATTGGAGAATAGATGAGATTGGATTGGATATTGGCATAGATGCTAAGAAGGAAGGTGGAATGGAGACCACGGTGATAGATGCTGCATATGCTATTGATTGGGATTGGATAATGGGTGGTGGCACAATTGATTGAGGTTGAAGAATGGATGTGATGATATGAGTAGGAGCAAGGTCTCCTTGTGGTTGTTGATCAAGAATGGATCTATCAAAATCGAGGGAAGGTGAGCTCCATTTTCAATAAGAGTCTTTAGAAGAGCACTAGGATTATGTCCGATAAATTTCTCTGCATTTCTTGATCATAAGAGTCTTCTAAAAATATTCGCACTTCTAGAGAGAGTTCATCTTGATCAACCATATTAGGGTCCTCTTGTGGTTGATTTTGGATGCTGGGTTGCACACTTTGTGTAAGATCTTGTGTAGAGTCTTGATATAGGACACTAATGTTCGACATGCCATATTATTGTTCGGCCATATTTTTCTTTTGAGATCGATTTGTGACCATACAAGAATAGCCTTAGAAAGATTGATTATAAGAAAAAGATTTGATGAAAGGACTTAGCAAAGATCTTGGATTTTGGATTTAATTCAGATTTGATGAAATTCGATTTGATTGATTGATAAACTCCTTGGATTAGGACATGGGTTTGATTAAGATTGCACCTTTGTCCTTGAATGGGGATTTTAGGTGGGGGATGTTGATGAAATCACAAGCAAGGTAATTACCAAGTTGGGTAAAATTTAGGCCTTAGGATAATGGTCAAAGTCTTTGTTCTACTAAGGATTGACTAATGATCCTAATAAAAATAAAGATGTGAGATAAGAGTCTTTATCGAATCAAAGGCTGGGGTGAAGGTACTTGGAGAGGATTCTTCTTCAAGCACAAAAGCCAAATGATTGATTGCTTAAGGACGAGGTCTAAATAAAACTTCACAAGGCATAAAACTTTAATGTGAGGTTAATTGGATTAAAGGATGATTGATTGAAGATGGTTGATTGAGGATTGATTTGATTAAAGATGATTGATTGAGAATTGGTTCATGTGCTAAGTCCTTAGGAAAGATTGAGGATGATTGATCAAAGAGAGGTGATAGTGATGATTAGAAGAAATTTGATGACTAGACTATTCTTGGCATGAACATGACTCAATAGATGATTGGTTTGGGTGGCAAGTTGTATGAAGGGATGTGACCACCCTGATTCTAATGATAGTTGGTGTTAAAAGACAAACTTGAACCTTGATGGAGGGCACAGACTCTTAATTCATCACTAGCATCAAGGTCATTGCTATGACCATGGATGTAATCATGGTAATGGTGCAAAAAGGTCCTATGTTTAAGCAAGAGTTTGCGATTGGTGTACCAAAACTTCTGACGTCTAATGAGTTGTGCTTGCGTGAGCTTCTTCTTCTTGATTGGATGATAGATTGACTTCTTGGGATGCTTATACAACTTGGGCTTATGAAATATGAGATGGACGGAGTTCCAACGTAGTTTAGGACTTGTTTGGAAGACTTGAGTTTGTTATGACTTGGACTTGATTGATGTTGGTTCAAAATTTTTTTATGACTTGGACATGATTTGGGTATGACTTGAATATGACATGGACTAGACTTGATTTTGATGATAATGAATAGGATGTTGACTAATTCTACTCTTGGCAAGAAGACAAAGCAAACACATTGGCCATTAATTCAAATAAGCACATCAAGCATATGAAGCTACCCTAGGAAATTGGCTGAGGAGGAAAACCTTTGCTTGCTAAATCAGGTACACACCCAATAGCTAATCAGAATACGGTTGCTGGGTCTCATGCAATAGATTCCCAAAGCTGTATTAGCCAACTCCAAATGCTAATGGGGGCACAATATGGCAAGTCTCTTGGGGTAGTTACTATCCCCCTTGCACAAAGATTAATCTTTCAGAGGTGAACTGAGTGGTCTCTAATCCTAGAGTTGTTAATAAGGATTTTCATTTGAAGACTACTCCTTGTAGTCACCCAAGTGCAATTGAGGCCTATAGCCCTACAAAGTACCAAACAAGATGTAGTCACGCAAGCGTGATTGAGACCTAAAGGCCCTACAAAATACCCAATATGAGAGTGAACTCTCAAATAGCTTCGTCCTCCGAAAATTTTATCTCAAGAGGCCTATTTATTATAGTGAGTCAGAATGCCTAGATTTGGTTGTACTCACTTGGGTCCTTCCCCTCTCACCATTGCCTAAGAAAATTGGGAGGGCATGCCCACTAAGGGAAAGCACACAACAAGCTAGAAAAGTGTCAAAGGTCTGAATTTTTTATTGTCTAGATAGACAAGAGCATCCTCTCCTACTCTCACACTTTTCTCAAACAAGATCAATCACTTTAGTTCTTTTACCCCCTAATTAAAACTAAGTGCCTAGAAAAATTAAACAAGCACAAAGTTTGGTTGGATTTCCTTAGGCAACCTACAGAAAATCTGATTAGTAGTTTTATTTTAAGCCTTGGACAATCAGATAGACCTGCAAAACTCACAAAATTGTGATTAGTAAAGGTAGGTCTGTAGAAACAAAACTCACGTTGTTCTATAGGCACCTGTGATAAAGCACCTGTGCATGCACTAAAACGCATGCATACCTGCTAAAGAGGGCAGAAAATAAAAACAACATAATCTTACAGAAAATGAAAAAACTGCAGAATATACCTTGCAGTCGCGCTGATAGGTTTTCAGAGGCATTAAAGCATGGTCATATGTGTTGAAACAAGTTAATACATAAAATAGAATAAAATCTACAAATTTGAAAATTTGAAAACAGATGGGAACTCTATTAGAGCGCTCGCGCTATTCACAGAGTGCCCACACTGAACCACGAATTTTGAAACAAAATATGGTTAGATTACGCTAAAGAATTTTTAAAATTTTTCTATCTTTTTTGATTTTTTTAGTGTTTTTTACTACTAATTAAGTAACAAGACAGAAAATATAATAAGATTCTAATTAGAAAAGCAAATGTTAGAAAGTTGTTTTCGGGCACGTTGTTTTGGTAGCACTCACGATGTTCCAGGATCCTATAGAAGGTGGGTTAGTTTTTCAAATTTCAAACCACTCACATTGAAGCGCTTGCGCAAGTGCTGAAGTATGAATCACTTGTGCTGATCCCGAGGTGGTCGTGCTATTCCGATACCTATGATAAAAAAATTACAAAAACTCCAAAAAAAAGGTTAAATTTAGGGATGTGGGTCCCACCAATCATGCCAAAATGAAGAGCGAAAAATATTGGAAGGAAGATACAATGATCAAATGCAATGAAATGAACAATAAAACATTAAAATATTAAAAGACCATTATACCTTTGTAATCTTCTCCTTCTCCTTCGGATTGAGCCTTTGATGAAGCCAAAGATGCACCCCTTCTTGGCTTGATTGGATTGGCTCTCTTGTTTGATGTGGATGGCTCTCCAAGATTGTGTACAAGATATTAGATGATGAGATGGAATGGATGATAAATTGGCTAAGTGACATGTGAATGAAAATTTGGCTAGAGTTTGGATACTTCGATGGTTTTCTAGGCTCAAATTGACAACATAAACTTTGATAACTTGGAGATGTAAAATGAAGGAGTGGAGCCTCCAATTTATAGGAGAAGAGGGGAGGAAATGAAGGGCTAGGATTGATCCAAGATGGAGGGTCAGGATTGCATGTGAGCCCACACATGGCCCAAGAGGAGATGACAAGATAAGTGTGGAGTCCAAGAGATATGCCTTAAAGGCATTTCTTGTCTCCATGCTCCTCAAGGTTCAATGGGAAGGCTTCCCAATGCACCTAGGGAAGAGAAAAGGAATAAAATATTCCTTGAGTGATGAGAAGAAGGAATTAAAAATTCCTTAAAAGAATGCTCATAGGGATTGGAGGAATAGAGAGAAATTAAAAATTCCTTGGGTGAAGGGATACCAAGAGGAATGTGAGATTTTGAAAATCTCACATTCACCTAGGAAAAGGGCATTTAAAGAAGGTGGGCGAGTGAGGAGACAAGTAGTTGAATTTGTGGCTAATCATGAGGATTAGCCACTAGCAACTCATTAGGAGAGGGATTAGAAGAATGATTAGGTGTGATTGGGACAAATGGGATTTGTAGGAGGATTTGAATAGGAGAGAGAATGAGTGGAGGGAATTAAAAATTTGAAGAATAATGATAAGTGAGATTAGGGGCGCTTCTAGAAGAATTCATTAGGTTAATGATGGATTAGGAAAAGTTGATTTGTAGGAATCACCTGGATCAATTAATTAATTGAGATTAATTAATTAAAGGGGGGATTTGGAGAGAATTAATTTTAGGGGTTTTAGAAGAATAAAGGTAGATTGATTTATTAAATAAATCAATCACTAGACTATGGTGACAATATTAATTATATTTAATTAATATTGAGAAGGGATTGACATAATTAATAGATTAACTATGCGAGGAAGTTAAATAAGTTAATTAAAATAATTAATTTAAGTGTCTATAGGATCATTTAAGGGCTCAAAAAGGGGATTTCCATATAGCTTAAATCCTTTCAACTTAATAGCTTCATCTTGTAGAAAGAAATTTGATAGTTTTCAAATTTGCAAGGAAAGAAGTGAATGCAATGAACTAAATTTAAAAAACACAATTGAAAAATTATACAATCCACAATGTAATTCAAATGAGAGCTAGGAAGGAAAATTTAAATTTTGAATTTTGGAATCTAAGTTGCAAAATTGAATAACACAAAATTCTAAGAACAATGATTTATCAAAAAAGAACCGATTGATTTAAAGAAGGAAGAGTGCAATTTCTAGGAATGATGATAATTATCCAAAAGAGATTGAAAATTAAAATTATGGCCTATTGAAAAACCTCTTAATTTTACAAATTAGTTTTTTATGCAATTGACCTCTAAATTTTACAAAAAGATCAAACTTGGAAATGAAATTTTAAAGTTCAAATTGTAATTATTCAGATCTAACAAATAAGAAATCAGAACTAAGATGTAATACGTCAGGTTCACCAAAATGTAAAGTGGAAAATTGAACCCTAGTGATTCCTCACCTAGGAGAGAGAAAGGAAATCACTAGGATGATTTTCACTTGGGAGATACTTTACATTCGAAAGAGGGGTTGAATTCACCAGATCCAAACCCTAGAGTGAATAAGGATCTGAATACTAAGTGAATTGCAAGGGTGCAATGCAATATACCCTCTTTTGCAAGTAGAAGAGTTGACTTGTTGACTATCTAGAAAATGGAGAAAAAATGGGTGAAATAAGGAGCTACCGATTCGGGATTGCAATATATTTTTGGATATGAGGTATTTAGACTGATACGGACCTACCCTGCAAATTTAGAGAAAAGTCATCGAGACCGTGTGTAAGTTATGCACGGTCCTCCGAAAAAATCCACAAGTCGAAAAGGGTTTTCTATCTCTGCAAATGAATCCTAAATCTTCAATTACAACCGTGCACCTGCAACTCACACACATAAAAGAAGATAAGGGTTGTGGATAGGGGTTTGCCTTTATCAAACCCCGGTTGAGGAATCAACCTTGAAAGAAAGTAATTGCAAATGCTTAAATGTAAATAATGAAAATGTATACCTTGTAGATCTGTAATTTGTTGATGATGGTCGCTTTGCTTCTTGAATGTAATCACAAGTGTTGCATGAAATGGCATGTGACATGACAAAACCCTAACACACACATGGTTGCAAATGAATGTTGTAATGTTGCTCCAATGGATGAATGGAGAAGACACATGAAGAAGTTTTGATGGATGCTTGAAGATTTGAACACTTGATGATGATAATGGAGACCTTCTACTTGTTTTCCCAAATTTTGCCTATGCAAATGAGAGGACTAGATCTCATTTTATAATTGCCTTGGAGGGTTAATTATCCCTTCACCGAAGGTTGACATAGGGGGGAATTTAATTCCAGAAAGATAATTTAGGTCCAAGGGTCAGATGGACCCATTTTGGGGCCACACAAAGAGTGAGGACAAGGTTGCCACGCCCCTATCCTAAGGGGATTGGGGTGCCAGGCCATCGTCTTGCCATTTTTGAGGCCTGAAACAAGGTCTAAACAAGTTGTAAAGTGTTTAAATAAGACTCAATTCCATGGTGGAGGCATAGATGGATCTCGATCAAGCATGGGAGATGATATCGCCAAGGTAAGGGGCCTACAATGCGGTCAAAATTGCATGGGGTGCAATTTTATGATGCTACAATCCTAAAGGGTTATATGGTGTCCTAAGGTGTCATATGACATTCTAACACATTTGTGGTTGCTTAGGACCTCATATGACCCCTTGGAACACCATATGACCTTTTTTAACATCTTGGTATATATGACATGAACCCTTAGGACACCATATGACCCCTTAGGACAATATGATGTCCTAAGGGGTCATATGGTTTCTTAAGTGGTCACATGGTGTTCTAAAACATGTGTTGCCCTTTAGGACCCCATATAACCCCTTAAGACACCATATGAGCCTTTTTAACACCCTGGTATGCATGACATGACCTCTAAGGACACCATATGAGCCCTAAGGACACTATATGACAACCTAAGGGGTCATATGGTGTTCTAACACATGTGTGGCCCCTTAGGACTCTATATGACCCCTTAGGACACCATATGACCCCCTTAGGACCATGTTGGTATCCAAAACCATAGATTGGAAAACCAAAAGTCTTGCCAAATCCTTAAGTAGTCCAATCAGCCTTGGCCAACAAACAGGGATAGTGAAAGGCCAAATCCCTCTGCACTTTAGGCTCCTCTAAACCTAGGTGGGTATGCCTCTTCCTCTCAAGAACAAAAGATGTTATTTATGGTGGATTTAAACCTTTTAGCAAGTTTACACAACTGGAAAATTATTGTTCTGCAACTATACTTTATTATGTGCTTTAACTGAATGCTTTGAAAAGAAATGGTTGTGAATGTATAATGAAAATGAAATTGCTTTCAGGGTTTAAATGAAATCTGCATAGATTAGTTCATATAGGATTTGGGAAGAACATTTCTCTATCAAGGACCTTGAATGAATACAAATCAAAACCTTAAAAGATCAATAACAGACTAGTGCCTCTATCCAAGGATATATATGACACTTTGTGGATAGAATATCTTATCAACTCAAGAGACAATTTCTCATCAACTATGAAGGTTTAGTATGTGTTACACAAATTATAAGAACTCAATCTTTCACTTAATGTAGGAGCATGTGATTCACATCATAGAAAATCTATAAACAGATTTATCAAGAGGACAAAGATAATAATCAACACAAAAGTGTACACACTATTTGGAAAAAGAAACAATGAACCTTGTATATTAATCTTCAAGAAATAATTGCATACATAAGATGCACTTGCAGATACTCCATTACAGATTGCTTGCACAAAATGATTCCTCTTTTTCCTATAGACTTATCTAATACAAAATGATATTCAATCCTTACAGCAGTATCTTGTTCTTATGACCTCCTCCCTATTTTACATATAAGAATGACTCCCTATAAGTATGTCAATCAAAAGACATATATGAAAGGACACACCCTTTCATTCACAGAAGAGAAAGATACAGATAGTTACATTCCAAAGGACACACCCTTTGGTTTAATAATTAAATACAAATGAGAATCCTTAAAAATGCTAAATGATAGTTAAATCATGCATCTTTTATTCTCCACCTTGATAAAATTCCTTAGCAAATATCCATCATCTTCTCATTATCTCCTATGCACAAGATAAGCCAATCAAATTCCTTGATTTCAAAGTTAAACATATTCCACCTTAGCTTTTAGTTTGGAAGTAAATAATCTTTATATAACTACTTGTTTAAAATAATTCAATAAAACCAAAGTATTTTCTTTCTTTTAAGAAAATAATGTGCAAATATAACATTCATTGACATAAGATAATGATTTACCCTAAAAAGATTGTTATATCAAATAAAATAAAATAAAATACTTCCCTTTATAATGATGTCCATGAATCAGTATTATTATTTCGGCCAAACTTCCTCCCTTGATGAGCTGTTCACAGGTCTTATCGATTCTGTAGTTTCATCGATACCTTTTATTTTTGACGGGACCGCTTCTGATTTCTTCGATGAATTTCATGTCGATGAAACTGCTGCTTTCAGTGAGTCTTTTTAGAGATCCATCGCAACCTAGGTTTGTTCGATAAGTCATTTTTTATGACATGCCACTTGACTGCCACTTCAACTGCTAACTCATTTTGACTAGATCCACCATTTCACTTTGGTTCCCGTTTGTCACTGATCCACGATAGGTATTGATCATACAACTTTCCATAGTGGAATAGTGACAACCATTGGATCATTTCCAACTTGCACTCTTCTTATCACACCTAGGCCTCCCACCTCATCTACCAGGCCCACCATGTGTCACCTCTGGATTGGCTATGGGGTCCCTATCCTACCTCCTCAGCACAACCTCACTAACTGCTAGAATGAGGCTCTCCCTTGTCGCCTAGCCATGATGGATATTCATCGTGCATCTTTGCATAGCAGATTAGCGATAGCTGTTAGATCTTTTCCAACTTTCTCGCACATTATCTCCTATGAACTAATTCCTTAGTGGGCCCCACCACTCAGTCCCCATGTCGCGGTGAATAAACATCGCACATCTTTCGATCACGGTGTAGCGATCACTGTCATATCGACTAGGCCGACCATTCAATCTTCCTTATCTGCTCGGCCTTTAACCTTTCCTAAGCGGCTCTCTCTTCTCTTTAGCCCTCTGTGTCGCATGTCACTCATTGGTTTGCCCATGGATCCACCTACCCACCACTTGGACCTGGGTTCTTCTTCTGTGCTCTGCCACGTGGCACATCCTGATTTGCTTGCAAATCCACCAAGATGACACCTCATCTGCCACCTTGGCAGTTGCTATGTCATGGGGGATATAGGTTGTGCAACTTCCTATCACAGTATAGAAACCGCCATTGGATCAATCTTGAACTTACACACTCATTAACCTCCCCTTTTTCATACATGCTTAGTCACCAAGTCATGAGGATTAATCGGTGAGCTGTTTCTCATTACGGTATAGTAACCACTGTTGGATCATCTGCCCGATCGTTAGATCTGTCTGACTTGCTCAATCTTTAGTCTCCATCCTTGCTAGTTTGTCGTAAAAATTTGGTTGTCTCAAGATGCACGTTTGCATGCATGGGGTCCACTGGGTTCAACCTTCTTCATGCCAAAAGCCATTTGTCTTTCGACAACTATCATACGAGTCACTTTGGACTTAAACATTAAAAGAGCCTATCTCACAAACAATGTGGGATAAAGACTTTCCCTCTTCTGGTGCAACTCCATGTTCTTCAGTTATGCTCCTGAAAAATGATTTACTAACATCCAACTGTAATCATCTTGATTCAGAATTTAGAATTTCATATTGTCAATTCGAATGTTATATTTAGATTTGCCTTCAGAAAACATATCAAATAATCTCATATGAATCTGAAATTTGAAATGTAGATCCTTAGATATACATGAAATATGAAGGAATAATTAATTTGACCTGATAGTGTTGAGATGAAAAAGAATTATGGTTCAGAAAGGTATACCTAGCTTAATTCCAGAATTTTTGAAACATATACATACCTCGAGATGACCTGTTGATGGATGCATCAGACCTGGTCTTTGAAAGTTAAAATTGAACGAACCTACTAGATTGAACATATAAATCTACTTTCTGGCATGAATCACTAACTCTAAAATTTGAAAATTTTAGGGTTCCAATAGACCATATGATGTCCTAATGGGTCATATGGTGTCTTAAGGGTTCATATGGTATTCTAACACATGCATCCCCACTTAGTACCCCATATGACCCCTAACGACACCATATGACCCCTTAGGACACTATATGACCCCTAATGATACCATGTGACCCCTTAGGACACTATATGACCCCTTAGGACACCATATGACCCGCTTTAACATCCTAGTACATGACATGACCCCTTAAGACACCATATGAACCCTTAAGACACCATATGACCCTTTAGGACAATATGATGTCCTAAGGAGTCATATGGTGTTCTAACACATGTGTGGCCCCTTATGACACCTAACAACACAATTTGATCCCATAGGACCCCATATAACCCCTAACGACACCATATGATCCCATAGGACACTATATAACCCCTAATGACACCATATGACCCCTTTTAACATCCTGGTACATGACATAACCCCTTAGGACACTATATGACCCCTTAAAACATCATATCAACCATTAGGACAATATGATGTCCTAAGGAGTCATATAGTGTTCTAACACATGTGTAGCCCTATAAGACACCATATGACACCTTAGGACAATATATGACCCCTCGGGACACCATATGACCCCTTAGGACACTATGACCCCTTAGGACACCATATGACCCCTTACGACAATATGATGTTGTTGGTAAGAGATAATGCACGTAAGTTGAGATGTTGTCATTGATGGAAACTAGAGTCAAATGTCCAATCCACCATTCATGTTGTGATCATTTTGGAAGATTGGTGAGGGCTGGTAAGAAGAGCAGTGTATTCGGCAGTGTACAGTCTTGGTTTGTAGATCATTTTGGTGAATTATTTTTCTTTGGGGATCTGGGAGATATATTGTGGTCATGCAATTTGCCTTATTCTAGGTTTTAGCCTTCAATGAAGTTTTGTGTCAGTTGGAAGAGTTGATAGATTAGTTTTTGGTAAAAATAGTGGTTACCAATAGTAATGTGTGGAATTAATTTTGTAGATCTTGCAGATCAGTTTTGGTGATTGATTATGTGCTTGAGGATGATGAGACAATATGTGAGAAGTGTGTGGACACTTTATTTTGGTTTGCATGGTTGTTTTGGTCTTGATTTGAGCCAAATTATTTGCACATTTCATCATTTTCTTATTGTTCTTGAAGCCGACATGGTGGTGACCTAAATTGGTGATGCGGATATATAAGACAAGTTTATATGATCGTTTCTAATATCAGTGGTTGTGTGTGAAGTATGTATGAGCGATTGTGCATAGTTTCACATGCTCTGGGTATAGATTTGTGCTTTGAAATACAGCAAAATATTAGAGTAGAGCAATATAGCAAAGCAGAGTAAGATGAAGTACTTTGTGCTTAACCGGAACTATTTTTGGCATATGTTGATGTTTTTTACTAGTTCATAAATACGAGTTATCATATAAAATAATTTTTTTTAAGGCAGTGAGCCTTCCCTAAGGGTTGTAGCCCTTCCAGATTTTGTTCATTGAGTAGTGAGCTCTAGGCAATGTGTTTGAATGCATGTGCATTCCCCTTTTGTAATATTCTTATACTTTTAGCAAAGTATATTAATATTGTGGGTTTTAATCCCACCATGGTTTTTCCTTGACTGGGTTTCCACATAAAAATCCTAGTGTTATGGTGTTAGTGATGTTTTCTTTATGTGTTTGGATCTATCTTTCATTTAGTTGATTTAAGTGGATAAAGAATCAGATAATGAATGTCTAAATTTACAGAGCATTGATTCACCCCCTCTTAGTGTTCCTTGATCCCAACAAATGTCCTAAGGGGTCATATGGTGTTCTAACACATGTGTGGCCCCTTAGAACCCCATATGACCTCTAACGACACCATATGATCCCTCATGACACCATATGATCCCTAACGATGCCATATCACCCCTTAGGAAACTGTATGACTCCTCAGGACACCATATCACCCCTTTTAACATCCTAGTACATGACATGACCCCTTAGGACACCACATGACTTCCTAAGGGATCATATGGTGTTCTAACACATGTGTGGCCCCTTAGGACCCCATATGACCCCTAATGACACCATATGAACCCTTAGGACCATATGATGTCCTAATGGGTCATATGGCGTCCTAAGGAGTCATATGGTGTCCTAACACATGTGTGGCCCCTTAGGAACCCATATGACCCCTAACGACATAATATGATTCCTTAGGATATCATATGATCCCTTAGGACAATATGTTTTGTTAAGGGGTCATATGGTGTCAAATGGGTCATATGGTGTTCTAACACATGTGTGGCTCCTTAGGACCCCATATGACCCCTAACACCACCATATGACCCCTTAAGACCCCATATTACTCCTAACGACACTATATGACCCCTTAGGACACCATATGACACCTAATGACACTATATGACCATTCAGGACACCATATGACTCCTTTTAACATCCTAGTACATGACATGACCCATTAGGACACCATATGAGCCCTAAGGACACCATATAACTTCCTAAGGGGTCATATGGTGTCCTAAGGGGTCATATGGTGTTCTAACACATGTGTGGCCCCTTAGGACCCCATATGACCCCTAACGACACCATATGACCCCTTAGGAAACTATATAACCCCTTAGAACACCTTATGATATCCTAATGGGTGATATGGTGTCTTGAGGGGTCATATAGTGTCCTAAGGGGTAATATGGCATCGTTACAAAACATATGGTGTCTTGAGGGGTCATATGGTGTCGCTAGGGGTCATATGGGCTCCTAAGGGGCCACACATGTGTTAGAACACCATACGACCCCTTAGGACATTATATTGTCCTAAGAGGTCATGTGGTGTCCTAAGGGGTCATATGGTATACTAAGGGGATGTGGTGTCCTAAGGGGTCATATGGTGTACTAAGAGGATGTGGTGTCCTAAGGGGTCATATGGTGTCCTAAGGGATCATATCATGTCGTTAGGGGTCATATGGGGTCCTAAGGGACCACACATGTGTTAGAACACCATATGACCCGTTAGGACACCATATGACCCATTAGGACATTATATTTTCTAAGGGGTCACATGGTGTTGTAAGGGGTCATATGGTGTCGTTAGGGGTCATATGGGGTCATAAGGGGAAACACATGTATTAGAACACCATATTGTCCCTTAGGATACCATATGACCCATTATAACATCATATGGAGTCGTAAGGGGTCATATGGTGTTGTTAGGGGTTATATGGGGTCCTAAGGGGCCACACATGTGTTAGAACATTGTATGACCCCTTAGGACACCATATGACGCATTAGGACATCATATTGTCCTAAGGGGACCCCTTAGGACACCATATGACCCCTTAGGACATCATATTGTCCTAAGGGGTCATATGGTGTCCTAAGGGGTCATGTTGTGTAATAGGATGTTAAAAGGGGTCATATGGTGTTTTTAGGGGTCATATGGGGTCATATGGTATCATTTGGGGTCATATGTGGTCCTAAGGGGCCACACATGTGTTAGAACACCATATGACCCCTTTGGACACCATATTGTCCTAAGGGGTCATATGGTGTCCTAAAGGGTCATATGGTGTCCTAAGGTGTCATGTCATGCAATAGGATGTTAAAAGGGGTCATATGGTGTCTTAAGGGTTCATGTTGTATACTAGGATGTTAAAAGGGGTCATATGGTGTCCTAAGGGGTCATATAGTGTCCTAAGGGGTCATATAGTGGTATGAGGGGTCATATAGTGTCCTAAGAGGTCATATGGTGTCTTTAGGGGTCATATGGGGTCCTAAGGGGCCACACATGTGTTAGAACACCACATGACCCCTTAGGACACCATATGATCCAATAAAACATCATATTGTCCTAATGGTTCATATGGTGTCCTAAGGGGTCATGTCGTGTACTAGGATGTTAAAAGGGGTCATATGGTGTTCTAAGGGGTCATATGGTGTCTTAAGGGATCATATGGTGTTGTTAGGGGTCATGTGGTATCCTAATGGGCCACACATGTGTTAGAACACCATATGACCCATTAGGATCCATCAAATTGTCATAAGGGGTCATATGGTGTCCTAAGGGGCCATGTCATGTATTAGGATGTTAAAAGGGGTCATATGGTGTCCTAAGGGGTCATATGGTGTCATTAGGGGTCATATGGGGTCCTAAGGGGTAACACATGTGTTAGAACACCATATGACCCCTTAGGACACCATATGACCCATTAGGAGATCATATTGTCCTAAGGGGTCATATGGTGTCCTAAGGGGCCATGTCATGTACTAGGATGTTAAAATGTTTCATATGGTGTCCTAAGGGGACATGTCATGTACTAGGATGTTAAATGGGGTCATATGGGTTCCTAAGGGGTCACACATGTGTTACAACATCATATGATCCCTTAGGAAACCATAAGAGATAGAGAGAGAGTATTAAAAAAGTTAAAAGGGGGCAAAGGCTAAGAGGTCCTAAAAGGACTTAAGGGGGGGAGAGAGAGGGAAATAGAGAGAGTATTAAAATGGCTAAAAGGGGACAAAGTGAGAGAGGTCCTAAAAATATTGAAGGGGATGTACACTATATGATCCCTTAGGACACTATATGACCCCTTAGGAAAATATGACGTCCTAAGGGGTCATATAGTATTATAACACATGTGTGGCCCCTTAGGACCCCATTTGACCTCTAAGGACACCATATGACCCTTTAGGACCATATACGACCCCTTAAAACACCATATCACAAGAGAGAGAGAGAGAGAGAGAGAGAGAGAGAGAGAGAGAGAGAGAGAGAGAGAGAGAGAGAGAGAGAGAGAGAGAGAGAGAGAGAGAGAGAGAGAGAGAGAGAGAATGTGTGTCACATATTTAGAGAACATAGGGGAGATAGGTTTAAATCTTGGAGGAGAGGAGAGAGTGAGTTAGAGAGATGGGGGAGAGAAGGGGAGAGGGGGAGTGATAGGAAGAGATATAGGTCTAGAGATGGAGGAAGATAGAGAGAGAGATAGAGAGAGAGAGAGAGAGAGAGAGAGAGAGAGAGAGATTAGTGATTACTAAAATTTGATTATGTTTAAGAAATTATAAGATCTAAATCTTATGGAGAGAGGAGAGAGTGAGATAGAGATAGGTGAAGAGAGGAGGAGAGAGATAGGAAAATAGATAGGTCTAGATATTAGGGGAGATAAAAAGCATGAGATAGAGAGATAGCAAGTGAAGGATGATATAAGCCCATTGATTCCTAAAATTTGACTAACTTTGAAAAATGATAAGATCTCCTAAAATCTAGAATCTGCATTATGACTCCTAAAGATCTTAAACCACTCTCAAACATCTTGACAATATATACATAAAATATAACTTATACTTAAATGTTATATTTTATGTATATCCTACTGAAAAAACTAAGGGAATGCTCAATAAATTACATACAAGTTTGTGTTACTAATCTAACTTTATGTAACTCTCCCACTCATGGCTTCACAAGGGTTCAACCTTTTAATTTGGGGGATAATCAGAAGATGGAGAAATGGACCAAACTAGAGCAAGGATGGATTAAAATCAATTTTGATGGGGCGTCGAGAGGGAATCCAAGCACCTCAAGTGTAGATTATGTGGCTCATGATGAGGAAGGGAAGATCCTTTTCAAAGGGGCAAAGAGGCTACAAGATGGGACTAATAATGAAGCAGAGGTGCATGATTATTTACTAGCAGGGGAATTGGTTGAGAACATGAAATCTCTGAGAGTGCATTTAGAAGGGGATTCGAAAGTGGTGGTAGGCACAATTTTGAAAGGAGCATCTATGAGTTGGAGATTGAATAAATTTATTTCCATTATTCGGTCAAAACTTAATATTTCTAGGATTTTTGAAACGAGGTGGTAGATGCTTTATCCAATGTGGTGTGCACATTGGATAATTCTGTGATGCATTGGTGGGGTGGTAATGATGACATAGTACAATGGCATGCTTAATCAGATTGTGCGTATGTCAATAAATGTGATGTGGGAGAGAAGGACGCCTACTTCCCTGCCTGAGGACTTGGGCTTGCTTGAAGGTGGTGGGCAAATAATTGATGAGTTTTTTTTGTAGTGGTGGCAAAGGATGTAGGTAACACATTTATGAGGAGAATGGAAAAAGGTTTTCTATTCATATCATGTAGTGAAAGTTTATGGTCCAAGACAAAGTTTTGCATTGGCAATGAAAGTTGGCTATACGGAGATGCAATGGAGGCAATTTTCACACTCAAAACAACCAAACTCTTGACTACTTTCCTGGGGCCGGTTTCAGAAAGAAGATTGAGGAATATGTTTTGGTCAAAGGATCCACTATTAATTCAAAGTGTGCAACTAGTTTTGGGGGAGGAATTGGAGGTAATTGGGCACTATTATCGTACCAAGGCAAACATTTATTCTCTTCTCATGGCGTGGGGGCTCAAGTTAGGATCCTCATTATTTGAGCAGACATTTTTTATTGAGTTTCACCAAGAATTAAGGGGCAGATACATCCCCTTTCTTTGACAATGGGAAGCCGTGAAGGCCAGGTTTAGGGAGACGACAAGGAGAGGGTGGGAGGCACTCCAAATGCTTGCTCAAATAATAGAACTAGAGGAAGTGATCATACAAGCTCGAGAGGAAGTTGGGGACATGGAGGTGGGTGACCAGAGGCTTTGTCCAAGGGTAAGGCGCATGAAAGCGGATGTGGTGGATGAGAAACCAGCCTTGGAAATCCTCCCGGGTAGCCCAAAATTGTTTTGGTTGCTTGATATGTTCAGGACTTGATCCTTGTTACTATTTTAGACTATGTTAGTGTTTTGACTTGCTATCGATTTACTGTGTTTTTTTGTTAAATCGACACAATAAAATTTTGGATGGGACTGTAAATTTGAAAATTAGTGGGATGGTTGTTTGTGCTAGCAGTTTGGGTGGGCGGTTTTTGATGGCTTTTGGGTGGTTTTGGAGAAGTGGTATCTTGAAGATGTACTTTCCTTTCTTTTTTAATAAAGTCTAACATTATTGATTAAAAAAAATCTAACTTTATGTAACCAAAACACATGTGTTTTTCTTAGTAAACATAACATGTACGCGTTTTGTATTTTCGAAAACCTGTACGCATTTTTCATCTTTAAAAACATGTAAGCATTTTGTATTTTCAAAAACCCACATGCCTTTTGGCTTGGATTTAGGCTAGGTTATATGAGCCTTAACGTGAACAGGTTATTTAGATTTAAAAATAACTCGTTCACGTTAGTAGTTTTTAGATTTTTTTTGAGAGGGTGTCCACTATTTTGCACACCATCTTGGTGCACCTACCCACACACACACACACACACACACATATACATATATATATGTATATGTATATATATATATATATATATGTATATATATATATGTATATATATATATATATATGTATATATATCTACATACATATATGTATATATGTATATATATACATATATATATATATATACATATGTATACATATATATATATATATACATATGTATACATATATGTATATATACATATATGTATATGTATACAGATATATACATATGTATATATGTATATATACATATATGTATATACATATGTACATATGTATATATACATATATGTATACATATATGTATATATACATATATGTATACATATATGTATATATACATATATGTATACATATGTATATATATATATGTATATATATAGACACACACACACACATGTTTAAAACATGTAATGTTGTTTCAAGCCTAAATGCAAAATTTATCACCTCAAAAGGATAGAGAACAAGAAAATCATCTAAGAGAAGTGGAAAATTCATTTTATATATTCATGTTTTGTGTTTATGTCTAATTCCAAGAGGATGGAAAGATCCCACTTTATCTTTTCCATCAAGAGGAGATGAAAGGTCACAGTGGATATGAAAGATTGCATAATTTCTCTCTCTCATTTAAAAAAGGTAGATGAAAAATCACACATTTTCCTTCACTTCCTAAGGTTTTGAATACATCTATGCAATATAAGCTTCAATGGAGCATAGGTGGAACTTGTAGAATCTTTGTACATATCTTGTGTTAGGAGTTATTTCAGAGCATTCTTCTCATATTTTTATTATATTGGGGAAAAATAGTTCATTAAGATTTTGTAAATCAGTCTTTGGTGAGTTTTCAATTGATTGGGAGGCTCTTAGATGGTTGTTGGCTAGAAAATAGTACACAGACACTAGGCCAAAGCTAGGCAATACAAAATTGGAATTGTGGATCTAGAATAGAAGCTTTGGAAGATAGGTTGTACTTAAGGGATATTATCTAAGGGCCATGTCCCTTGTTGTAGATATAAGTAGATAGGAAAGATCTATTCACTAGAATAGATGAGACATATAGACGAGATAGAATATATAGATAAGATATACATATAAATGAGATACAAGGAATGCAATGGATATATATTGATATATGAATACAAATAATTCTAGGATTTTTGGTATATTATGTGTATGTGACATTTTATTCTAATTTACAACTAAGGACCTAGAATACCTTTCATTGTTGCCTAAATAGGACTGGGTCTAGCATAGAATACTAAAACATCAAAAATTATTAAGGTATGGAACTTCACTCTATATCCCTTAGATTTCTTGCTAACCTTGAATCCATTGTTGAGACCCTAGTTAAGTTTTGTTGAGGCTTGCTAGGAAAATTTTGACATCCTAAAACTAGTATCAGATCAAGAGACAAACAAAAAATGAAAGAAGAGATATGATCAATCAAAATTTTGTCTTCATGATGTCTACCTTGTGATGGGGGTTAGGCACAAAGGACATGGGAAACAAAAATGGTGAAAATGTCTAGATAGCCCAATGAAAGGATGGGAACATTAGTACAACTAACTAGATATCCACTAAGCGACACAAAATAGGAGTCATGAAATCCCAAATCTTAAAAACCTATAGAAAAGAGTGAGAAAAATAATTCAAGGGAGGATAAGGAGGAAATTGAAATAGAGAAGAAAGAAAGAAAGGCTAGCCCTAATAAGATAGAAAGAAGACAAAGATAGAATTTGGAAAGAGAAGAAAGACGTAGAAGGAGAGTGGAGATGACAATGAAGTCAAACTTGATTGCACCAATATTGGTGTTGCACTGAGTGCGCCAGTGTGGGTGCTATTGGGAAAGGAGATAAAATAAGTAAAAATAAAGAGGATAAGATCCTAAAAAGGACAAATTCATGTTGGAATAAAGAAGAATATTTACTAAGCAATTTGGAGAGTAATTTGGAAGGATATGTAAAATCAACAATATTGTTGTTAGGGGAATTTAGTAGCAAAGAGGCTCCTACCCTACCACAACTTTCTAGAAATACTAAAATAGGCTTTAGCAATATCATAATCAAACTAGATGACATGTGTTAACAAGCTCCTGCAATTCTATATAAAGTACTATTTTTAAATAATGAGTATTTTGAGAAGTTGGTTAACAAAATTATAAATAAATTAAAGGAGGAAGAAAATAGGAAAGAGGAAATAATTCATGTGTTAAGCATAGAAGCCAATGAAATGTCATTTACTAATAGGAGTCTTTTTGAGGAGTCACAACCCTCAAACCATGACCGATCCCCCTCAAGGTCTAAAAGAAAGAGAATTGTGAAAGAGAAATCACCAAAGAAAAAAGAAGAGAAGAAAGAAGCAAGCAATGAGTAGGAAATCACTTGGAATGAGATATTAGGAGAGGAGTATGTTAGGGTGGACTTGGGTGCAGTTTTAAATATCATTCTATTATATCCAACACATGGGAGAAGTTAGGGAGATAGAAGCTTGTTAAAAATCCAATGAATATTAGTCTAATTAATGATTCCAAAATGGAGACATTAGGCACTTGGAACATTGTTGAGGTGAATGTAAAGGGAAATAAACAATATGTAGATTTTAAAGTGGTAGAAAAGAAGAAAATTTCCAACACATTCAAGAATCTACTCAGATTAAGATGGCTTGTTAACTATAACGATATAATAGATTCCAAGACTAAAAGAATATATTTTGTTGATAATAAAAAAATAGTGTATATCTCACTAATCATTGAAGATAGGTTGTATTTTGAACCTCTTAAACAATATATCTCAAACCTCCACACCAAAACCACAACAATCACTCTTTGGATTCCACCGAGTATTAATGATCAGGAGCCATACCCCTACAACCTCAGATAATGAAGAACTGATATCAAACACACAAAACATAAAACAAGGTATCTACCATATTAAGGTATCTAGCAAGATTTTGCAGAGTTGGAGATATTAGTGAATATATTTCAAAAATGGAGAAAACAGTCAAAGAAGAAAAGTGAGGATGACAACATTACAGGACACCCTATTTTGTGGTGCTACATGTTAATGGAATACGCATAAGTACACTATCACGAACTAGCCTGTATTCAAAATTCTCATTAAAGCCTGATACCTACAAAAAGAAGGAGAAAACCTCTACACTCATGTTACTACACAGACAAGAGATGGAGGATTGCATGGTTGTCTAAGTTACCTTATGAGGTATCTCTGAAATAGGTTGACAAGAACATTAATACTTTACTAAAGTTGGCAGTTGATCCAAATAAAGAGAGGTTCGGAACCACTATAGAGATCTTGAACAAAATTATCAAGGATAAGGTTGAGAAAGGACATGCAAAGAGAATGGAGAAACTTTACCAAAAGATAAATATACCTATAGTTGAAGAAGCGTTTGGGAACCAGACACTAAGGAGGACTAGGTTAGTCCTTGTGTCTCCATTGATGATGATTGGTTCCTCTGGAACCCTAGCTAGATCCCTGACAAGTAAAAAGAAAGGACAAAGACCTAAACAATAGGAAACAAGAAGAAAGAAAGGTACGATGCTTGTTTTTCTTGTTTAAAAGATCATGCTTCTAACTTAGATGCAACTTTTTTTGAAAGATGTAGAGAAGAGAGTAAAGGAGTTGGTGGATTGGTGTGTAGATGCACACACCCCACTGAAGGATAGTATAAGGGTTTTTAAAAAGGTTGTGGATGATTTAGTAGTCATTTACAAATTTTTTCATTAGTAGCCATTATCCACTAAGGAGATTAAAAGTCAACTAGACATTATAGAAGCTTAGATTGTATAGATTTATTGTTCAATAAATTTGAAGAAGGATATGGCAGATCTCAGTTGGAGAATTCATATTTAAAATTAAATATACTAAATAATCAAAGGGAGGAGATCAAGAAACAAATTTTTTTTTAGAGATGTGGTTGATATAAAGCTCACCAGTATGGTGAAGTTGCTTGAAGGTTCCCAGAAATTAGAGAAGTCAATAAAGGTTTCAACTAGCTGCAAAGATGCAGAGGATTTTCTATTGAAGAATGAGCATTAATGTACATTATTAGCCTCTACTAGAGAAGAATGGAAGACTACTTACACACAAATTAAGTTTATTCATAAAGGCATCATGCCTCTATCTCTACAAGATTCTTATGATCCTACTACTAAGACCATTTTGTTCTCGTATATATGTGGATAAGTAGATGATGTTTGGAGTGCAGTTTTTGGCTTCCAATTGAATTTAATTTTTGAGTTGTAGATAGGGGGGAGTTGTGTTGACATTTTGCAAACCAAATTTGTGTTGAGACACCCTTTGTCCTTGATTTCAAAGGGGGAGAATTCATTATGGAGGGTTTTTGGAGTTGGTGCAAGTGTTGTCATCAATGACAAAGGGGGAGATTGTTGCAAATATGAGTTGTGTTGTCATTGATGTCAACCTTATTGATATGTTTGGTCCAAATGTGTGTTCAATTGTCAACCTTGTTGATATATTTGGTCTAGACGTATGTTCAGTTATCAAACTTGTTGATATCTTTGATCCAAATACATGTTCAATTAGTGCAGTAACTAAGGATTTATTCATCTTTCACGTGAATGTGTGGAAGTTGATTGTGGATTATTCAAATGGTGTATCCATTTGTATTATAGGTTTTCCATAGCTTTGGAGATGATCTCAATGGTCCATAGTTGGTATTGTCTAAGTGTGATTGTTTTGGTGAACAGTCTATCCAAGTGACAGTTTGCGAGAGTGTGTTGCATTCTTCTATCTTCAATAGTTTTGGTGGTGTGGTTCGATGGTATAGCTATGTTGGTGTCTAATGATGCTTTCTAGTGCCTCCACAAGTATTTTTAGTGGTATGCATCATGTGTTCAATTAGTTTGGTTAAAGGATATTAACAATTTTATCTCTTGGAGTCGACCTATGGTGTTTCTAGTTCGTGTGACAATGTGTGGATCTACAAAATGGGATGGATACAAAAGTGTGTCAACATGGTGTGATGCTTCACACACCTCATTAAACCTTTTGCATTACCTTGAAGAGTGTTTTTGTGTCGACTATTTGTATCGTACATGTTACATGTAAAATTAGGTCGACTTGATTGATGTTATTTTGATCGTGAATGGCATGGATATAATCATTTTGCAGGAAAGTGAATGTAGTATGTGGTGTGATTGAGTGATATTGTGTAAGTGTGAAGGTGTGCAAGTGTAGTTGACTAGTAATGAAGGTAGTTTCAAATGTGTATTAACAATGGATTGTAATTAACATATCAAAGTATGTGGTTATCTACAATTCAATCATATTGAAAATTGATTCTCAAATGCTTTGTATCTTTCTTTGAAGAAGTGATCATTATTTTTGCAAGTCCCCTATTTTTGTCCCGAGGTTGTGTGCCTCAATTTTTGCAAGTCTAAATCGGGAGCAGTGAGCTTCCTTGGCCTTCAGCCTAATCTATTGTAACCTATTTTTCATATAGTGGGATAGTTCTTACCGTGGTTTTTTCCTCATTGTGTTTTCCACATAAAATCTTGGTGTTCATGTGTGATATCTATTATGTTTTACAATTCCTTACTTCTGTACATGTGGTATATGGAATGAATGATAATTGATTGGTTAAACTGGTTAATTTTTATATATGTTGATTCCCTCCCCTCTTAGCATCCGAAAGTGTTCAACAATATATGTAGATGGCTCTTGCTATTTGAAGAATTTAACTTTACTATAATGGTCAATGATAAAATCAATGATATTCTTGATTTTGGAGCAATCTGATTTGACAATTTAAATGGCAAAATCCTATTGTGTTATTTGAACAAAGAAACGTTAGAAAATTTTCATCATGATTCTGGACAAGGTTGACTTGAGGACAAGTCAAGCTTTTAACGAGGGGATGATTTTGGTTGAAATATAGTATACAAACATCGGTCTAGAGATAGGTAATAACAAACTAGAAATTAGGGTCCAAAATAGGAGCTCTAGAATATAGGTTTTACTTGAGGGATATCATCTAAAGACCACATCCCCTATTGTAGATATAAGTAGATAGGAAATACCTATTCACCAAAATAGATGAGAGATATAAAATAGATAGAAGATATAGATAACATATACGTATAAAGGAGATATAAGAAATTTAATGGATATATATTGATATATGAATACAAATAATTGTGATTTCTGGTATATTATGTCTATGTGACATTTTATTCTAATTTACAACTAAGATAAGATCTGGAATACCTTTCCTTGTTGCCTCAATAGGACTAAGTCTATGATAGAAGACTAAAACATTAGAAATCCTATGAGTATAAAACTCGTGTTTGTATCCCATAGGTTTCTTGCTAACAATGGTCTATGCATTATAGATTTTCATCCTTTTTTATTCTTAATTACAATTTAGCAATGTCAAGTAATATTTAATTTTAATTATTCTATTAATTTCATTTCTCTACAATTTCCTGAATTGTTTACTAACTTGAAGTATAACCTTGGAATTTTATAAATCAATTGGTATAAAATGCATTCGTTGCACCAACTCATTTTCTAGAAGAGTTTTATAAATGGGTACATATGTGCTTAATGTTGAAATTTTGATGAAATGTATAATAGGTTAACATACTCATCTCCATATGCCTATTTCTATCTAAGATTGTTGGCATAGATGACGCATGTTTTCATGATCATTATATTAAGGTAGATAATTATTTGATTATTCAAGGTCCAATGAAAATAAGACCACTAAAAATATGTTGTGATTAAGGTGTCTCAACTTTAGAGTCCTAACATGTTGATTATTTAATTATTTATCATACCCTCTTTGGAAGTCATAAAATTTAGGGGATTAGTGTCATAGGTTGCTATGTTGGGACTATGACAATTTTATTTATTTATTATGATGATTAATAGTTCAATGGAAAAGTCATGGAGAGTTAGTTTTCGACAGTTGTTATTTATGGAGGAGTTCACTTTTGACAAGTGGTGTGAGGAAAGTGTCGCATATGGCAAAATGACTGTTATAAGTGAGTCATGAGTTAGCGATTTGGAAAGTTGTTATGTACACCATGTCATGGGAATAGTAACTTGTTATTTTTCACATTTCTTACCTTTTGAGTGTATGAGTTATTTTTGGAAACCATGGGCACTTTCCACTCATGTGTTGAGATCTATAATTATGTGGCTTCTTAATGTATTTTGTATGATAGGTTGGATATTTTCTAAGAAGATGTTGTGTGCCAAAATTTTCTCTAGAATTCTCAATTGGTGTAATTACTCTTAATGATCATTGGCTCTATGCATTGTATACAATTAAGCTTTGGCTTTTGGAGTGTGGGTTTTTTCCTAAAAGAATTTTCCCAAATGAATCTAATGGTACGAGTTTATTTGTTTAAATCTAAATATGTATGTGTTTATCTAATCAATAGTAGTTAAAGGTTTTGTAAGAATTTATTGCATTCACTCTCCTATTAGATTTAACATTTACAAGCATTCTATTATGCACTTTTGTTCCTTTCAAAATGATAAAAAGGTGATAAGAAGGTAATTGATTCCAAATATGCTAAAAATAAATCTATAGATTATGATTACTATGATAGGTACAACCATATATGATGTTCATGATAGAAACTATATCTAAAAGGAATCCACATTAAAATAAGTGTAAAAATGATGTTAATCTCACAATTGAAATTCCTAAGGGTAAGGAGACTAGTGGTGATTCACATGGGTATTCTCAAAGTTTGTGCACCACTAGAATGGTTGGTTTGGTATCCAAAGAAGCATTGTTTAACATTAATGTTTTATTTTAAGATGTTTAGTTTGATATCTTATTTGATTCTATCTCACAAACTACTTGATCGAACAATTGTTGGTTGAGAAACTTAGTTTGAAAAAATTACCACAATTCTAATGGTTTTAATTGTATTCAATATGGTAATCATATTCTTGTTGATAGGCAATGTAACTTATTTTCTTTATTCGTATAGTTTTTGACAAGATTATAGTAAAAAAATTATTTGGTAAGGTAACATATCCCTTTTCATTTCCTAAGGCTTTGAAACTCTTTATATGTATCTCTTATACCATGAGATTTTTATGTGCATTCTTCTCATGTTTTGAATGTGCATATTAGACAAGGGAATTCATTAAGAGTTTGCAAATCAATTGGTTTTAAGAGGTCTTGATGGGTTGAGAGTGATCGTAGATGGCATATGCATAGTAACCTTTTTGATTAAAGTCATTTTGAGTACTAAAGTGAGTTTGACTCATAATTTTGTTAGATTTTTTACCCTCAAGGTTTTTCTCCATATTATATCTTGTGTCTCCAGTATTCATGGTGATTTTTGTCTCTTTTATTATGCTTAATAACAATGTAATCTTGTGCAAGTATTAGTAGATTTCATTTGTTCTAATATTTTACTCTATTTATAGTTTATAAGATGACTAAAATTGAGGTAAAACTAGAAGTTTATGGATCAAGAGAATTCATAATCGAAGGAGAGAAAGACTGATGGATAGGAAGGGAAGGAAATGTGTTGCACTAAAGGGAAGAAAATTGAACCAATCCTAGTAATCAGGACAAAGAGAAGGGATCTGTATGAGGTAAGATAGATGAAAATATCAAAACTTGATGAATAACACCTAAAATATATTCTAAACAAGAGGGTAAGCGTAAAGAGGGTGTCATGTAGGAGGGTTAGATGTGTTTCAATAGAAAGATAAATGGAAGGTAAAGCAATAAATTTTAAACTTGACACTTGGAAAACAAATAAGAGGTAGAAAGATTGGTTGGTTTCGATTTTCTGAAGAAAAGCACCCTCGATTTAGCCCTATCCCTAAATACAAGAGAAAAGGGGAAGAAAAATAATGGTTCATGTGTCATTTTTTGGTAAGGAAAAAGTTATTATTTTTTGAAAAAATATTGGGTTCACTAAAATATAATATATAAATATATGTTTACAAGATTGTAGCAATGTTTCCCCTATTTAATCACAACATAACTTTCTTATTTACTTAAAATCAAAAGTTGTGACTACAATAACAATTTAGATAACATATAATCACATATTTTAAACATTAGAAGATTACAAAGTTGAGTTTGAGTAATTCACATTTTAGAAGGAAGCATGAAATGAGAATGGGGGGAAGAAGGTTGTATAATTTAATTTTCTATTATGGACTTGTCACAAACCCTAACACATGATCATATCTGATTTGGAACAAGTCTAATCTCTCTTTTACAATAATGTCTCCTATAACACACTAGTTTCCTACTATAAGAGGTCATGTTCACTCAAATTACCCAGGCCAACCAAGTAAATTGTAACTTGTAAGTAATTGGACACCTAGTGGTTGTTTGAGAGACCTACCTAAGTCAAATCATTCGACCAAGTTAATAGTAGAGAATGGAAATGTTTAGGTGTGTTTGATATAAGATGGGGTGTGTCTAGCAATAAAGGTATCCTAAGAAAAATTGAACATAAGTTCAATAGCTCCTAGATGCTCATGATGCTCTAGATGGTATGTAAATGCTTGGTTGTGCTTGACGTACCTTTCTAATGACCTTTGTTTCCTTTAAAATCTTATATTCTAAAAAAATATCTCTAATCATTGGAGTGGAGCTAGGGTTAGGGTTCTATGAAAAGGGGGTAGTTGAGAAAGAAAAGGAGAATTTGAATTTTTGGGGCACCACCATGTGCTATCTTTTCCTAGAGGACAAAACTATGGCACACATTCACGATGAAGAAACAAACAATAATGGGTATGATGAGGTGTTAGGTAACAAGGCTTGATTTTGGGTATAATATATATGCACAAGAATAAATTAATACTCCAATTAGTAAAAATGATAATTTGACACATTTTTAAACAAGAAAAGTAAATTAAATATAAAATATTAAAAGAAATATAAATATATGCTTTTTGTCTTAAAAAAATAAAGACTCTATTCAGGATCTAAATAATAAAACAATTGTTTAAATAAATGAATATTATTATTTTAAATGAAAATTATTATTATCTCATTTTGAATTCAATCATTTATTATTTTTGATATATTTATGACTTGATACATCCTTTATGATACTTTCATTAAAAAAATTTAAAGATGGGAAAGGTTCAACTTCACAATGTAAACTCACCCGATTGCAAATATAAGAATAAAATTGAGACAACTTTGATGTTGTGTCTATAAGAAGTTAAACTATAAACCCTATCAATAAGGTCGTGTCTATAAGAAGTTAAACTAGCACTTGCACACATAAGAGGTTCAAGGAATACAACAATAGGAAATAAAAGATGAAATTTCATTGAATATCCATTGTGGCAATGAAGTTAAAAAGACACAATATTTGTTAAAAGAAAGTCATAATAGTTTGTGATTGTGATGCAAATACCCTAATTCCATAGGTTATTCTATCTCACATCTCATTGATGGATTGATCAATACACATTAAGAGTCTGGTGCATTTATCCATAATTTGAATGAGAACACTAGAGAAATCATGGTAGTGGACAAAAACACATGCATTAATGAAAGGGGAAATCAAATCTAAAAATATTAATGCATTCAAATCCTTGATATTTTAGATATACCTTTTGAGTGTTTCCACGATAGATTCAAATAGGTCCTTAACATTTGAGAACTATTGCATTTGTGTGGTAGTCAAATGGGCATTGGAGCCACTATATATAATTCAAGAATAAACATCGAAATGATGACTTTCAAAATCAAAATTTAATACTTGGAAGACAAAACTCAATGAAATCACTTCATAAAGAAGTCCAAACTTACCTAGAGATATTGTTGTGGTAGTTTTTGATACATGTGATAGAAAATACATATTACAATAAATTTATACACTAGAATAGAATTAACATTGCAATTAACTAGGAAAAAAAATAAAATTCATTGATTCTAACACAATGAACATGGATACTTGAAATGAAAGGGGAAAGCGGGAATAATTATCATCATAAAATTTTACATCAACATTACTCAAGAAAATCACATAACTATTGCTACAAATCTTCCCATACCCTAGAAGGAATTTCCTCAAAACCCACCTCTCGTTGATTAGCATTGCTATCAATGGCTAAATTTGCCAAATAATCTGCAATCTTATTAACTTCTCTGTAACAATGCGATAACAAGAAAGATTCAAACAATTCTAATTTTTGTAAAATGAGATCAAATATATACTACAAATTCCAACAATTTGATTTCTTTTTCGTAACACATTGAATAATCACCATAGAATCACCTTCAATTATTAAGTCCTTAATTCCTAAAGAGATTGTCATATCCAATCCAAAAGACAAAGCATGAAATTCCGCATAATTGTTAGTTTTAAAACCAATAGCATGACACTTAGCTTGAATGAAATTTGCATTGTGATCATCAATTACCATGCCTACCCCAGCCGGCCCAGGGTTACCATGAGAGGCCCCATCAAAATTCAATTTAAAGTGCCCCTATGGAGGAGGTTTCCATCTAGCAGAGCATCTCTTACCTACTGCATCATTCTTTTTCAAAATTGAACCATGAGAGGGTAAAACAGACAACATCTTCCAAACTCTAGTAACTCTACTATCCTAGTGCGAAAAAGAAGTAAGATTTCCCAAATTCTTATAAATAAACAACAAAGGAACCTCAAAGATTGAAGACTCAATTTTTAATAGAACCTCAGACATAGGAGAACTTGTTTTTTTAAATATCATGTTGTTTCACTCCAGCCAAACATTCCAAATCACAATAGATGGAGATATGATCCAAAGACATGCATAAAAAGATGAAGCAAACATAAAGGGCCAAGATCTAAAATGGGAAATGAGATCCTTACCAATAATAAAGGATATATTTAACTTCTCAAACAACCACTACCAACATTCATAAGCATAATCACAATGTAGGAACAGGTGTGAAGAAGATTCCAAATTTTTGTTATAAAGGACACAAGGGAAAAAAAGTAATACCAAGCCTATCTAGTCTCATACCTATAAGGACTTTGTCCTGAACTACCAACCAAGCGAAGACTCCAACTTTAGGAAGGCAAGCCGAATGCCAAAACAACTTATAAGGCCAGGATGATAAATCTTTAGCAACCATAAGAGAGTTGTAACCATCTTAACAGTGTACTAACCAGAAATATTCTTTGTCCAAATAAGTTCATCCTTAGAATCAGAAAGAAATACAATTCTATCCTCCAAAATCTTCTCAAAATCTAATTTCATACTTTGATCAACATCTAAGAAATCAATCGACTTCCATCTAGCTAGCTTAAGGGGTCCACTACTCACAATTTCAAAATAATCTGCTACAAAAACACCCCAAAGGGAGGAAAGAATAGTGATCAGAGGAGACCAATCCCTAATATTCACTAGAGGTGTGTATCCCTTTCATACTTCATCCCAAAATTTGACTTTTCTACCATTATGAACAATCCATGAGAGATGAGGCAAAATAACTAATCTATAATTACAAAGGAAATTCCAAATAGTAGAACCCGAAGGCAAATTTGAGAATTTAAAAATGTACTCTCTCGGTCCATTATTTAAATATTTGGCAAACATAATCTGTGCCCATAAGGAGCTAGGCTTGTCATATAATTTCCAAACCAGCTTAGCACCTAAGGCTAAATTCTAATTCTCCAGACTCTGAATTCATGTTCCCCCAAGTTCCTTAGGCAAACATACCTTATCCCATGCAACTAAAGGGAGTTTCTTCTTGCCATCTTTATTATTGTTCCAAAGAAAATCTCTAAGAGTATCCTGTAAACTAACAATAGCAACTTTTGGAGACTTGAAGACAAACATGAGATATATGGGAACAACATTCAAAACAGACTTGATGAGAACAATTTTACCTGCCAAAGTTAACCATCTATGATTCCATGAGAGAATTCTTTTAGAAATGACCAAAATAATCTTATCCAAAAAACCAACCTTATCCTATTTAACAAAGAAAGGAGTCCCAAGGTAAGTACATGGAAGATTTCTAGTCTCAAATCCCCAAAAGGATTGCAACCTATTCTGAACCAGTTGTGATGTATTAAGGAAGAAAATCTTTGATTTATCACCATTCACTTTCTGACCAGAAAATGATGCATAATTTTGTATTATTCCTTTAATCACTTTTGCCTCAACTAAGGAAGCATGTTAAAATAACAGAGTATCATCTGCAAAGAGACAATGAGAAATACTTTGGGGAATATTCTGAATCCTTATACCATTCCAAAGCCCCCCCACTTTAGCAGCCCTTATAGCCCAACTAAAGGTTTCAAATAGGAGAATAAACAAAAAGGGAGAAAGGGGATCTCCTTGTCTCAAACCCCTGGAGGAAGTGAAAAAACCACAAGGAGAACCATTACTTAAAACTCAGAATCTTGCAGAAGAAATACATGCACAAATCCATTTGACCCAGGCCTTGGAAAAACCTAACTTCTCAAGAACAGCACATAAAGCCCCCCACTTTACTCTATCATAAGCCTTCATCATGTCTAGTTTAAGTATCATGGCTGGGGTTATTTGGGTGGAAATAGAATGTAGCACCTCATGTGCTACAATTGCACCCTCTGTCGTCTCCCTTCCAGAAACAAAACCACCTTGCTCCAATGAAATGATCCTAGGTAGAATTTTTGCCAACCTAAGGGAAATTGCCTTCGTAAATATCTTATACAAAGTGTTACATAAAGCAATGGGGCAGAAATCAACAAAAGTCTTAGTATCCTCTTTTTTAGGAATAATTACAATCATTGTAGTATTAAGTTCTTTTAAAACAGACCTATTTCTCCTTGCTTACTTGAGAGCCAATAAAACATCATTTCCCACAAAATCCCAACATTTCTAAAAAAATAAAGGAGTAAAACCATCTGGTCGCGGAGCTTTATCCAGATTCATGGCAAAGGCAACACTCTTAACTTCTTCTAAGGAAAAGGGAGACATCAACATCTTATTGTCTTCCAAAGATACCAAAGGAGGAATATTAGATATAATATCATTGCTGAGATTTCTATTTTTTGAATATTATAATGACTTAAAAAACCTAACTGCCTCTGAAGCAATGTCCTCTGGTTCTTTCAATAAATTCCCATTCTGACACTAAATACAAGATATCATATTCTTACATCTTTTAATCTTAGTTGAAGAAAAAAAAAATTGTGTTCTTGTCCCCATCTGAAAGCCATAACTCTCTAGATTTCTGTCTCCAATAGATTTCCTCTCTAGCTAGCACTTCCTCAAGTTGTAATTTTAGTGACTTCAATTCATCAAAACTTGTGGTACCATACCATGATGAAGCACATGAGTATTAAGACACTCAATCATATATTGAATCCTTTGTTTCTCCTAAAAAATGTTCTTAAAATGCGAGATATTACATTCCCTAATATTCAATTTCAAATAACTTAACTCCTTAGAAATCTGAAACATACAAGACCCAGAACAAAAAGGAGCAGAATTCCACCATTTCATAAGCAGAGGCAAAAAGGAAGAATCCTTAAACCACATGGGCTCAAATTTAAATGGAGACTTAAAAGAAGCCCCATCCTCAATAACTGAAAGGGAAATTGGAAAATGATCAGAACCCAAGACCGGTAGAATAGAGGAAAAGAATTCAAAATCTAAATCAATCCAATTCTCATATAACAAAAACTGATCTAATCTCTTAGCAATCTAAGAAAAATCCCTTCTCATGTTTGTCCATCTGAAAACCCCATTCTGAGACTTACAATTAAAAAGGCTCATATCATAAATGAAATCCCCAAAGTCATCCATAATCTTTTTATTAGGGAAAACACCTCCTCTTTTCTCATCTAAATTAGTGATAGCATTAAAATCACCCCTGAAGATAATAAAGGAACCATGTCTTAAGGGATAAGAAATATTCTTTAATTCAACCCATAACTTACTCTTCCCTTGAAATCCTGACAAAGCATAAATGTTAAAAAGCCAGAATTTAACCTTCGAAATCTTGCTTATAACTAAAGTCAACATCCAATTTGTAGTAGATGCCACTATCTATACCTCAATATTATAATTATTCCAAAGCAATGTCAAACCTCCTGAAGCACCGCAAGAAGGAGAAGAAAGAAAATTCCACCTTCTCCAAGATGAAAAAACCAAATCAGTAGACTCCTTTGACAAGTTTGTTTCTTGCAACATAAAAATATCACACTTAATTAAGTCCATCTAAGACTTAATTAAGCATCTCTTGTTAGGGAACATTCCAAGAAATAATTCTCATTGTCCTTGAGGGGAGGCCGAAGCTCCCCTCTTCCCGTTAATCAAAGAATTTTTGCTTTCCCCAAAGCAACCTTGCAAATTACGTTTCACAACCCCTGATCTTGTCACAGGAGGATTAGTCACAGATCTTTTACTCCTCTTTCTTTTTACACTTATAGGAGTTAGGCATGTTTTCTTAGGCCTACCAAGAGAGACCAAATGTCTCCCTTTCCCACCAACAGGAGAAAGGGACAAAGTCTCCCTTGCCCATTTGAGACTGATGGTGAAAAAACCAAGTTGTTTGGACAATTGGTGAACTCTTGCATGACTTTGGAGAAGCCAGGATAATTGGATTATCTTCAAAACCCAACTCGGTTGTAGCCAAAACCACAAAAGGATTAGCAGATGCAGAAATTGGAAGGGTTGAGTTTATACCCCCCAAATCATTCTCAATTGAGAAAACAACTCTATCAGTAATACCCTCATCCATTTGATGTGCATGATTGTTAAAAATATCATTTACCTACTGAACCAGATTCTCATCTAGCATAATAACATAGACAACCTCTGACGGATTACTATTCCCTAAAGAAGATTCATTAGCCATATTAATTTCAATAGTTAGAGGGGAATTATTAGACACCAAATTCTTAATTTCTTGAACTAAAGAAGCATCATTAGGAAAACCTATGGCAGGTACCTATTTAATAGTTTCCATACCAACCACTGCATACATTCTTTAAAGAATCCAAAACCTCCTTATGAGTGCATGAAGACAAATTGTCATCCTTACCCTTTATGTGATTATTTGGCATATTAGGGCAATCTATTGTCAATGAATGATCTACTCCATTTATCAGGGGATTACCATCCATCACTATACCCCCGTTATTAGAAAATGTCTTTAATAAAGATGAAAGTGAGACCTAACCCAAAGTGTTATCATTTGGTTTCCCAGAACTACGACACAATGGATTATTTTCAAGATTATGTGACCTATTTCTACCAATTTATGGATTTTAGAAGTTGGTTATTCAAACCTGAGGGAGGAAAAGGGAGACAAAAAAATTGAAATCAAATAAAAACTATTCTAAAATATTCTAAGGTGAAACACCAAGACTTTAATGAGATTCAAAACTATGATATTTGCAAATAAAAACTATTCTAAAATATTCTAAGGTGAAACACCAAGACTTGATCATCGTAGTGTCATTTGTCTTTATATTCTTTCATTGGTAGAGGCTTGGTTGTAGCGACCCATAAATCATTTGGGCCATAAGCTGCATAGTCCTCAAAAAAATCCTCAAACATGCATTGTTATGACATGTAGCTCATTGAGTACTAGGAATCAAAAGTCTCTCACCTTTGACTTTATGCATAGTAACATATAGAGTCACCACTTGGTGCTCCTAGAAAAAGTAGGGGAAAAACTTTGAAGATAACTTGTGCCAAAGAAACATGTGGCCTACTCTTTGCAACCTTTACTTAGCCCAACAAAAGAATAAGGTGTCACCCAAAAAGGAAGCCACCAATTTGTCGAAAAGATAATCGTCGAGACATTGTTTCTATCAATGCCCCTCAACAAAACTTAGCAAAAAAGACTTGCTCTATAGGTATTAAAATTGGGAAGATGAGTGGAGTGCTCCATTTGGTTTTATGGTTCTGGCACATAGTTTTGGAAACTACTTCTTATTTAATAGATTATTGTTGTATGTAAACCGAATGTGTGGGCTAGTATTTTCATATAATAAGTACATGTTGGAACCTATTCAACTATAAACATTTAAGGCATTCTTTTAGCATGAAATAATTTATTATTATTTTTGAATCACCTTTTTTCATAATATATTTAGGTGGTGTTGCATTATTACAAGTTATTTTTAGATATATTTTATAGTGTGTGCAAAACTATTTATTATTTTTAATTAACAGGGATTCTTAGATCTTTCCTTTATCATGTTATTTGCATTTCTTAGATTCGTAGAACTAGTAGGTAAGGCAATAGTAATGGGAAGTGACCTTCAACCCATAGACATTATTTTGTATCTATGGATAATTACATTAAATTTAGTGTTCACAAGAGAAGTCTTAAATATTGAAGGTTGGGATGTAAAATATTCAAGTAAGTTGCATAAGACTAAAATTGGGATGTTATATTTTTAGAAACATCAATATAAAGTGTCAAGAACTTGGGTGATTTGTATGATAAGCTACACAATTTGGAAATGATAAGGAGATTGAAGTTTTTTTTAGTTTATGCAAGGGTAAGACAAGTATAAGTGTGAGATTATATTGTAATATAACTAATAAAAAAAAAATCCTCAAGAAAATAATTATAATCTATTCCATAGAAATCAAACCAATGAAGTGAGTCATCCTCCAATATAATAAGAAAGGTAGATAAAATAACATGTTTATTAAAGTGAAATGTATATATCTTGAGGAAATAAATTCATACACATCATTTTAGGATTTTCAATCCCCAAAAATGTGTTTGAGCCTTAGAGATTTAAAAAATCAATAAAAAGAGAACATGCATATTTTAATTTTCAAGAAAAGGATGTGTGTGTGTGTGTGTAGAGAGAGAGAGAGAGAGAGAGAGAGAGAGAGAGAGAGAGAGAGAGAGAGAGAGAGAGAGAGAGAGAGAGAGAGAGAGAGAGAGAGAGAGAGAGATTGAGATTTGTGGTATAAATGGAGAAAATAATATTGAAAGGTGTATGAAGCATGATGATAACGCTTAGAAAGTGCACAAATATGGGCTCATAAGTAAGGCATTCCATGAAAAAGAAGGAAATCATTTATGTTAAAGAAAACAAGGGAACTCACCTATGAATTAAAGAAGGAAATCATTAGGACAAGAATGTTAAGATTATGTTCAAAGAGTTGTTAATAGGAATTAATACCATTAGATTTCTCATGACATGAAATAAGAAGTATGTTATATCAGCTAAAATGGATCTTGTTTTTAAACTATGGAATAAAATCTTCATTTGTTTGAATATTTGGATTCCTTTTTTTTTTTTTAAATATGAATGTTCAAACAATGAAATGTTATTTCAAGCCTAATTTAGTATTGTATATTGTATCTTCAATACAATTTTATACTCACTTAGAGCTCACTATAGCATTTCTTCATTTTATTCTCTAATTATGCCTAATTCTGCTCTTACCAGTGTCAAATCTATGATCTCTACTTTCTACTTTGAATTTTGGACCTTGTCTCAATGCATATGGACTAGACTTGGGTGCCTAGTGCCCTTGTCCTCCTAGACTAGGGTGCTAGGTGCCATAATCCAAGCAAAAAGGGCCCATTTTTTAATCCTCTAACGATCATAAAAGTTGAGCAGGGAATGATTTTCAATGTCAGCCTTCTTCGTAATTTTTAACACATTTTGTGAGGTTAGGTTAAAAGAAAGTCTTATCCCTTCACTTGAAATAGATCTATCAATTATAATTCCTCAAGAGCAATTCAAATTCAAGTAAACAAGCAATCAGGCATCATTCAATAAGTGAAGGGCAGGTCAAGTATTTAGGTTTTCAAGCATTCAAGATGTTATCCATGATCAATTCTATATAAAGACATGGATGAGTTCTACATGAAAACAACAACATTTTTATGAAGACTTTAAGGAAAAGGAGGTTCATAAAGAAAGGTATATCATTTCAATTCAACATGTATTTCCCTATAAGGATAAGCTCTCTTTTCTATTTAATTCCTCATTAAAGTGTTAATTCCAAACTTGAGGTTTGACATAGGAAAACACCTATCAACCCAACAAAAAATTTTCCTCTCTTGTGTGTGTAGGTTGCAATTTTAGAAGAGAAGGAAAACAAATCCAAAAACTACAAATTGAGAGAAATAGAACTAGATTTTAAGGAAGCAAAAAACACTAGATAGTGGCAATCACTGAACAATGTCTAACACTTTGACAATGAAATTTCAAGAGAATATTCTAAGTGACATTTTGATCCCAAAACTAATTCTGATATTCACATCTAACACCCCGAGGACTAGGTTTCCTAACCCCATAGTTTGGCACTTTCAAGCTCAAATTTTAGACACAAGTTCTTATTTGACTCTCATTTCCAAATATGTACTTAGAGTCTGCATATATATTCCAAAACTTTTTGTGTATGTTTATTACTCTGAATTTTACATCATTAGCCAAAGTTCTTGCATTTAATCATTCTATCTTATCCAATTGCAACAATTCAACAAAAAGAAAAGTATCGATTTGTGCCCAGCTCTTGCAATAGGTCTAAAGCTAAGGCTCAAAAAGATGGTATGATTATTGTGCATACCTGTAAATGTTGTTTTCACATCAATTCTTATGTAAGATTAGTTGTTCTTTTGATTCATGTTATTAATATTGAGCTAACACCTTCATTCAATATATATGTATGCATGTGTGGTTCATGGTTGCAAGAGATTGCAGGTACAATACCGCATAGGTACGAGGTTCATCTCCACCTAGATTCATAGGTTTGAGTGTACCTTGTTGGTCCCAAGGAATTGGATTAAGTAGTTGTAAGACCCTCGTTCTACCATATTCATGCTCAAGTGAGCATCGTCACTCATCCGTCAACTTCCCTTTGGTTGGGTATGCAGGTCATGTATTTGTTTGGCTTTCTTGGGTTGTGTGTTGTGCGTGTGGTGAAATTTTTTTATTTAATCCCAAGTATTTAAATTAGATTAAATGTGTTTTTACACATTAGTAAATTAAAGGGACTAAATTAAATAGGACCCTTTGTGTGATTAATCAATAATTAGATTTGCTCAATTCATGTTTGTAGCAAGTTTGATTAAATAGTTATTGTTAAATGATGAATCTATTAAGTTTATGCATTTTGAAAGGAAAGGTTAAATAGTATTCGAAAATAGAACTATTTTACCCTCTTTAGAGAAAAGCAAGTTTTTGCATATTTGAATTGTTTGGGAAAAATGATTTTCATTTTTATTTGGAGGAAATTATTTTAAATCCAAAAAAATGATTTTTGGTCAAACGATTTCCCTTTTTAACCTAGGTTTTGAAAATATTTTTAGAGAGTTATTTTTGGAATGGAAATTTTGGGCATTTGTGGGAGAAGGATTTTGTTGAGCTTGCAGGTTGGGCTCTTCATCAAATCATTCCTAGGATTGTTGAATAAGGTTGGATTCTTGTTTATCTCTTTGGTTTTATTGTTTAAAAGAGATTATTTAGATTTAGAAGAAATCTAGTTGCGCTTGTTGAAAATCTCTTATATTTTGTCGAATATGGAAGAGTTGTAGTTAAATCTCAAATTTAACAGTCATTGCTTTCTTTCCCAACCTCCAGATCAAATTTTGGTTGCTCAAGTTGATTTCAAAATCAAAAAATTGGGGTTGGATGTTCACTATAAAATTTTGTTAAAACTCCAGATGAATACATTTAGGTTCAAGTTTTAAATTGTAAAATTCATTTGTGTTCAACTGAATTAGTGGGATGATTGTGAGAAAGTTGTTTTCATTTTCCCAAATATGGAATTTGGTTGGAGAAATCTTCCCAATTTTTAACTTTCTGGGACTAGTTATAAAAAAAAAAAACATTTGAAAAACCTTGGTAATCTGGAAACTTAATTTTTAAAATCTATTTTTTTCACGGTCTGAGACTGTTCATTTTTGGGAGGGGTTTTCTTTTAAAAAGAAAATTAAAATTATATGTTAACCCACGTGGCAGGGTATATCCACCATGTGGGATAGTATACTGATAGGTATCAGCCCCCCTCACTTATTCCGTTTTGTGGTGTGCATTTTGGTCCTCATAAAAATGTGTGACTATATATATTGATGCACTGTGAAATGGGAGAAGGTTAATTAGACTAGAACCTGTGGTGGAATAACACACAAAACCAAAAAACTGTTAGTGTTAATCAACAAAAAACTAATCTAAGCAGGCATATCAAAAGAGACACAAAAAACATGAAGAAATATTTAACTAGGAAATTAAATATAATGAGACATCTCCAAATGCCTCCTAACATGCTCTTAGCTCCTTCTCCTTTGTTCCTCTCCTCTCCAAGTTCCAAACTAGTGTAGCTCTTAGCAACTTTTTGCACTATGGATGCTTATGGAGGTTCAAGATTGAAATGTTTACTCTATAATGCTATGAAAATGTGAATGAAATCTAATATTAGATGCTATGATGCTAAAATGCTCTCTAGAATTTACTATAACTTAGATGCACAAAAATTTTCAGGATCTGGATTATGAAGAAATGGGCTCTATTTATAGGAAAAATGGAGCAATGGATGGTTGAGATTGAGTAATTTCAACAAGGGTCAATATTGAATGATATTCAATCCATGTGAGGGATTTCAACCCAATCTCAGGATGACAAGTGTCAATGTGAGATAGGTTGAGAGGAGAGAGAATAAGCATTAAATGTTTGACATGACCTGAGAGTTAACTTAGGAGTTAAGGTCAAGGTTAGGTTGAATGAATAAATTCTTTATTCAAAGAATAAAGCTTTTATGCAATGGATAAACTCTTGTGCAAAGACAAAAGAGATAACCATGGTCAAAGCAATAAATGCTTAAGGAGACACATGAGTGCAAGTTGATTTAACAATAAATGGTTATGTAAGAGCCATTAATGGTCATGTAAGAGCCATTAGTGGTTTTGGAAGACTTTAGAGGTTAGATTGTTGAACACACAAAGCATTAAATATTTTTCAAAAACTTTGAAGTCTTTGAGAAGTGACTCCAAGTTGCTTAGAAATGTGACAATAATTAGGGGATGGATTAGGTTAATTGATTAGGATAAGATAGGTTCTAGAAGAATTTAGAAGGGGGTTTAGGAGTGCAAGTGGATTTGGTGGGTGAGGGAAAATAGGATTTTAATTAAAATAAAATTAATTTATTTCAACTAATAGGTGCAAGTTGCATTTGTAGGAAAATGCAAGTGGGGGTATAAATGATTTAAATAAATGTTTTATTTAATTTATTTAAAAGAGGAAAAGGGGGACTTAATTAAATAAATAGAATTTATTCATTTAATTGATTGTGAATTTGGTATAATAAATTAATTAAAATAAATTTAATAATTTATTTAATTAATAGGAGAATGTTTGAAGATGAATTAATTAAATATTAATTTAATTAACTAATTGCTAGTGGATTTTTAATCAAATAAATAGCAAATATTCATTTAATTAAAATGGACAGATTTATGTGACTACATTTGCCCCTCTTTGAGACAATGCCATTTATTGCGTCGTTTCAAAGAAAGAAAAATAGGTGTGAAGAAATGCTCCATAAAATATTGATTTAATGGGTGGTATGCCCCCTCAAGAGATGGGCCGAAAAATTTCAAAAAATCAGGTGATCTCTCGAAAAAGAATGAAAATTGGCAGGGTGATAGAAGAAAAGAAGTTAGCAATGCTGGTGAAAAATAGAAGAAATCGGAGATAAAATGAAGAAATGGAAGGTTCGGGAAGTTCATGGGGACCACGATGGTGAGCGGGGGAAAATTTGGGTTACGACGAAGGGTTTATATGGGGAGAAAGGGGTGAAAACAGGGTCATTTGTATCCACGACCATAGTGAAATTCTAGCTCTGATAGTGACTTTTTGGAGGAGCAAGCAACAGTCAGGATGCCGGTTCTTGTAATAGAGCATCGATTAGAGCGAGTTCAACGATTCCAGTGCCCAGATGACTACGGACCAACGGTATGTGAATTTGAGTTTTTGAATTTTCCGCATTTTTGATGTATTTTTAGCTAGGTCCAAGTTGAGTCGAGACAATAGCGCTGAAATTGTGTTTTGGCACTTTTGTCGATTTAACTAGCGCTTTTGTGTCGCAATGGCGTTATTGTGCAGTCGTTTGAGCACTTTTGCAAATATTAGCGCTATTGTATAGATGTTTGAGCGCTATTATTTTCTTAGTGCTGTGGAGGAGTTAATTGAGCGTTATTGATGTGAAGTAGCGCTATTGCATAGTTACTATAGCGCTGTTGTAGTTTAAGCGCTCTTGTATAGGGTAGTGACATTATTGTTAGGAGATAGCGCTTTTGTGTGCAAAATGGCACTTTTGTGCAGAAAAATAGATGCCCTAGTGTTTGAACAAATAATCTCTGGATGCCAATGATGGATTGGATGGATATGTGAAGCGAGAGTTGTTTTGAACCATAGCAGCCCTGATGAGACTTAGGTCATTAGGATAAATGCCTGTTGAAGTCTAGGTGTGCCATGATCACTTACGTGTTGAGACCCGAAGATACTTGATCAAAGTATTTGTTGATAGTCTAGGTTTAAACTTAAAAAAGTTTGAAATAAAACAACTGATGATGATGGTTGATGCACTTGTGTAGGAGGATCTACGCGTCTTACAGTTGCATGAGAGACATCCTGCCACACAGGGGCTATGTGATCGACTGACAGAGGCCGAGGTGGATTGCATTGAAGTGACTGGGTTGTATGATATGATGTATATGCTCATGATTTGGATGAATCACAGTTTGATGACAACATTGGCAGAGCGCTGGCATAGTGAGACATGCACGTTTCACTTGGCACAGGGGGAGATGACTGTGACACTGGAGGATGTATGGCTCATCCTGCATATTCCCATTCAAGGTGAGCTAATGACATATGATAGAGCATGGGGGACCCTAGTGGTGCAGAGATTCTTTGATGAGGATGTTTATATTGATGATGGTTCGATAGCCTGGGAGGACATCGCTGCATTGTATGAGCCATTACCAGCAGTTTTATCAAGGATCGTGGGGGGACTACTATGCCCAGATTGATGATCACATGGACTGGCAGTTGCTTGGGGATAGGTGATTGAGCAGATGATGAAAGAGGGGACCCGATTTGCCTAGGGACCGTGCATGTTAGCACATTTATATCAGGAGCTGCATGAGGTAGTATACCGCGGGAGGGGCTCATTGGCAGTGGGAGTGACATTGTTGCATATTTGGGCATGGGAGCACTTACTGGTTACCCAACCAGTGAGTTTGAGATTTTGGGCAATCGACTAGCCCTATGTATTTATGTATAGCGGTATGAAGAGTCAGCCCCACCTAGGGAAGTTAGAGTGGTGGCGGCAGACACTGGATGATCTAGATGCAGTGATCTGGAGACCCTATATTAAGTGTGAGCCCTAGGAGGATGATGTGGAGGCATTGCCGTATGTATTCATGACCCAATTCCTCATTGGGAGGATAGCCTACCATGTGGAGAGACAGTTGCTTGGTAGAGTTTTGAGACAGTTTGGACAGCGGCATGGATTGCCAAGGGGATCAAGAGAGTATGCCAGAGTGGTCCGAGAGAGGTACGCATGGGGGGCAGTACTACCTTATGATCAAGCATTGACAGAGTTTCAGATGCTACAGGTGAGACCATGGGATATACGACCGAGGATGGTAGATGCAGGGGTGTCGGAGGAGTATACGCAGTATATGGCGGCTCATCCAATGCCTTAGATATCAGATCCGGTAGAGCCGATTCCTAATTTTGAGGAGGATAGGGGATAGAGATGAAGGAGGAGAGGAGGTCGAGGACCGATAGTAGATGGATGAGGGAGAGGGGATGGTGGTGATGGAGGAGGAGGAGGGGATCGTCGAGGTGGAGGAGAGGGAGGTGGTGATGGAAGAGGTGGAGGGGATTGTGGGGGTGGTGGATTTGGAGGTGGAGGTGGTAGTGGTGGTCGGGTTCAGCAGAGAGGGAGAGGCGGTTTTCCATTGCGGATATCACAGGGACCTTTGATGCAAGGAGGATTTAGATTGGGTGGGAGAGGTATGGGGGAGAGAGAGGTGCCGATGGATAGAGGGGAGGGAGCCATTGGAGAGGGAGCTATAGGTGAGGCACCTATGGATATAGGGGAGGGAGCGATAGGGGGTGGAGATCTTCAGGACCATATGATATTACATTTGCAGACTCGACTTACAACAGCCGAGACATAGGTGGAGGATTTGGAGGTGGAGGTTGCAGCTAGAGATGTGCAGTTGTTTGCACGAGAGTCAGAGCTGACTGTAGTGCTACGGGAGAGGGATGGTGTGGTGGAGAGAGTGATTCAGTTGCAAGAGAGAGTGCTGGCCTTGGAGGGAGTACCGGGATAGGGGCCAACTGTGGAGGCTTTGGTGAGGGAGGTCATGTGAGCACAGGCTGAGATAGAGTATTGGTGGGGTTTATATGAGCAGGTGGTGCTAGCTAGTCAACGAGCACTAAGCTATTCATAGATGCGGCAAGCCAGATCAGAGCAGTCTCAGAGGATGCAGAGCAGTGGGGGTGTGATGGGTCCTCTATGGAGAGATAGGTCCAGTGGTGCAGGAGCTAGTGGGTGTTTGATGGGGCCTCCATGGAAAGATAGATCGGATGGTACAGGTGGTGATGGTGGTGCAACATCTGGTCAGAGTGCATCTGAGAGAGCATTTTGCATGCATGTATTTATATTGTTATTTTGGACTTTGTCTTGGATGGCTCTTGGTAGCCAATTTTGTAGACTTCATCGTACTCTGATACATGAGATGATATATATGAGGAGATCCCATATTTTTGTGATGATATGTATTTTGATGACATGTTATAGATGTTTAGGCTTTGATGGCGATTTCATCATTTATGCTTAGATGAATATTTGTTTTATGCTATTTGTATGTGTTTATGAGATGATTCCTATATGATGTCTATATGCATGTTGTATGATGTTTTATTCTTACATGATGTCTATATGCATGTTGTATGATGTTGGATGCTAACATGTGGATGCAGGTTGATATATGTGTGCATTGATGTTTTGGGATAAAATGTCTGATGTATGTAATGCCATGATGGTCATGTATGCATAATAAAATGATGTTTTATGATGGTATAGATATTATTTTGTACTTTATATCAATACAATGATGAGATATGATGTTAATGTAATGCTTTTGAATGAATGATTTATTTATGGATATGCATCTAGATGGTTTAAAATAAATGTCTATGTGGATAAACAAGTGTAAAGTACAAATGTTTTAAATGATGATTTCTAAATGTCAAAATATGAGGAAGTAAAATGATAATGTGATTATAATGCAACTCATGTTTAATGAATAACTGCACCTTAATGCAATTAAGAGGGATAATGAATGTAATCTAATGAATCCTAAGTGAGACAAAATGAGTATAAGAGTATACTAAAATGGATGAATGAATGCACTTTAACTAATGGATAGATAAATGAATGTATGCAACTATGGAAATCTAAACAAATGTATGATACATAATGTAGCGTCCTAAAATTGTGACACTTGCAATTTTGACTGCATTTCGGTCTTCACGATGGCGACGCAACACGGAACCTGAATGGAGACCCCGAAACTTGCTCACGACACCAAAAACTGCATTTTTCAAGCACCCTGGCCTGATCCTCCTTGCACCCTGCTGTCTCAGGAGGTGGGACCAGAGCGCCCAGTGCCCTGGTCCTTCAGGACCAGGGCGCCCAGTGCCCTGGTCCCCTAGGACCATGGCGCCCAACGCCCTGGTCCCTGGCCCTATTTTGGGCCCGGTCTCCTATGGGACTTCGGGTCTTTTTGTTTGCAAATGGAAAATATCATTTCCTGGTCGGCCTAAGGTCGGGAAAATCAATCTATCAACCCTAATTGACAAGTATATAAACTACATTTTCCTCTCCCATTTGGGTAAGAAGGACATATGTGTACAAGGTGAAAGCAATATTCAAACATTCAAGCATTCAAGCATTCCTTCAAGCAATTGATCATTCTAAGTCTCCATTCAAGGCTAAGTGTTGCATTCAAGACAAGGATTCAACCATTGAAGAGGAGATCACATACTACAACATACAACATACAACATACAACAACATCTATACCTTTGCACATAAGGATACAAACATCCTTACAACAAGGTATTAGTACTTGTTTTACATTACAATCATTTACATTTACAGCATTTCTCATTTCTTGATTAATTCCAAAACCAGGGTTTGACCTAAAGGCAAACCCCTAATCCCTAACCCCCCAATCGTCTTCGCTTTTCTGTGTGTAGGTTGCAGGTGTGCAGCTGAAATTGAAGATCTGGAATCCTTGTGCAGAGACGAATAGATCCCCCTTCGTTTCGCAGATTTTTCGGAGGACCGTGTGCACGCCAGGCGCCATCATCCCGTCAACTTTTGCTCAAATTTGCAGGACAGCGTCGTATCGACATTTTACTGCTAATTCCAGGTCTGCAGCTTCATCCTATATCCCTATATCAGTTTATAAGCGAATCTTTCTCACTTTTCATGCATTCCTAGCTTGATCATTCTATGCACATTCTTTACAAAAGAGGGTAGCCTTGCTGTCTTAACCCTTGAAACTCATTTAGAATCCAATCTTGCATTGTGTGGGATTGGATCTTGTGGGTTTCAACCCCTCTTTTGAATCTAAAGTCTCCCCTAAGTGAAAACCATCAACCCTAGTAACCTCCCTTCTCTCTCCTTGGAGTTGGAAGAGGGGAGAGCAACTAGGGTTCGATCGATTTTTCCGCTTTACACATAAGTGTGAAAATGATGATAAATGATGATCACTAATGGATGTTTTTAAATGAATGTATAGTAATGAGTAATCATGGTAGGAAAGGCAAATAAGGACAATTATCTATGTAAGTGAATCTAAAATGTTATGAGGGTAATAATGAAAGGATACAATGATACTAATGCAAGTAAAATGAGAATGAACTATATGGGGTAAGTGCAACTAAATGATATTTAAATGCATGCTAATGAATGGCTAAAGAGTAATGCAAATTTGACTTAAAATGTAATGAAATGATGATGGGATGATGATATATGAATGCAAGGTTTGTTTTAGACTTTGCATGATGCACTTGATGATGTATCAGAGTACTCTGTCGTGATTATATCCAAAACCAGCTCAATTTTCACATAATTGCTCATATTGAACTTTGTTCACACTTGCATGCAAAATCACATATATGAATAAGTAAATGGATGGACGGTATGATTCAAGATGACCTGAGTATTCCTTACATGGATTTTGATATAGCAAGTTAATACAAACAACTTGATATAATGGGTCAAGTTGACTTGAGTATTGCTTGCGAAACAGACAAGGATTCTCTCATTTCATGCATGACTTGGATCGTCCTCCTTGATCTTGGGCTAATCATATCTTGAGACAAGTTCATACCATAATAAGAGATAAAAACCTTTATCCTATTTGGATGAGGGAGGAGGAACCAAAGAAAGAGCATTGTACCCGTAAGAAAACATCATACATAAAGAATAAAGAATATGGATCCTTGGTAATGGTTCATGCTCATATGGTTGAGGTATACGCCGTAGTCAGCAAGCCATAGTGATCTATGACTATATTTTGCCCATGATCATGTAGCTTAGTGAACTTCCCACGTAGACACCATTAGGACATGCCCCAGTACTTCATCAGAATAATGCGCTGAAGATACACAAACAATGTTGTAGGAACCTGATATGAATAAATAACCCACAAATCAACCAAGTATTTGATAGCTGAAACATAATTTTCTTGTCAAAGAAAATGTTATCTTGTCTTTGTTTTGGTAAGGAAGGATGCATCCTTGTTGAAGATAGTTTGAGTGTTGATGTTGATTGTTTGGTCGATTTGGGAAGTGATCATCATTGGAGTATTTCACAATGTTTGTTTGGTATCTGCTTGGATGAGTATGCACAATGTGTTTTCCATGTTTTTGATTTTTGATGTTTTTTGATGTTTTTGGATTTTGTGAGATAGTTTTTCAATGTTTTTGGATTTTGTGAGATGATTTTCCAATGTTTTTGGATTTTGATGATTGTTTTGAATGTTTTTGGATTTTGTGAGACGATTTTGAATGTTTTTGGATTTTGTGAGAGTTTTGAAATGAAGAACTTAGTGAATCACAAAACAACATAGTATCCACTTCCATCAAAAAGGTTAAGGTCATTGCCCCCAGTTTCTAGACATGACTCTGAAAAAGTGGGATGCAAGGCGCATGAAGTACTATCCTTAATTGCAGATCAATAATGAGCCATGGTTTGGGACAGATGGATGAGTGAATGTAGTGAATGTGATCGCAACAAGTCTAAAAGAAAATGGAGCTATAGACTTTACGAGCGGCGCCTATTTGCTAGGTTTTCACCATCGTACTTACCTAAGGTGCCACCGAAGTGGTTGTTCACCATTTGGATGCATGATTTTTTTTTACTATTTTGATGTGTTCAGTATTTTCTTCAGGACATTTTTCTGAATGTTTTTGGTGTTTTTTCCAGTATGTATGGGAGCCTGATGCTCTATGCAACTTATGTATAAAACCATTTGAGGTGCATGCTGTTGATCAGATCTGCTAGCGGTTCTCCTTCTGAAGTAGCCAACTGATATGCCCCAGACCCAAATATAACATATGGACCCAGCCAATTTGATTCAAACTTTCCCTAATGTTCACAGTTTGGTTGGTTATGAGGATTCTCTCAAAGAACAAGATCACCTACCTCGAATGTACGAGGTCTAATCCGATGATTATAGCTTCTTCTCATGCGCTACTGATAGGCCTTGAGGTGATTGTATGCAGATTGTCACTTCTCATCAAGAAGCTCTAAGTCCTAAAGACGTGATACTTTGTATGCTTCATCATTGATGAGATTGTGCAAGGAAATCCATAGTGATGGTATCTCGACCTCAATAGGTAAGATAACTTCTGCGCCATAGACTAATGAGTAGGGAGTTTCTCCTGTAAGGGTTCGAATGCTAGTTCAATATGCCCATAGTGTTGGATTCAATTGAATGTGCCAATCACGACCAGCATCATTGACTGTCTTCTTGAAGATTCTTAATATGTTTTTATTTGATGCTTCAGCCTGACCATTGCCTTGTGGGTAATAGGGCATGGAAAAGCGGTGTTGGATGTGAAACTTCTCACAGAGCTCACGAACATCCTAATTTTTGAAGGGAAGTCCGTTATCTGTGATGATGGACATGGGTACACCATACGAGCAGATGATGTAATTGAGGATGAATGAGGTGATCTGCTTGCTGGTGACTTGGGTAAGTCGAACAGCTTCAATCCACTTTGTGAAGTATTCGATGGTGGTAATAATGAATTTGTGGTCGTTGGATGAAGATGGATGGATTTTACCCACAAGGTCAAGGCCCCATTGACAAAAAGGCCATGGTGTTGTGATTGGTTGTAATTCTTGTGCTAGTGCATGTATCAGGTCTCCATGAACTTGGCATTTCTTGCATTTTCTGACAAAGTAGTAGGAGTCTTTTTCCATAGATGGCCAATAGTATCCAGTGCACAGGAGTTTCTTGGCGAGTGATAGACTGCTTGCATGAGTTCCACAAATTCCTTCATGTACCTCTTCCAAGGCCTTTATTATCTCATCCTGTTCCAGACATCGAAGGAGAGTACCATTAAGACTGCATCGGTATAGGGTTTCAACAATAATGGTATATTGAGTGGTTTGGTGAATGAAGGTTTTACGTTGGTTATTCGATTGGTTAGGAGGAAGTGTGTGATCATGGAGGTAGGTGTAGAACTCACCGTACCATGGGGATTCAGAACCGATAAGGTGACATATCATCTCAAATTCAGGGATATCATAAGCGGGGACCCAGAGCTGTTCTACCAAGAACTCGTAGCGTGTTGAATTATGTGGAAGATCTAGGAGAGATGCAATGGTAGCCATAGCGTTAGCAACTTGATTCTAATCTCTAGGTATCTATTCAAAGGTGATGGTAGTAAATGATGCCTTTAATTTGTCCACCAGTTGTTTGTATGGCATGAGTTTGTTATCTTTAGTATGATATTCATCATTGGCTTGTTGAATGACTAGTTGGGAGTCGCCATATACTTGTAATTCTTGTAACTTCCATTGTATGGCTAGCCTGAGTCTTGTGATCAAGGCCTCATACTCTCCTATGTTGGTGCATGGAAATGTGAGTTTGTAAGATTTCGAGATGTTTTCACCTTGAGGTGTGATAAATAGAATGCCTGCCCCCAAGCCCTGCCTAGTGATGAACCATCAAAGTACAACTTCCATGGTTGTGTTGTTGTGATCATGAATATCTCCTCATCTAGAAAATTGGAAATTAGAGGATGATTGCCTATGAGTGGTGCATCGGCCAACTGATCTACAATGACTTGACCTTTGATAGCTTTACGGTCCATGTACTCAATGTCAAATTCACTACCCATTTGGCCAAGTGGCCTATCAATGCTGCTTTGCTGAGTAAATATTTGAGTGGATCAATCTTTGCAATTAATTGTACTTTATGTGTCAAAAGATAGTATCTCAGCTTAGTGGCTGCCAAGATTATTGCTAAGCAAGCTCACTCAATAGGTGTGTAATTGAGTTCATAGCCAACTAGTGTGCGAGAGATGTAGTAAACAACACACTCTTTCCCTTCTGCATTGTGTTGTGCCAATAGTACACCCAATGTTGTATTTGTTGCTGATATATAGAGTAGTAAAGGCCTACTTGGATCTGGTGGAATCAGCAATGGTGTATTCATGAGATAGTCTTTAAGTATCTGGAATGCTTGCTGGCATCTGGTATCCCATTGAAATCAGATGTTCTTGTGTAATAGGTGTGCAAATGGGTGACACTTATCTGCCAGTTATGCAATGAATCTTCGGATAGATTGAAGTCATCCTTGTAATGTCCTTAGCTGACTGATGTTCTTTGGAGGTTGCATGTCCATGATTGCTTTGACCTTTGTAGGATCGACCTCAATGCCTTTTCTTAAGACAATGTATCCTAGAAGCTTCCATGAGGTTACTCCAAAGACATATTTCTTTGGGTTGAGTCGAACATGATATTGTTCCAGTCTGTTAAATATTTTCTCTAATATGTCTAGATGACCTTCTCTTGTTAGTGATTTTGCTAGTAAGTCATCAACATAATCTTCCATTATAGTATGCATCATGTCATGGAAGATGGTGATCATTGCTCGTTGATAGGTTGCTCCTGCATTCTTTAGATCAAAAGGCATTACATTCCAGCAGTATGTGCCCCATGGACATGTGAAGGTTGTCTTATGTTGATCCTCAGGTGCAATCTTTATCTGGTTGTACCCTGAAAAGCCATCCATGAGAGAAAACATGGCATGTCCTGCTATTAGATCCACTATGATGTCAATGTTGGGTAGGGGGAAGTCATCTTTAGGACATGATTTGTTCAGATCTCTAAAGTCAGTATAGAAATGGATGCCCCCATTTGGCTTGCCGACAAGCACAATATTGGATATCCGATCTACATAATCAATTGGTCTAATGAAACCAACATCTAGGAGCTTCTTAAGTTCTGCTTTGACTAGTACTACAATTTGAGGATGCATCTTGCGAAGCTTCTGCTTGACAGGTTTGGCTCCTTCTGCTACGGTGAGGTGATGCATGACTAAATTCGAATCAAGCCCAGGCATGTCTACATATGACCATGCCAAGTTGATCTGACACTTCTAGAAGAACTCTACAAATTTAGGTTGATCCTCTAGAGTTAGAAGAGATGCCAGATGTATGTGGTGTGGTGTTTCAGGAGTCCCCACATTGTATTCTTTTATTTCTTTGATGAGAATTGTTGATCACTCTTGTTGTGTACTAGTAGGGAGAATGTCAAACCTTTCATCCTCTGACACCTTAGAGAGGTTTTCACTGGTGGATATGCTCTTTCTTTTTACTTTTGTTGGATCAAACAGAGCTACAGTGTTGTTTTCACTGGAAGATCCATGTTTTATTGTTATATTTTTGTAGCTGAAAGGTTTGGCATCCACCCCGAAGTATGTTGCGCTATTAAGTTCAATGGTGAATCTAGCTTTGTGATCCCCACTTGGTATGTTATCCCGTAGTTCCAAAAAGTCAATGATCACCTCATCATTTTGGAACTGGTCAAGACATGGGGGATTAGGTTGGTTCCATTTGATGAGTTCAGGATGGATAATGGGTATTATTTCATCGATTAGGTTAAGTTCGTTAGACATGTCAGTGAGGGTCAAGATGTTGTGGTGAAGGTCATTGATGGTACTCTCCCTATCAGAATCAAGTGTAGGATGTGACGTAGGGTCTATGGAAGATTTTTCCAGCTCAGGAAGCCAAGAGGTCTTTATTTGTGCTTTTTCATAAACAGGGATGTCTTAGCAAGGTGGAGGTGGTGATATGTCTTCCTCATCTGAAGTGTTAAGCTGAACTGAATCAAATTCTCACTCATGCGAGTCAGTTTCTGAGTCACTTTCTAGTATTCGATTACTATACCATACTAGGATGTCCTTTGAGTTAAACACTGTAGGTGTGATTGGTTTTGTAGATGAAATGATTGGTTCTGTAGGAAGGATTATGGGGATCAATGAATCCGATACGGGGAGTATTGGTAGTGTTGACTCTGCTACTTCTGTTGGAACTATTGGTGTCATAGATACTGTTGTGGGTTCTGATACAGTTGCTACTGCTAATGGTGCTATTGATGGTATTGTTGCTTCTGATGGGGTTATTGGTTTGATTGGTGAGATGATGGGTATTGTAGATGGTTGTGTTCGTATTTTTAGCCTCAAAGGGGCAGTTGCTATGGCATTTGATGCTGCTTTTATAATCAAAGGTGACCTCTTTGTAATAGGCTGATATAGTGGTTTGCTGGGTTTTCCTTTGAATCTGAGCTTAGGAAGAATCTCCTTTTGAAAGCCTAGGCCTGTATTATCCTTGGGTTTTAATTTCGGCTATAGCGGTTCATGTCTTCCTTGCTTGCAAGGTCACAAAGCACTCTGACCATCACAACCCATTCTTTGCATAATGAGGAGGCCTTTGCCATACTGATATGTGGGAAGCTTAGCTTGCGGAATATTGGTGGTGATGGGATCTTTATAGATCCATTCTGCTAAGTCCTCATCTCATGTTTCTTCTTCTTGACTCTTTCCCAGGATGAATGGCATCAAAGGACATGTTGGCTTGATCAATGGTTGTTGAAGTAACCATGGAGGTTTACCATGTGTTCTAGGAGAAGTAGGCATTTGTCCAACACAAAAGAGTTGGCTCAAATTGTACTCCCTGGGACCTTCCTCTGCTATTTTCATCTTGAGCTTCTCTTGCTTGGGTATAGTGGTGTTTGAACTGGAAAGAGAGGTTGGACTTATGTATGACATGGAGGAGATGGCTTCTCTATTGTTAGGAATGGTAGTCTTTGGTTGATGACTGATATTATGACAATATACAAAGGGGTTTGCATCTCCTAAGATTATGATCTCTACACCATTATGCGGGAACTTGATACACTGATGGTTGGTGGATGGAACGGCTTGCATGGCGTGTATCCAAGGTCTTCCTAACAATAAATTATATGGTAGAGGAAGGTGCAAAACTTGACAGATGATGTGTTTCACCACAAGGGCCCACTCTGATTGGTAGCACCACAACTCCTTTGGATGAATGCTCTGCATCATCATAGGCTTTGATTGTTATCTTCTTGCGGGGATCCACTGATTCAATTGCAAATCCCAATGCAGTGACTAATTATAGAGTGCAGATATTCAGGCCTGCTCCATTGTCGATCAAGATTCGCTTGATCCTATGTTGGTTGATAAACCCTTCAATATGGAGTGAGGTGTTATGAGGTTGCTGGAAGGAGGAGTTGTCACTTTCTGAGAAAGTGAGACAAGGTGATGATCTTAGATTTCTGACCATGGCTTGGAACTGATCTGTATTTAGGTTTGCAGGGACTGACGCCTCTTGGAGAGCTTGATCCAAGATTGTTTTATGGGATGGAGATAGGCACAATAGCTCTAAGATAGATATCAGTGCAGGCGTTTTGTCTAATTGTTCCACAAGGTTATACTGCTTTGGGATAGATGGGGTGCCTTGTGGATCTTCTTTTATGGTAATCTTGCTATGACGTGTAACAACATTGCAAGTGGAGCTGGGATTTTTGATGGTTATAGTTGCAATCTATTCACTGGCATCGTTAGGTGATTCACAGTGTAATTATACGTGGCTTGCGTATAATTGGTGATATTTGTGTTTCGCCCTGAAGTGGAAGGACCCCTTTGATCTTGTGATGGAAGTGGATTTTTAAACATGAGATGATCATTGTTTGTTGTCTTAGGGTCATGTCCTTCGATTTTGATTTCACCTCAATCAATAAGATCCTGAATAAGATCTTTCAATTTGTGACAATTGTTTGTCTTAAGTCCTTTTCCTTGATGGAAATCGTAATGTTCAGTATCCCTCCACCATGAAGGTTTGACTTGAGGTTCATAATTTGATGTTTTGGGTAAGGTTACCAGATTTTGAGAAACTAGTTGGCGTAACACTGTTTCGATGGGTTCCCCTAAGGGAGTGTATGTTCACTTTGGTTTTTGTTGATGTGGTCTGGGTTCATCTTGAGATGTGATGCGGCCTTGATTTGGAGGAGCAATTGTGTTAGTCCAAGGTGGGGGATTTTGTCCTGCAAATCGAACTACAGGTTGTGCACTTTTGATAGTTCTTGCATCCACAACCCCGTCGTTGATGATATTTTTGTTTTTATTCTAGAAGCTTGGTTTGTCACTATTGAAGCGTGGGCAAGGGCCATCTTTTGGCTCATTATATATCTTGGTAAGCCCTTTTTTTATGAGAGCGCACTCACATTTTAAGCCTTTGGTGATCATGTCATTGAAAGAGTCTATGTCTTTTACGTCAAGGTGAAATTCCATTTCGTCATTTAAGTTGGAAATAAATATTTCCACTAGTTCTTGTTTAGGTAACTGAAGAGAACATCTGCTAGACATTTGACGCCATCGTTGCAGAAAGATTGAAAATAGCTCACCCAGTTTTTGTTTAGTATTACATAGTTCTGCCATGGTGATATCACGTTCAATGTTGTGTGAATAATGTGCCAAGAATTTCTAGACTAACTCTTCAAATGTCCTAATGCCACAAGGTAATCGGGAAAACCATGATGTGGTTATTCCTCCCAAGATTTGGGGAAAAAGTCACATTAGGTATGTATCCTCATATGCCACTTCGAGGCAGGCTGAATGGAACTCTCTAACATGATCACGAGGATCTCCTTTTCCTCTATCCTTTTTGAACTTGGGTGTTTCAAACCCTCGTAGAAAAGGTGGCATATAAAGATTCCTATCAAAGGGATAGGGACAAATGTCATTGAGTGAAAATTGATTTGTTTTTACACCACTTTGAAGTTGTTGTGTGAGATTTTGACTTGTTGCCACAACATGTCTATTTCACTTGGAGGAGGAGGAGGAGGAGGAGGATTACCTTGATGAAAGTTGTATCTAATGTGTTCTTGAACTCTTTCATCCTCATTATGACTTTGGCATTTTGATGCTTGTCTTAGTTGTGCAAGATCAAAGTCAGAGGGGAGTTTGGCTCCTTCTTGAGAAAGTTTTAAAAAGTGAGCATCAACATTACTCTTGAGTATCTCATCAAAAATCCTATTGAAGAGAGGGTTGTGTTGCACCCTTTCTATTGCCACAGGAGTAGGAGTGCCTGGATTTTCATCATTTAAATTTCCTCCAAGGGCTTCTTGGAACTCATTGATATTTTCTTCCTCTTCCTCTTCAGTTTCTTGTTGTCTAGATCTTGATCTAGTATGAACCATTTTGTTTATAAGTTTTTGTTGAAGTTGGGTGAAAATGATGATGAGTTGTTTGATGAAATGAGAGATTTATGGTTGGTGTGGTGTGTTGCATATGGATCTCTAGCACTTAAAGGTAGATGTGACCAAAGTTTTCTTTTTGAATTGCTTGTTTGTGTTTGATTGACAAAGTTTGATGTGATAAGGTTTAGAGAGATCTGAGATGTGTTACAAACTCAACCACCTAGTAATGAGAGGATTCACTCATAGACTAGTTTTAACCTGTGTAGAAATGTCTCTTAGGACAAATTTATCCTAGATGTAGAGACACTCTAAAAAGTGACGTTTTGCATTTGATTCAAACAATATTAGAATAGAACTTTAGGGAAAGAAAAACGTCTAGGTGTGTTGAGAGTTGGAATGGAGTTGATGAGATATGGATATGATAATGGATGAAATGTTTAACTTCAATAAAAGCTTTGTGTCACATATGGGACAAATTATTCCTCTTCTCTTTTGGGAGTTGGTGGTTCTTCCCGAGCTACGTTATATGCGATGCAAATGTCTGGAAAGAAGTCAGGATTGATCTTGCCTCCTTTGTTTTTGTGATAACTCAAAGCTTGATATTGTGTAAAAGCTCTGCGGTTTAATGGCTCTGGATCAAATTTGTTTGATTTCCCTTGAAGATAAAGACACATGTGATGTAAGAAGGCTCTATGAGAGACAAAGATTTGTCTATTAAGATAGAAGAATTTCTTCCTTTTGATAAGAGTCTTTGAGCTCAATGGTCTTTTCTTCAAGTTGATGTTTTGATGAAGATTCTTCTTTCTCAAGATGTGAAGAATGGTCATAAAGTTTGATACTCTTGCTCTTTGTTTTTGATCTTTTGTTGATGTTTGGAGATGTTTATATTGGATTAATACTTGTTCTGGAATTGATTTTTGATTTTTTTTGACAAGAAAACAAAGCAAGCACACAAACACTAGAATGTTGCCTTAAAAGGCACAAATAAGTATGGGTCTAGATCAACCCAATCCTTGGACTTTTTATGACCCTTTTTCTTTAAGTTTATTTTTAGGTTTTTTCCAAAGCCTGAAGTTGACTCAATTTGCACTAGTCTTGACTCAAAAATGAAAACACTTCAAACACTCTTTATCCCTAAGGTCAAATGGCCAGTTATGATAAGTTCATCCCACATCTTGATATTTCTTCGACTTTGGTACTACATACCTTATGAATCCTGCCATGGTAGGTAAGGATGTGATATACTAAGTCTTGCACGAGCATAAAAAATAGATGATCCCTATGATGGGGGAGCCATCACTTTCATCAAGCCACAAGTGACTTTTCAAAAAGCTATGTTTCTACTCAAGGAAATATGTATGGTGAATATCTTGGGAGCAAAACCATCTATGCTCTTGCACTAAATTATATCACAAATATCCTCAATCAATAGAATGGGCAGGCTACTACTTAAAGGTATTTAGTAATGTTTGATGTCTTTGGACATAAGTTCATTCTGCAGTGACTCACTTAAGAGCCTTGTAACTTGTGGTGGGGCCCCTTTGTCCTTTCGGCAAGTTACACTGTAGGAATAGCTATACCTAAGGCTACAGATTTCACTCTCACCTGATTTCTATAGCGGCTTAAAGGATTTACCGCGCAAGGTCGTTCCCAAGAGTGATCGATCCCTTGGTAGGCCTCTCTTAAAAAGATAAAACTTGAGTGTTACAAACACTTTTCTCTTGCACCTAGGACCATGACAGCCAAGGGAGAGGATAGTGTCTATTAGAAGTAGGACCACTTGACAAACTCTTTTGCACAAGTGTGCCAAACGCAAAATGCACTTGTTCTTTTTAACCCATCATTGCAATGTGATTTAACTATTTGGAGATGTTGCTCCAACAATCATGGTGTTCTTTTTAACTTCAAAGGCAAAATGTTTGAGTAAACTAGAATTTGAAATCCTGGTCAACTTAATTTGAAACACGTATGCATGAAGTAAATCGTTCATAAAATAAGACAAATTGATTGTCCCTTTTATTTGCACCAAAATGGAAGTGTGGAGTGTGAATTTTTAGTTTGATGCAAGAAATAAATTTTGCTTTGTTCAATTTTAGAACACCAAAACAAGATTGATCCTAACTTGCAAGAAATGAAGTTTGTGTTGTTCAATTTTAGAGCACCAAAACAAGATTGATCCTAACTTGCAAGAAATGAAGTTTGTGTTGTTCAATTTTAGAGCACCAAAACAAGATTGATCCTAACTTGCAAGAAATGAAGTTTGTGTTGTTCAATTTTAGAGCACTACATGAAAATTTTTAACTTTAAGCAATAAAAGGAGTTAGTTTTTAAAAACCTGCACAAGAAACGAACGGTTAGGAAAATCCGAACCTATGGTGGGCTTCTATAAGCCTAAGAAAATTCACTTTTTTAGTTACATGGTCTTTTTTACAACGTTCTGTTACAATAGCGCTACTCTATGTGTAAACAGAAGCGTTATTTAACACAAACTTGCTAAAATGAAGACAAAAGCACTAAAAGCAAAATTTTAATAGCAAAAACAAAAGCACTAAAACATGTACAAATGCGCTACTTAAGCCACAAAAGTGCTAAAAGATAGGCAATAGTGCTAAATTTGAGACAATAGCGCTAGAATATCAAATTACAATAGCGCTAAAACGCGATCAAAAGCTCCAGAGCATGACCTATGTGTCAAGCTAAACATTCAAACAAGTTAGTTTTGTTTAAAAAAAATTGTTTTTGGGTGTTTGGATTCATGTTGGGTTCACCAAATGATGCAATGCAAAATGGGGGAAGGTTAGACTAGAACCCGTGGTGGAATAACACACAAAACTAAGAAACTGTTAGTGTTAATCAACCAAAAACTAATATAAGCAGGCATATCAAAAGAGACACCAAAAACATGAAGAAATATTTAACTAGGAAAGTAAATATAATGAGACATCTCCAAATGCCTCCTAACATTATCTTAGCTCCTTCTCCTTTGTTCCTCTCCTCTCCAAGTTCCAAACTAGTGTAGCTCTCAGCAGCTTTTTGCACTATGGATGATTATGGAGGTTCAAGATTGAAATGTTTACTCTATAATGCTATGCAAATGTGAATGAAATCTAATATTAGATGCTATGATGCTAAAATGATTTATTTTAGGCCAAAATAACAAGATATTAGTTATTTATGCTAAAATGCTCTCTAGAATTTACTATAACTTAGATGCACACAAGTTTTCAAGATCTGGATTATGAAGAAATGGGCTCTATTTATAGGAAAAATGGAGCAATGGATGGTTGAGATTGAGGAATCTCAACAAGGGTCACGATTGAATGATATTCAATCCATGTGAGGGTTTTCAACCCAATCCCAGGATGACAAGTGTTAATGTGAGATAGGTTGAGAGGAAAGGGAATAAGTATTAAATGCTTGACATGACCTGAGAGTTAACTTAGGAGTTAAAGTCAAGGTCAGGTTGAATGAATAAATTCTTTATTCAAAGAATAAAGCTTTTATCCAATGGGTAAACTCTTGTGCAAAGGCAAAAGGGATAACCATGGTCAAAGCAATAAATGCTTGAGGAGACACATGAGTGTGAGTTGATTTAACCATAAATGGTTATGTAAGCGACATTAATGGTCATATAAGAGCCATTAGTGGTTTTGGAAGACTTTAGAGGTTAGATTGTTGAACACACAAAGCATTAAATGATTTTCAAAGACTTTGAAGTCTTTGAGAAGTGACTCCAAGTTGCTTAGGAATGTGACAATAATTAGGGGATGGATTAAGTTAATTGATTAGGATTAGATAGGTTCTAGAAGAATTTAGAAGGGGGTTTAGGAATGCAAGTGGGGGTATAAATGATTTAAATAAATGTTTTATTTAATTTATTTAAAAGAGGAAAAGGGAGATTTAATTAAATAAATTTAATTTATTCATTTAATTGATTGTGAATTTGGTATAATGAATTAATTAAAATAAATTGAATAATTTATTTAATTAATAGGAGAATGTTTGAAGATGAATTAATTAAATATTAATTTAATTAACTAATTGCTAGTGGATTTTTAATCAAATAAATAGCAAATATTCATTTAATTAAACTGGACAGATTTATGTGACTATATATATATATAAATTTTAATTTAAAATATATTTAAAATTATATTAAATTAGTATCTCTTTAAATATGAATTTGTTAAGTAAATTAATATATGTTATGGGTATATTTTGGAAGTCTTTAACATATGCTTTTGGTAATTCTTGGAAGTGAAATTAAACAATATAGTATTGGAAAATTTGGAAAATAGATATTATATTATTTGTTAATTCTTGGGAATTAAAGCAATATATTAGTTGGAGATTTCAAAGTTTAAATATGTTAATTGCGGAATTTGAAGATGGATACTTATAGTTAGAAACTTGATGACATTCTCTCTTAATGAAATATGGATATTAGATGAAAAAATACATTTAATAATGTTTTGTTTTTATGTATTGGATTATAGGCATGATCATACGATTGCAATTTTGGTATTGAAATTATTATGTAATGGTGATTTTGTCTAAAATTGTATATGAAAATTTAGATCAATTAGAAAACTTGATTGATTTGTATTTTTAAACAACATCGAAAAAGATTGTCATTTCAGATTTATGTCCTTGCGTGTTTAATTTTTTGTATTCGCATTTGATTAAAATGGCAAGACCTTGATCTCTAGAATTGATTGTTTCATGTGATGGTTTTGTATCCGCTAATGTCCTTTATGTGAATGTTGAATGTTGGTATGTGGTTGACTGTAGCTGGTCATGTCTCTAATCAAAGAAACGTCAGTCAGTGCACCTTGTATGAGGACTTGTTTGGCCAAGTGGATATTCCTACCATATTGAACTCTGTATGTTTGTCCTAGTGTATTCCTTGGTTTAGGAGTTCATTTGATTATAGTCTAGTATCATATGGGAGAGTGGCTTTCGAGTGGGGGTCGCACCCAAAGTGGTTGCAGGGTAACCCATCAAAAGTGTGTCTAAATAAGTGATAACCTAATAGCATATTAGAGAGTTTAGTTAATGAAAACACTAAGTAAGATTATTGTGCCTCACGCATGGGATAAGGGCTACTACAGACTTGACATGCAATGAGAAGGCTTGAAATGGCAAACCAACAACCTTGTCATCATGAAAGGATGTGTTGGGTCCACATGAGACTTGGATGGGCCGGAGGCCCGGGAAAGGTTGCCAGGGTAACCCAGTAGATGGGGTCGGGACCTATGGAGGCTTGCCAGGGTAACCATACCAAGTTATGTGATGACACTTGTCCCTTATGTTTAGTAGTATGTAGTTTGTGTTGTCTTCGCTAGGATCACTATTGTGGAGTCATATTTGGTTGTTTATGCCCTTGTGAGAACCTGATATTCATGTTAGACCATGGGTTGCTTATGATGGGTTGCGAGGACTTATTTTCATGGGTGCTCTAGTTGTTCTTTTATATTTGCTTTGTATCATGTTTAGATGGATCCTTTCCTTTTTCTGGGATCATTCATGTATCTATTGGATCAATGTGGTCGTATGTATTTTTGGTTTATGTACGCCTTGGTGATAGGATTTAAATTATGTGAACCTTATGTATTCTTCACCTTATTATTTATTAGAGGGGTCTTGCAGTTGAGCAGACCCAGAGATGTAGCCCACTAGGGGTGAACTTCGATATCATTTTGGTGTTATGTGGTGTTTGTGTTCTTCTATTCCTTTTTATTTATCATGTATGGATGGCATTATGGTTTAAATGTGTAATGTGGATTAGATGATGTTAATCTTAAATGCATGTATGTAGTTATCTTATTAAATATAGTAATATGGATCATGAAGAATGTAGGCTAGTATAATGTAAAGTATCATTAGTTTTTAATGCAGTTAAAGTATGTAAGGAAATTAGATGCATGACATATGTTTTATTGTAAATTTTAAACATAATGTATGGTTAAATTGTAATGGATGAACTTATCATGTTATCTATAATTCTAACTTACTGAACAAATTTATCTTTTGTTTAAAGTATTATCATTTCATTAACTTAATTAGATTAATTAGTGTGAAGTTGAGTAAGTGTTGAATTAAGTAATCACATTGGGAAACTCTTTAGGTGTTAGTTAAGTCTTCTGTTGTGTAATATGAACTTATGTTAATTCGAAGTATCATTATTATGTTTTAACTTCAAAAACAAATTGCACGAGCTATTCTTGTGTTTTAGCTTTATCCCTTCAGGGTTTCCTAGCGGGGCATTATAGAATATTATTATCTATGTTGATGCAAATTGAGTTGGAGACATTGACATTTTAGAACAAAATAAGTTCTCATTATTTTTAATTATCTTTTCTAATAATATATTTTGGTGATGTTGCATTATTACAAGTTTTTTTCTCGAAGTTTCTTGTAGTGTATGAAGAATTACTTATTATTTTTAATTAACATGGCTTCTTAGATTTTTCCTTTATTATTTTATTTTGCATTTCTTATAGATTAGAAGTTCTAATAGGTAAGGTGGTAGGAATGCTAAGGGTCCTTCAATCATAGTCATTTGTTTGTATCTATGGGTAATTACATGAAATTTAATGTTAGCAAGAGAAGTCTAGAAGTATTGAGGGTTGGGACATAAAATATTCAAGTAAGACACATAAGACTAAAATTGGAATTGGACATAAAGAATGACTAGAAGAATAAGGTGTAGCATGTATAGTAAGGTTGTGATGCTCACAAAGGTGAATCATTAAGCCTTCTTGCGAGGTCACCTCTGTGACCATCTAGTTGGAGTAGTATTGAGATGGGTTACCTCCAAGGAAGGCCCATTGCTTCACCTCTGTGAGAATCACCTAGACACAATGAGTGCTAAGTGGACCATTCATTCACATGAGAGATGGGTTCTTGTGAACTACTACTCATGAAACATGGGTCAATGAGTTTGACTCAAAAACTACACAGTTGAATTGTGATAGCAATATCACAATTTGACTTGTTGTCGAAAATATCTCCTACTTATGAAATGGATCTAGTTTTTAAACTATGGAGTTAAATATTCATTTGTTTGAATATTTGGATTTTTTTTTTTTTTTAATATGAATGTTTAAAAAATGTAATGTTGTTTCAAGCCTATATGCAAAATTTATGGCCTCAAAAGGATAGAGAACAAGAAAATCATCTAAGAGAAGTGGAAAATTCATTTTATATATTTATGTTTTGTGTTTATGTCTAATTCCAAGAGGATGGAAAGATCCCACCATCTTTTCCATCAATAGGAGATGAAAGGTCACAAGAGATATATGAAAGATTACATAATTTCTCTCTCATTTCAAAGGGGTAAATGAAAAAACACACATTTGCCTTCATTTCCCAAGGCTTTGAATACATCTATGCAATATAAGCTTCAATTTAACATAGGTGGAACTTGTAGAGTCTTGTACATCTCTCATACATTAGGAGTTATTTTTTATCATTCTTCTCATATTTTAATTATATTGGGGAAAAGGAATTCTTTAAGATTTTGTAAATCGGTCTTCGGTGAGTTTACATTTAATTGGGAGGGCTCTTAGATGGTTTTTGGCTAGAAATTAGTACACAAGAATGGGTCCAAAGATAGGAAATAGTGAATTGGAAATGAGGGTCTAGAATAGAATCTTTGGAAGATAGGTCAAGTACTTTAGGGATATCATATAAGGGTCATGTCCCTTGTTGTAGATATAAGTAGATAGGAAATATTTATTCACCAGAATAGATGTGACATTTAGAAGAGATAGAAGATATAGATAAGATATACATATAAATTAGATATAAGGAATGCAATGGATATATTTTGATATATGAATGCAAATAATTCCAAGAGTTTTGGTCTATTATGTGCATGTGACAATTTATTCTAATTTACAACTAAGTAGGACCTAGAATACCTTTCCTTATTGCCTCAATAGGATTGAATCTAGCATAGAATACTACATCATTAAAAAATATTTGGGTATGGAACTTCAATCTATATCCCTTAGATTTCTTGCTAACATTGGCTCCATTGTTGAGACCTTGGTTAAGTTTTGTTGAGAAAATTTTCATATCCTCAAACTAGTATCAGATCAAGAGATAAACAAAAAATGAAATAAGAGATATGATAGAGAAAAATTTTGTCTTCATGATGTCTACCTTGTGATGGGGGTTAGGCACAAAGGGATGGGAAATAAAAATGGGGAAAAGGTCTAGAGAGACCTATGAAATGATGTGACCATTAGTACAACTAACTGGATATCCACCAAGCGACACAAAATAGGAGTAATGCAATCCCAAATCTTAAAAATCCATGGAAAAAGGTGAGTAAAAGAATTCAAAAGAGATTAAGGAGAAAACTGAAATAGATTAGAAACAAAGAAAGGCTAGCCCTAATAAGATAGAAAGAAGACAAAGATAGAAGTTGGAAATATAATAAAGACATAGAAGGAGAGTGGAGATGGCAACGAAGTCAAGACTTGACTGCACCAATATTGGTGTTGCACTGAGCGCACTAATGTGGGTGCTATTAGGAGAGGACAGAAAAAAAAGTAAAAACAAAGAGGAGAAGATCTTAAAAAGGACAAATTCATTTTGGAAGAAAGAATAATAGTTACTAAGCAATTTGTAGAATAATTTGGAAGGATATGGAAGATCAAGAAGATTGTTGTTAGGAGAATTTAGTAGAAAAGAGGCTCCTACCCTACAACAACTTTTTAGAAATCCTAAACCTAAAATGGACTTTAGCAATATCACAATCAAACTAGATGACATGTGTAAGGAGTTCCTACAATTCTAGATAAATTCCTATTTGTAACTAATGAGTATTTAGGGAAGTTAGTTAACAAAAGTATAAATAAATTAAAGGAGGGAAATAAGAAAGAGGAAATTATTCAAGCATTAAGAATAGAAACTAATGAAATGTCATTTACTAATAGAAGGACAAAACAAGTTTTGAGGAGTCATGACCCTGAAACCATGACCCATCCCCCTCAAGGTCTAAAAGCAGGAGAATTGCGAAAGATAAATCACCAAAGAAAAGAGAAGAGAAGAAAGAAGGAATAACAAGTAGAAAATCTCTTACAACAAGATATTAGGAGAGGAGTATGTCAAGGTGGAATTGGGTGCAGTTCTAAATAGCATTTTATTCTATCCACCACATGGGAGAAGTTAGGGAGATAGAAGCTTGTTAAAACACCAATGAATATTAGTCTAGTTGGTGATTCCAGAATGGAGACATTAGGCACTTAGAACATTGTTGAGGTGAATGTAAAGGGCATTAAACAATATATAGATTTTAAAGTGCTAGAAATGAAGAAACTTTTCAACACATTCAAGAATCTCCTCAAATTAAGATGGTTTGTTGACTCTAATGATATAATAGATTCTAGGACTAAAAAAATATATTTTGTTGATAATGAACAAATAGTGTATTCCACTAAGCATTAAAGATAGGTTGTATGGTGAGCCTCTTCAAAATAACACCACCCAACCCTTATGCAATATATCTTAGACCTCCACACCAAAACCACAACAATCACTCTTTGGATTCCAATGAGTATTCAAATTAGGAGCCATACCCCCACACCCTCGGATAATGAAGAACGGGTAACAGACACACAAAAAATCAAACAAGGTATCTACCATATTAAGCTAGCAATATTTTGCAGAGTTGGAGATATTGGTGAATATATTTCAAAAATGGAGAAAACATTCAATGAAAAAAGTGAGGATGACAGCATTACAAGACACGTTATTTTGTGGCACTATATGCTATTGGAACACACATAGAACACTATCTTGGACTAGCCTATATTTGAAATTCTCCTTAAATCCTGATGCCTACAAAAAGAAGGAGAATACCCCATCATCTCAAATACCAGCAAATAATAACCCTAAAAGATAACCTCTACACTTGTGTTACTACATGGACAAGAGATAGAGAATACAATCACTAGCTCTATGTCATACAATTATTCTATTGGACATTAATAACCATGGTCAAACATGGTATATTAATTACGAAGGAAAAGTGGAAACTAGGGAATGGGAAGATGTTCGACAACACCTTATCCATACATTTTCATTTTGGAATGAAAACAAATAGATACATAAGATACTAAGAAAAATCAAAGAGATCATATTAAAAAATGTACCAAAGAATGTATCCTTAGAGTCTAGTCCACCACCCCAGAGTCAAGGAGCATGGAATCTAGTAGAGTGGTTTGATAAACATGCACAACTAGCACATAGTGGATGTTGTAAAGTTCACAAAGATGATGTAAGGAGGCAGACCCAAAGCTCTATTTCAAATAAGAGAAGGAGAATGGAAACTAGAACTCAAGCCAAACTTTGGTAAACATAATTACTATCCGCCATTAAATTGAAAATATAAGTATATTAGATTAGCCTAAAGATGTAAAAAAGAGGGGACTAATCGCATCAATTATTATACTATTAATAAAATATTAAGGGCTTTTTTCCCCAGGGTTTTACAAAAATGAATGGTATTGAGGAAGTATGGATTGTAGACACCTAAAATTTTCCCATGCCTATAAGTATTAATTTTACTAATTTTCTTTGAATTAGTTAAATAATTTTAATTATTCAATTTATCTAGTGTCATTCTTTTAATTCAAATTCAAAAACCAAATTTTCCTCCAATCTTATAATTAAATGATTTTTTAATTGTTTCATCACCCAATTTCTTTTTAAATATTAATTAAATAATTTAAGGTTTAATTAATTCCTTTTCACATCACTTAAACTAAATAATATTTATTATTTAATTAAATCTATTTCAATTTTTCTCATAATTAAATAATTATTTTAATTATTTAATTATCTAATTAAGGCTTCCATAATTAAATGAATTCTTTTAATTTATTTTATTATTTTTCTCTTCCATAATTAAATTAATTCTTTTATTTAGTTTAATCTCTCATTTTTCTAATCAATTTCCTCTTAAAATAAATAAAATATTTATTTGTTTTGTTTTTCTATTCCATAATTAAATTAATTTCATTTAATCTCTCCCTTTTTCTAATCAATTTCCTCTTAAAATAAATAAAATCTTTATTTCATTTGTTTTTATCTTCCATAATTAAATAAATTCTTTAATTCATTTAATCTCTCTCTTTTTCAAATCAATTTCCTCTTACAATAAATAAAATCTTTATTTTATTTGTTTTTCTATTCCATAATTAAATAAATTCTTTAATTAATTTAATCTCTTACTTTTTCTAATCAAATTCCTCTTAAAATAAATTATAAAATATTTATTTTATTTATTTTTCTCTTCCATAACTAAATGAATTCTTTAACTCATTTACTCTCTCGCTTTTTCTATTCAAATTCTTTTAAAAACAAATAAAATATTTGTTTTATCACTTTTATGCACAATTAAATAATTGTTTTAATTATGTAATGCTAATTAAGTCTTTAGTTGCATTCATAGTTAGCTTTTTAACAATTCCTCAAATCAGTTAACTACTAAATCAATTCTCCTTACTTCTTGTAGACACCCAAAATTGTCCAGTCTAATTAAATAAATATTTTATTTATTTAATTATCTAAGCTTAATTCTTCTATTAATTAAATAAATCTTTATTTATTTAATTAATTCATTTATCCTCTTCTAGCCTTATTTCTCATTTAAATAAAAACATTTATTTATTTAAATTATCATTTTCCTAAATTAAATAAATATCTTATTTATTTAATTGATCTCACTCCTTCTATTAATTAAATAAATCTTTATTTATTTAATTAATTCATTAACCTTTTCTACCCATGACACATGTCATTCATCTCTTAATTCATACACTACCTACCCCTTTCATTATTTTATTATTTCTTTTACCTACCCTCTAATCATAGCGACCTCCTTTTACACCTCTCAATCTTATCCCTCCATTTCATATAGTGTCTTCTATATAAGGAGATGCTTCCTTCATTATCAAACCCCCTATTGACTACTTGACTACACTACGCTTATGAACATAGGCAATCCTACTTGCAACCACATTCTGTTCTTTGTTGAGCTCTTGTGCACACATAAAATCTGAGAGCAAATATATCAAGCAAGATCAATGGAGATAGGAAGAATGGAGATTCAAACCCTATTGGACATGTGATGGTATAATCTTTGTGATTTCATTTGATTTGCATTGTCTTAGGTAAACTTCATATGTTATGGTGGATCTTTGTTGTTGTTAAGCTAAGGTTTTGTGGTTGAATTCATTTAGCCTTTCAATATAGTTATTATTGTTATCCATTTTCACCATATACATTTTGGCACACCCTGTGGGACATGAATTTTTGTTAGATCTGTGTTTTTTGCAGATTTTTTTAACGCTATATTGCTGTTTTGTAAAACAATGTGGAGAATAGCCTTGTGCAGCTAGGGTTTTGGACATAAAATCAAGATCTTGGAGAGATTTGATCATATCTCACAAACGGCTTGGAAATTTTGCAACAAATTTTTTTTTCAGGTTGAAGAAAGTATCAGGAGCTCTCAATACAAAATTTAAAATTTTTAGAGCACATTTTCATTTTCTATGAATTTTTTATGATTTTTCATAAAAAATTAATTTTGAGAGCAAATGAGAGAATTTTTTGGATTTTCTTACATTTTTTGAAATCACTCAGAATTATACATAGGATCTATTCTTTGTGATTTTAATTTTGATGCAAAATATTCCCCTAAAAATTGGATCTTTAAAAATTAGGGTTTTTTCTTATTTTGATCAGATCTCACAAACGGCTTTTAATTTTGCCATGAAATTTTTTGTGTAGGTCAGGAAAAGTATTAGAAGGATTCAATAAAAATTTCAGATTTTTTGGATACTTTTTCAATTTATATGAATTTTTTATGATTTTTCATAAAAAATTAATTTTGAGAGCAACTTAGCGACTTTTTCATATTTTCTTAAATTTTTGGAAATATCTCAAAATTATACATAGGATTTGTTCTTTGTGATTTTAAATTTGATGCAAAATCATTCCTCAAAAATTAGATCTTTGAAAATTAGGGTTTTGCATTATTTTACTCATATCTCACAAATTGCTTGGATTTGTTGCAAAAAAAAAATTATACAATTTTGGAAGACCATCAGGACTCTCCAGTAAAAATTTTAGATTTTTTGGATTGATTTTGCATTTTATATGAATTTTTTATGATTTTTCATAAAAAATTAATTTTTGGAGCAAATTAGCAATTTTGGAGGAAATCTCTTGAAATTTTACAGGTGGTCTTTTTTTATGATGAATCAAATCTTTGAATTGGTCAACAAAATGCATTGTTGAAGGCCCTTATTTCACAAAGTTTTTTGGATCTAAAATTTACCTAACTTGTGTGCTTGCAGGAAGGGGTGATTATTTCAAACAATCCAAACTACTAATAAATCTTTGTTGCAGGTCCTTGGCAAGGGTTTTTGGATTTTTATTGTGTGCCTTGTTTTCATAGACTAGTAAACACTTCAATTGGTGCACTAAAATTGAATCATTGTCTTTTGTGTCTTGAGCAATAGGCTCTTTTTGTTTAATCTTTAGAGGGCCTGCCTTCCCATGTGGTCATTAGGACTACTAGTGAGAAGAGAACGACCCAAGTGGTAGCAAGGAAAACCCACCTCTTCCGAACCACTATAAACAACTGTATTCATGGTGAAAACTATGGATAACATGTGCTGATTAGTTCATACCGACACTATGTCTCCCCATAAACCCGTTTGATCAAATTTATTTGATCAGTTGTAGGGCATAACCCCTACTGGCTGGGAGCCTTCTATATTTACAGAGCTGAAAGTGCCTCATGTATGGCCACACGAGCAGATGCCCTTACTAGCACCTTTTTGTTTTAAAAGCCAAAATCCTTCTAGTTGTTGAGGCAGGAGGTTGGACCTCTGGTAGCGGCCCACACACATACGGTTCTTAGTAGAGATACAAAGTTCGCCATGGGGAGTTTTCGTGGGGACTGATGCTTGGCTGACCTGAGAAGTGAGTGTCGAGGGTGGAGCCAGTGAGGTTAAGCATCTAAGTATCCACTCTGAATAGCGTAGCCTCGGGGGTAAAACCTCATGTGGGATCAACAACTATTGTCTTGGCCAGCCATAAGAATTGTGCTTAACTTATTTTAAACATTCAAAACATTTAAGACCAAACAACAAAATATTGTGTCTTTCGTGTTTTCAAGTGTATGCAAAACATTTTTAAATCAAACAACACACTTTTCTTGGAGTCATTTTGAGTCTAAACGCTCGCAAACATTGAGTCATCATCAACATTGTGTCCTCTTGTCACGAAAAATAGTCAAACATTCAGATTTGGTCACAACCAACAACTTCACAAATTGGAAAAATTTTACAGTCCAACAAACAAGAGCAATCATTTTCAGAATTCTTCAGCTTCCTAGGTTGTTTCTCCAGGTTTTCATCTAGCATTCAACTTGTCTTTGGGTCTCACAAAGTCCATCATTGCTTTACATCTTGCATTAAATTTACATTTGTCTAAACTTGAGTCAAAAGGTCACTTGCTTGTCCTCATCATACTTTGTCAACACACTACATACAACAACATTTTTCTAAGTGGTCCCTCATCAAGATCTATCACCTTTGGGTCTCATTTGGTCTTACTTAGAGTCAAGGTCAACTTACCTCATCAAGAGAAACTATCCTCTCTTTGGAAGTCACACCTACTCTACTACATACATACTTGGTCTTACACTTTGGACATTGCAAGTACACTTTAGATTCATTTACATTCCATCCAACCCTTGGTCTTCCATACTTTTTCCATTTTCATCTAGTCTCACACATCTTGGTCAATACCTAGTTCATGGTTGAAACCCGTTCCCAAAAATCTAGGAGAGAAACTAAAGAGGCTCAAGAGTCCGCAAACATGAGTTCCTATGAGTATGACAATGATATCTTTTTCAATTCTGATCATACTACATTACCTAACATGGATCCCTTTAGAAACATTCCAAATTTTGAAAACATGGACACTACAAACAACAATGATACACACAATGACAATATGGACAACATTTCAATACATTTAGCAGAAGTGGAAGACTCCGTTATGGATCCCCGTTTCAATCGATTGGTTGAGGAAATAATGAGGAGAGATAGACAATATTTCTTACAAGTGATGGCACAAAGTGGAGCCAAGATACCTCATGATTTTGACATGTCTCAAATAATGGAAAATCGACCTTTGCAACAACCTCACTCCAACATGGATCAAAGGAGGCCTAATAGTGGAGGCAATAGAAGACAACATCTTGTGCCTGAATCACCATCATCTTTGTTTCAAAAACCATAGGTCACACATACACATGGTCAAGCATATGATACTCACCTTCGCAGACCATTATGGAAGTCTTATGCAGAGAAATATGCTCAATCACATATCAATGCTAAGGATCAACCACCAAAGCAATTGGATATTCAAAGGCATGCTCAAAATTTGGACACAAGGAAACCCCGTGTCAAATTTGGGGGCAACACATTAGAACATGACATGCCTGTAGAGTATGGTATACATGGACAAAATAGATATTTCATTCCTCAACATGAATCTATACCAAGTGGTCCATATATGTAGCATCACTATAGACCTCCTCTATATGAACATGTGTATGATCAATATCATCCATATATGCAACATGCTTCTCCTCCAATTGGTGCCTCAAGCATGGGGTATGGTCCAAGAAGTTGATCTCCACCTAAGAGCAATTTGGAGCAACAAATCAGGGACTTACAAAAGAAAATGGAGGACATAAATACACCGAAGCCAACATACACAATGAGAGACATATGTCCTTATCCATTTGACAAGAGCATTCCAATGCCTCCTTTTCCTACACACTTTGTGATGCCTAAATTTGATAAGTATAGAGGAAAAGGGGATCCTAAGGCACACATAAGATAGTTTTTTACAGGTTGCATTGAGATAGTAGTAGAAGAGACATATTTGATGAGATTATTCCCACAGAGCCTAGGCGATCAAGCTATGGAATGGTTCTCCCAACTTCCACATGGAATTAAGTCATGGGGTGACTTAGCAGAGGCATTTATTCAACATTTCTCCTACAATATAGAGATAGACATATCAGTCACTACTTTGTGCAACACCAAGCAAAAAGAGGGAGAGTCTTTTGCATCATTTTTACAAAGATGGAGGAATCTAGCCAGCAGATGCTCTTGTGAAATTCCACAAAAATAAATGGTAGAAATGTTCACCCAAAATGTTAACAAAGAGATTGGTTATGACTTAAGGAAAGATTGTTTGTCCACCTTCAAGGACGTCATTGAAAAAGGATTAGCAACAGAGAAGGTCCTAATTGAACAAGGAGTCATTAAGATATTCAAGGCAAAGAAAGATGACTTTAAAGGAAAAGAAAAGCCAAGATTTTGGAATAAAAACAAGAACACAGTCAATGATGGTGTTGTTGATGCCAATACAGTGCTACCCAAATTCATTTTTTCTGGATCAAATCAGGTGAATACTCAAACAACTTCTAAATCATGAAGGAAGTACACTCCATTGGGAGAACCACTTGAGTCAATTTTCAAAAAGCTAGTGGCAAACAAGGTAATCACTATTCTAGATTTTCCTCCATATGAACCAAAGGTTAAACCAAATTGGTGGAATGATGATGAATATTGTGAATTTCATAAGAGCAAGGGTCATAAGACAGGAAATTGTCATCGACTGAAGAACATCATACAAGATCTCATTGATAGAGGTGACATTGAGAATGAAGGACACTCATCCAATCAAGAACATGAAATGTTTAAGGAACCATTCCCAAAGCATGACAAGGGAAAAGTTGCACCCATAGATGACCAAACCAACTATACCAGAGCATCTTATAACTATGATTCAACCATCAATCAAATCTCGATGGACAATTATATCTCTACCATTATCATCAAGGACAAAACCCTTAAGAATTCTACCCAGAGACCCAAGATCGTTCTGAAAGGCTTTGGATCTTCTTCCGAACCTACCTCTGAATGTCATGTTACAACCCGCCAAGGTAAATTCACTTTGCAAGGTGCTCCTGCTAAAAACACCGTTTCCTCATCAACCAAACCTAAGTATGAACTTGTAGAACAGTTAGGGAAGACACCCGCGCTCATCTCCATACTTGAACTCTTGCGCATATCCCCCGCACATAAATCCATTCTTGACAAAATCTTGAGAGAAATTGTCATTCCTACTGATCTGAATGTGGACTAGTTTCAAGCCATGGTGGGATACCTTTCCATTCCACACTCCCTTACATTCACATAAGCTGATGACACCTCTGTAAGTCAGCTACATAATGCACCTTTACACATTGAAGCCTTCATACACAAACATAGAATCAAACGAGTCCTGATAGATGGAGGAGCAGGTCTAAACATTTGTACATTGAGCACTATTAAACAATTGGGATATTCTGAAAAAGCTGTGAATTCTACAAACAAAATTACCATCAAGGCATATGATGATGAAGAGCATTCATCCAAAGGCATAGTCACCTTACCTCTCAGAGTTGGACCGGTTACAAAGGATGTAGTTTGTCAAGTCCTTGATTTAGATCTCACATACAACATACTTTTGGGACGTCCATGGATTCATGAAATGAGAGTCGTTCCTTCTACATACCATCGATGTATCAAGTTCCCACACAATGGAGTTGAAGTGACTGTCAAAGCTGACCCAAATCCATTGATATATTGCAACAATCTGTGACCTATATCAGAAATAACAATCCCAGTCAATCGAGAAGTTATTCCTTCATTAGCATATGTGGATCCAGAATCATTGAAACCTTCTACATCAAAGCAAGCAGAGCTCAAAGAAAAGTTCAAGTTTAAAGACATGGGATGTGGTGAGTATATCTTTCATGTTGATCAACTCCCACTATCTCCTAAGGTATTCAGTTGACATGAACAACCTACAAACAAGCTGCAATGCCAAGGAATTGGGTATGAACCACCTAGTGTTGTGGCTACTAAGTCTGAACGCAAATCTCCTCTAGTGGTGCAAGCATCTCTTGATATCAACAATCCTAAGAGTGGTTCCTACAAAGAATCTATTGAGTGTATTGCCACCCCTCTTGAAAAATCACATAGCCTTACCATATCATCCATTCATTCCATTTCCTCTCCGCTCCTAGACTTGGATCAACAAGAATTACAAAGACCCTTACTCATTGGGGATCAAAAATCAAGCTTTGCAAAGAAAATTCTAAAATTCAAAAATAAAGAAAAGTCCTTTAGTCCAAATCAAAATCAAAAGCTATTGGACTCTGAAAAAATAAAGGTCAAGGATAAAAATCCTATGAAAGAAAAAGAACAAGAGTTGATCTCCCCTAATATCAAAATAACTAGGGGCAAAAGTTCTAAAATTTCAAATAAAAAAGCATACTTGTTGATCCTAATTCTCCATCATGCTATCCTACTTTCACTTCTTTTTGCAATCATAAGCCTTCATCATCATCCACTTGTTTCGCACATCCATTCCATTTTGGCGATACATCATGGACCTTTAATGGAGCTTCATCAAGGGACTTTGATGTCAGGGATGCCCAAACTTCTTCAGGTGACACGCATACAGGCCTACGTAGTCCACACACTAGTAATTCTATCTCAATTCCTTTATCAAGGAAGACAGTCACTCAAGCTACACATCATCCAGTCAAGAAACAATGCAGTTACAATCATAAGGTTAAGCCTCACATATTTGAGGTGGGTGCCTTGGTTCTCAAAGAAAATCCTAAAAATCAGCAAGATAGATAGAAGAAAGACAAGTTCGAACCAAACTGGCTTGGTCCTTACATCATCACAACAACATATGGATCTGGTGCATATCAGCTCTCAACCACAGAGGGTGAACCTTTGGAGGATCCTATCAACAACATGCACCTTCGCAGGTTTTACACATAGCTCTTTAGAGTATCTTAATTCAAAAAATACAAAAAAATTCAAAAATTTCAAAAATACAAAAAAAATTATAAAACAAAAAAATCGTTACTTGGTGAAAACCTGGCAAACAGGCGCCTTGTGACACAAAAAAATCAAAAAAATCAAAAAAGTAAAGAGAAATAATTTCATCCAATGGTGAAAACCATTTCGGTGGTGCCCTGGGCAAGTACCATTGTGAAAACTGGGTCACCAGCACCATGTGTAGAGACATTGCTCCTCCCTCCTTCAGGTTTCACTTTCATCCTTTCACTTTGCACACACTCACAACCTATTCGTTCATAATAAACTTACCCATTACCATCATGGCTTGTTATTGATCTACCCAAGATTGGTTAGCCATTCATAATAAACCTCCCTTTTCACCTCCCTTTCCATCCATAATAAATCAGCTCCTATCTGTGGCTAAGGAAAATCCTACATCTAGTGATGGGTGTGGAACTAAGAACATCACATGTTTTGAGGAGTACAATTTCTTCTAGCTTTCTTCAGTTTTTCCGCGCCCAATTCACAATAAAGTAGCATCTACATCGCCAACCTGCAATAAAGTTTTGTCTTCTTCATAATAAAGTATCAGTTTCATGGATTCAATCAGTTTCAGATGAGACACAACAACAACAATGGGCTTCAACAAATCAAATCTTTCAACAGACTCAGACAACATTATGGTTCAGTGCTATTTATCCTTTTGTGAAAGTAAACATTGTGACCACAATCAAATAAGACTTATACAAGTGACAAGAGACACTAAACTTGAGGACTATAGTGGATGTTGGTGTCGAGTCTTGGTTTTCTTTTGATTTTATCTTTTGGTGACATGTCTTTTAGCTTTTTTAGGATGTCTCTGACTAGAGATTCTATCTCTAGGATGTCTTTGACTAGAAAGGCAAGGATGGGTATCGTCACCTATTTTTATTTATTGTCTATGGATTTTCTCTTAGTAATGCTATGACTTGTCCAAGGATATGAGGACACTATGAGTCTAGTATGAACTGGGGCATTCCTTGTTTGTGACTATCTTATCTCCATGCAAATAGGTACAATGACTTTTTGGGTTGAACATATGCCTCGATTGTCATAACCTACTTGCCATAATAAAGCTCAATGATGATAACGCACAAGAAGCTCTTTCACTTTCATATCTTCTATCTTTCATCCCCCTTTCTTGATTGACTTCCATCGTCCTTCTCGAGTCCATGTAGCCTACTATCACATGACTGAGTATAATGACACATGAAAAACATTTTCATTTCATGTAGTTGCACCTGCATTACCACATATAAGCATTTCATACATACATATAGATATCACAACTACATCACATCCTGCACACAACACCTGTTAGCACAATTTACATTTGCATTATCATATTCATCTGCATTACATACATTCACATTTGTATCATGCATACACATATAAAACATAAAAGAACAAAAAAAATATTGCATTGCATCATATACATATTTGCATCCATATCATAAGCATCACATAGAAACATACATCACATAGGTACGCATGCATATAGCTACCGCAAAGATGAATCATCTCATATATATATATATATAAAGTGTCATGATACAATGATGTCAAAATCATATGGCTACAATCACCCGAAGGTGTCTACATCATCATACAAAATGGTACAAAACTGATACAAAGGAATCCACTGATCACTCCTCCCAGTACCACTGGTAGTGCTAATCCTATCCATGTCATGGTATCCCATGCCACATGTCCCACCCTCATCTCTAGTCCCGAATCCTAGAACACTCATCTAAGGGCATCCCTGTCTCCATCTCGATTGTACGGAATCAGCTCCCCATCGATCGGTATCCACAGAATCCTGTATACATCCTCTAGGGTGACTGTCATCTCCCCCATCAGCAAATGAAAAGTGCAAGTCTCAGAGTGCCACCTCTCCGCCAGTGCAGTCAGCAATCCCATGTTCGCCCAAAAATCAAGCACATACATAATGTATCTCACACCCATAGCCTCAATCGTAGCTTGGTCCTCAGCTGTCAACTCAGGTTGCAACCTCTGAGTCGATGGGAATCTCTCCCGTGACTCCAGCATAGGAAAATACTCCTGCAGTCACACAAATCAATCATCTTAGTCCCAGTGACACTCACTGTTCATCACAAAGTGTTGCTTCTATCCTAGTGGTACTCCCTGTTCATCACAAAGTACTACGTGTTTGGCACTCCTTGTTCATCACAAAGTGTTGCTCACACTTGCACTCACTATTCATCACAAAGTGCTGCTCATATTTTAGTACTCCCTGTTCATCACAAAGTACTATATCTTGGTACTCACTATTCATCACAAAGTACCTTGATCTATCTTATCCTAGGGCCTCTGCTTGAGTGAATCCTCTTGAGAAGTTTCCTAATTGGCAAAGTATGTTCTATCACAAAATTGTCAATCCTAGCCCTATTTGTTATCCTAGTCTTCCCTAGAGGACCTGCTTGAGTGTATCCTCTCAGCAGCTTATCCAATCGACAACGTATGTTCATCACAGAACTGCCGATTTGACCTAGCAGACACAAATTCACATTTTTGGACACAAACGTGCTTTCATGACATAAACACTCTTTTAGACCGCATAAATGCGCCTGACACCAACGCAGACGCACCTACACATTTTTGACATTTTTTGGACCCTATTCTAAGTGCATTTATTACATTAACTAGCATGCATTAATGACAACAATAAATGCATCAAATTACAAGGAGGTTTTGTGGTACTTACTGGCTCTCCTACCTCTGTTGGCCTCTAAAATCGATGAACGCGATCGAATCTGTGAGCCATTGCCATTGCTGCTGACTACTATTGCTCTATCTCGCTCTGCACTCTGATCTCTTGGATGTGTGGATGACAATGAGGATGTTTTCCCCTCATGGTTTATCTTATAGACTACCCTAGCCCTCATTTCCCGAGTCAGTCTTCATTATCCCGTGACTCTGTCACTTTATCCGGTCAGTCCATTCTATCCTGTCTTTCTTATCAATAGATTGTCTGTGATCTTTTCAGACATTTTTTCATCCAATCTCTCGAGGGGGCATATCATTCCCATCTTGGGGCAACTCTGTATCAGTTCATCTTATCTTCTTTGAAACAACGCAACAAGCCGCATTGTCTCAAAGAGGGGCAAAATGTAGACACCCAAAATTGTCCAGTCTAATTAAATAAATATTTTATTTATTTAATTATCTAAGCTTAATTCTTCTATTAATTAAATAATTCTTTATTTATTTAATTAATTCATTTATCCTCTTCTAGCCTTATTTTTCATTTAAATAAATACATTTATTTATTTAAATTATCCTTTTCCTAAATTAAATAAATATCTTATTTATTTAATTGATCTCACTCTTTCTATTAATTAAATAAATCTTTATTTATTTAATTAATTCATTAACCTTTTCTACCCATGACACATGTCATTCATCTTTTCATTCATACACTACCTACCCCTTTCATTATTTTATTATTTCTTTTACCTACCCTCTAATCATAGCCAACCTCCTTTTACACCTCTCAATCTTATCCCTCCATTTTATATAGTGTCTTCTATATAAGGAGATGCTTCCTTCATTATCAAACCCCTCGTTGACTACTTGACTACACTACGCTTTTGAACATAGGCGATCCTACTTTCAACCACATTTCGTTCTTTGTTGAGCTCTTGTGCACACATAAAATCTGAGAGCAAATATATCAAGCAAGATCAATGGAGATAGGAAGAATGGAGATTCAAACCCTATTGGACATGTGATGGTATAATTTTTGTGATTTCATTTGATTTGCATTGTCTTAGGTAAACTTCATATGTTATGGTGGATCTTTGTTGTTGTTAGGCTAGAGTTTTGTGGTTGAATTCATTTAGCCTTTCAATATCGTTATTATTGTTATCCATTTTCACCTTATACACTTCTAAATCATATATCTCTCAACAAATTTTAGTCATTGATCAAATTTGTTTTCAAATCAATCTCAACCGTCAAACCAAATTCTCAAAATCTATAAATTCAATCTCAATCTTCATTATTAGGAACCACTATCTTCATATTCTTGTGCATCCATTTTGTAGGTTCCCTTAAAGTGCGATGTTGAGAGCGATACTTCAACACAAGAAAAACAAGGACAATGGAGTCTAGATGCATGGAATTAGCAATGAAGTTTGCTTTTCTTTAAAAAACAATGCCAATGGAAGCTTGATGAATGGAATTAGCAATGAAGTTTGAATTTCTTTAATTCATTTCATTTGATTGTTAATTCTTTTATGCATTCTTTATTCATGTGCAATTGAGATTTGTATTGTAGATTTGGGTTTTTGTGGTTGCCTAATTAGTCTACTACATTGTGTTTTCATTCAAATTGCCAATTGCTTGCATGGACCATGAAAATACAATTTAAGGAGAATACCAAACCATATTGGAAAAGACCATATCACCTAAATCCTAATATGAAGAAATTGATGAAGATAGAGTCAGACAAAAAGTTCATAGTTAGAATAATCAAACTATTAGAAGATTCATAATAGATAAGTTTGATGGTGATACATAGGAGAAACTCAAGTATGCGTAGATTTCTGGAAATTGAATAAAACATGTATACATGAGCCATTCCCTTCACATTTCACAGAAGAAATCTTGGAATATGTTGTCGAAGGGGAAATATATCCAATCATCTATGGGTTCTTTGGATGCCACTTGGTAAGGCTAAGGGAGAAAGGCTGACCTAAAACAACATTAGCCACCAAATGGGGATCATTCATGTACATAGTAATGTCATTCGGGCTCAAGAATGCCCCTACTATTTTTAGCTAGATAATGGTCAACACATTTAAGGATTTCATTACTTACTTTTTGAAAGTATATTTAGATGATTAGTCAATATATGGATTGCTAATAGATCATATTTAGGCACTTTGGGCAATGTTGGAGAAATACAAGAGTATGCAAAAATCTTTGAACCTAAATTAATATATCTTTGTGGTCCCCTTTAGCATGCTATTACTTCACATATCATTTGTAAAGAAGGCTTAATGGTAAACCCAATAAACATTTCTCTAATTATGAACCTACCACTCCATAAGACATCCCAAAAAGAAAAAAAATTACTTGCATACACTGGTTAGGAAGTTCATCAAAGGATTCACCACCATAGCTACACCCTTAGAAGAATTGTTGAAAAATTGGAAGACCAATTAAACCATGAATTGTAGAGAACAATGCCAATAATATTTTGACACTCTCATATTGAAGATGGCAAAAGCACCCATTCTTATCTTTTTTGAATTGGTCAGTACCTTTTAATGTTCATGTAGATGCATCCAAAATAGCCATAAGTGTAGTATTAGCCCAACCTAGGGAAAGAAATGACCACCCAATAGCATTTTCCAGTAGGAAATTATCTCAAGCATAAAAAAACTATGCCACCATTGAGAGAGAAGTCTTAGTCATGGTCTACACTTAACACAAAGTTTAGTACTACTTACAATACACTCCCTTCACATATTACACTGATCATGGGTCCTTGAAATTCCTTTTAAATTAACTAGTGATAGAAGGATGTATATGTTGCAAATAGGAGTTTGTGTTGTCATTGATGTCAAACATGTTGATATCTTTTGTTTAGTTGTCAAACTTTTCAATATCTCTTGTTTGAATACATGTTCAATTAGTGCAGTAACAGAGGAATGATTAAGCATTCTTGCATATGTGTGGATGATTTACATGGTGTATCTAGTTATATTATGGATTTTTTAGATTTTTTTTGAGGGTTATGACAGATATAGTTTACACTAAATATGTTAGTGCTTATATCCATGCACCCCTTGATAGAAGTAAGTCATGTAAAATTTAATGATTTGTGAAAACAGTGAGTAGAAGATGATTTGATGGCATTCAAGCCCCAATACGAGCATATTCTATAGTTAGATTTTAACGCTTGGAAAGATTTCCTCGACTTCAGCTATGAGCATGCATGGATTTAGATTATCTTGAGTTAGATTCAGGGTGATGTGATGTATCTTGACTAGTCTCATAGAATCATGAAGGATTCCATTAGGGCCTTGACTAGATTGTGCTCCTTTGACAATATCTAAGTGATGAAGGTGGTGAAGAATGACACGATAGCATAGCTGACTAATTTCTAATAATAGATCTATGACAATGGAAGATATAGTTGATCCAAGTGTCAAGTATGTTACCAAGGGGGTAGCGTATGAGGTCTACTTTCAAAACTGGGAGGATTCTACTACTGCCACTATAATCTATGTTGCATATCAGATGGTGGTTCATGATGAGAAGTTTGATATGTCCAAACTCTTGAGACTATAATTGATAGATAACCTTGAGAAGGCCAAGAGCAGAAAGTATTTGTTTAGGTATGGGTCACTTATTATAAATTTGGCTTCCATGTTTATGAATGATCTTTCGGGCATATGGAATAAGATGTGGGACAAGTTCCATCCCATTGAAGTGAAAATCAAATAGCATATTAGAAGCTTTAACAATGATATAGCCGAACACAACAAGCAATATTGGGTTTGGTTCAAAAGTTTTAAAAACAAGATGCAAGCCAAGGAGAGGATCCTTAGTGATTTGGTTGGGAAATACAAGAATAAAAGATTCTCTTTTCTAGTGAGTAGGGATTGTTGTTACATTGTGTTTGTTGAACCAGGTTGTCTAAGTTACCTTATGAGGTACTCTGAAAGAGGTTGGCAAGAACATTGATACTTTACTAAAGTTGGCAATTGATACAAATAAACAGAGGTTTGGAACCACTATAGAGATCTTGAACAAAATTATCCAAGATAAATTTGATAAAGGACATGCAAAAAGAATGGAGAAAATTTACCAAAAGATAAATCTACCTATAGTTGAAGAAGTGATTGGTAAGCAAACACTAAGGAGGACTAGGTTAGTCTTTGTGTCTCCTCATTTGAAGATTGATTCCTCTGGAACCCAGCTAGATCTGTGACAAGTAAAAAAAAAAGAAGGGACAAACACCCAAACAATAGGTGAGAAGAAGAAAGAAAGGTATGAATCCTTTTTCTATTGTTGAAAAAATCATATATCCAACTTAGCTGCAACTTTTTTTAAAGTATTTAGAGAAGAGAATAGAAGAGAAGCGAGTAAAGGAGTTGGTAGATTTTCGTGCGGATGCACACGCCTGATTGAAGGATAGTATAAGGGTTTTTTAAAAGGTTCTGGATAATGTAGTGGTTGTTTACACATTTTTTCATTAGTGGCTAGAATCCACTAATGAAATTAAAATTCAAATAGACATTATGAAAGCTTAGATTGTATAGCTTTATTGTTCAAACAATTTGAAGAAGGATGTAGATAAAAATGGTAGAGGTCAGTTGGAGAATTCATATTTAAAAATAAAAATACTAAATAATCAAAGGGAGGAGAACAAGAAACAATTTTTTTATGAGAGATGTGGTTGATCTAAAGCTCACTAGTATGGTGAAGTTGCTAGAAGGTTATTAAAAATTAGAGAAGTCAATAAAGGTTTCAACTAGTTGCAAAGATGCAAAGGATCTTCTATTGAAGACTGAGTGTTAATGTACACTATTAGCCTCTACGGGAGAAGAATGGAAGACTACCTAGACACAACTTAAGTTTATTCATAAAGGCATCATGCCTCCATCTCGAAAATGTTCTTTTGATCCTATCAATAAGACCATTTTGCTCTCGTATATATGTGGATAAGTAGATGATGTTTGGAGTGCAATGTTTAGCTTCCAAATGCATTTCATTTTTGAGTTGTTGTAGATAGGGGGAGTTGTGTTTAATTTTTTTAAATCAAGTTTGTGTTGAGGAGACACCCTTTGTCCTTGATGTCAAGGGGGGAGAGAATTCATTGTGGAGTGTTTTGGAGTTGGAGTGTGTTTCCATCAAAGACAAAGGGGGAGATTGTTGCAAATAGGAGTTATGTTTTCATTGATGTCATAATTGTTGTTATGTTTGGTCCAGATGTGTGTTCAGTTGTCAAATTTGTTGATATATTTGGTTTGGATGTGTGTTTAGTTGTCAAACTTGAAGATATCTTTGATCTAGATACATGTTCAATTAATGCAATAATAGTGGATTGATTCAGTGGTCATGCAAATGTGTGGAAGTTGATTGTGGATGATTCAAATGGTTTATCCAATTTTATTATAGGTTTTACATAGATTTGGAGATGATCTCAATGGGCCATAGTTGGTATCGGCTAAGTGTGACTGTTTTGGTGAACAAACTAGCAAAGTGAAAATTTGCAGGAGTGTGTTGCATTCTTTTATCTTTGGTAGTTTTGGTGGTGTGGTTTAATGGTTTAGCTATGTTGGTTTCTAATGATGCTTTATAGTTCCTCTACAAGGATATTTGGTGGTCTACATTATGTATACAATTAGTTTGGTTACAAGACATTGATAATTTTATCTCTTGGAGCTGACCTATGGTGTTTTTGGTCCACATGACAACATGTGGATCTACAAAATGGGATGGATAGGAAGGTGTGCCAAGATGGTGTGATGCTTCACACACCTCATTCTACCTTTCACATTACCTTGAAGAGTGTTTTTGGGTCGACTATTTGTATCTACATGTTACATGCCAAATTAGGCCAACCTGATTGATGTTATTTTGATTGCGAATGGTATGTATGAAATCATCTTGGAGGAAGGTGAATATAGTATGTGGTATGATTGAGTGATATTGTGTAAGTGTGCAAGTGCAGTTGTGCAGTAATGAAGGTAGTTTTACATGTGTATTAACGATGGATTGTAATCAACATATCAAAGTATGTGTTTTTTTGCAATTCAATCATATTGAAAATTGATTCTCAAATGCTTTGTATCCTTCTCTTAAGAAGTGATCTTCAGTTCTAAAAGTACCCTATATATCTCCCTGAGGTTGTGTGCCTTAGTTTTGCAAGTCTAAAGTGGGAGCAGTGAGCTTCCTTTGCCTTCAACCTAATATATTGTAACCTTTTTTATATAGTGGGATAGTTCTCACCGTGGTTTTTTCCTCATTGGGTTTTCCACATAAAATATTGGTGTTCATGTGTGATTTCTATTATGTTTTTCGGTTCCTTCCTTGTGCACATGTGGTAAATGGAATGAATGATAATTGATTGGTTAAATCAGTTAATTTTTTATATATGTTGATTCACCCCCCCCCCCCCCCTTCTTAGCATCTGAAAGTGTTCAACAATATATGAAGATGACCCTTTCTATTTCAGGAATTTAACTTTACTATAATTGTCAATGATAAAATCAGTGATATTCTTGATTCTAAAGCAATCAAATTTGAGACTTTAGATGGAAAATTCCTAACGTGTTATCTCAACAAAGAAAGGTTTGAAAATTTTCATCATGATTCTGGACAAGGTTGACTTGAGGATAAGTTAATGTTTTAATGAGGGGATGATGTTGGCTGAAAAATAGTATACAAAAACCGGTCTAGAGATAGGTAATAGCAAACTAGAAATAAGGGTCCAAGCCTGTTAAAACTTTACAATAAGTCCTGTTAGGAACTAATTCCGGTTAGGAATCACCCGATTAAGGGATTTACAAATATGCCTTGATGAAAAGCACAATACCTTGTTAGGAGTAACCATGCTAGAGGATTTAAGAATCCAAGCTAATGGACCCCCTTATTAGAGGATTTAATGAGTAGCCCCACTTGTTAGAGCTTACCCGGTTAAGGGATTTCACTTCTTCTATAATTGTTAGAAAACAACACATTTTCTTGATATGTCTAAGTAGCACCACATTTGCATGATCAGATCCTTTAAGCTTTAATCTGCCTTCACTCAAAGTGCAGATCCATTCACTGGTTAGGCAACTACACACTCAACAAGTTTCTGCCAATATTGCCAACAACCCTTACAAAAAAATTCATCGATCTTAAATACAAATCAATTTGGTTGATAACATAACAAAAACCTAATTCTCATCATCGAAATTACAAACAGGTCAGTACAATCTTGACCGTTAGAAATCATGACAATCTCTTCACATTCTTCAAGAAAAATTCCAACTGCTCCATGATCACTGCTTCATCAAACTTTGTAACTCATCACATGATGTGCATTAGATGCAATCCACTTTGCTCCTTCCCTAGACAATAATCAAGCACACCAAAACAATTTGGTCTCCATCATTACCGTTTATCAGATAATAAACTAACAAACTTGATCGGTTAGGGTTTAACAGTTGATAGGGTTTACCGGTTACAATGCATAAAAAGGTTTAACCCTTTACACCAATTTACCGGTTCAACTCACAAACTTAACATACCGGTTTACAACATCTTCCTCAAAGCTCTTCTTACCAGTTACTAGCCAATATCAAAAACAACAATATCAACAATAACATGAATACCACTACTGGTTCAATTCACATCAATGAAAACATATCATTAATGCAATCTCTATACAAAAAGCCAAGAAACTCAAAATGCCAACATATAGGTTTTACTTTAGGGATATCATCTAAGGGCCACATCCCCTATTATAGATATAAGTAGATAGGAAAGACCTATTCATCAAAATAGATGAGAGATATAGATAACATATACATATAAAGGAGATATAAGAAATGTAATGGATATATATTGATATATGAATAATAATAATTTTGATTTCTGGTCTATTACGTCTATGTGACATTTTATTCTAATTTACAACTAAGATAGGATCTCTAGAGAATACCTTTCCTTATTTCCTCAATATGGACTAAGTCTATGGTATAAAACTACAACATCCGAAATCCTATGGGTACAGAACTCCAATCTATATCCCCTAGATTTCTTGCTAACAATGGTCTATGCATTATAGATTTGCCTCCTTTTTTATTCTTAATTCCAATTTAATGATGCCAAGTAATATTTAATTTTAACTATTCAATTAATTTAACTTTTCTATTATATTTTTCGGTTCCTTTCTTCTGCACATGTGTTAAATGGAATGAATGATAATTGATTGGTTAAATCGGTTAATTTTTTATATATGTTGATTCACAACCCCCCCCCCCCTCTCTTAGCATTTGAAAGTGTTCAACAATATATGGAGATGACTCTTTCTATTTCAAGAATTTAACTTTACTATAATGGTCAATGATAAAATCAGTGATATTCTTGATTCTAAAGCAATCTAATTTGAGACTTTAGATGGAAAAATCCTACCATGTTATCTCAACAAAGAAAGGTTAGAACATTTTCATCATGATTCTAGATGATTCTAGACAAGGTTGACTTGAGGATAAGTTAATGTTTTAATGACTCGGGGATGATGTTGGCTAAAAAATAGTACACAAAAATTGGTCCAAAGATAGGTAATAGCAAACTAGAAATAAGGGTCCAAAATAGGAGCTTTGGAAGATAGTGATGGTATGATGAAAGAATAAGTATCCGATAGAATACTGAGAGGGGGGTGAATCAGTATACTAAAAAACTAATACAAAGTTCCCAAACTCAAATTCAACCACACAAAGTAAACTAATCACAGTTAAGATCAATATTCACAAGAATACTTGACATAAACCAGTTTTACTATTATGGCAACTTAACAGTAAACAAATTCAATCTTTTAAACATCAAGGATGCTTAATCATATCTCAACATATTCATTTCTCAATACTTCCAGTTAACATGCCTTATCAGAAGTTAATCAAATCAACAAATAAGATCATAACTGCAAAAACATTCACCACTTGATACAAATGTTTAAACATGGAAAACCCAAATAGGTAAAAACCACGGTGAGATGAGACTCACAAGGATAGCTATCTGAACTCTTCTGAAGTTCACCCTGTTAGGAGCCAAGCCTGTTAAAGCTCTACAATAAGTCTTGTTAGGAACTAATTCCTGTTAGGAATAACCCGGTTAAGGGATTTACAAATATGCCTTGATGAAAAGCACAATACCCTATTAGGAGTAACCTCCTTGGAGGATTTAAGAATCCAAGCTAATGGACCACCTTGTTAGAGGATTTAATGAGTAACCAAGCTTGTTAGAGCTTACCCAGTTAAGGGATTTCACTTCTGTTGTAATTGTTAGAAAACAATAGGTTTTCTTGATCTGTCTAAGTAGCACTACATTTGCTTAATCAAATCCTTTTACGTTTCAATCTACCTTCACTAAAAGTGCAGATCCATTCAGTGCTTAGGCAACTACACACTGAATAGGTTTCTGCCAATCTTGCCAACAACCCTTACAAACAACTTCAACAACCTTAAATACAAATCAATTAGGTCGGTAATACAATAAAAACCTAATTCTCATAATCAAGATTACAAACAAGTCAGTACAATCTTGACCGTTAGAAATCATGACAATCTCTTCACATTCTTCAAGAAAATTCCAACCACTCCATGGTCATCAATTCATTGAACTTTGTCACTCATCACGCGTTGTGCATTAGATGCAATACAGTTTGCTCCTTCCCTAGACAATAACCAAACATGATAAAACAATTTGAACTTATCCTCATGCAATGATCACACGTGTCTCCATCATTACCGCTTATCAGATAATAAACCAACAAACTTGATCAGTTAGGGTTTAACAACTGATAGGGTTTATCGGTTACAATGCATAGAAAGGTTTAACCCTTTACACTGGTTTACCAGTTCAACTCACAAACTTAACATACTGGTTTACAACATCTTCCAGAAAGCTTTTCTTACCAGTTACTAGCCAATATCAAAAACAACAATATCATCAATAACATGAATACCATTACCGGTTCAATTGACATAAATGACAACATATCATTAATGTAATCTCTATGCAAAAAGACAACAAACTCAAAATGCCAACTATCTCCCCCTTTGGATTTGATGGCAATACAAATATCAATGCCACTGATTGTTGCTGAGATTGGTGAATAGGAATCCTGGTATACATTACCAAGTATTCACCTTGCTCTGTCTGTCTTCAGCCTACTGCTGGTTCACCTAATCAAACACATAATTATTCTCCTCAATCACATAATTCTTCTCCCTCTTTGACATTAATTCCAAAGTGAAAGTAAAAACATTTAAATCTTTCTCTCACTATGCATCAACATCATACTGCACCTTGATGCTACTCTTGTGGAATACATCCACTTCTTCATCAATCCATGTAAGATTCTACAAGTAATTTAGGGACTAATGCAATCAACATCATGCTCAACTAACTTCATGAAGAGGGACAACCCCTAATTGACTTCTAACATACTTGAAAGTGGTCTTAGGCAGAGGTTTGGTAAAGATATCTGCAAGCTACTCCTTGGTAAAAACAAGCTCCAAGATAACATCTTTACTTTGAACTTTTTCCCTCAATAAGTGATACTTAAATTCAATGTGCTTAGTCCTTGCATGCAAAACACAATTTTTTGAAATGTTTATTGCACTTCTATTATCACACAAAATCTTTATTGGTTCTAAGATTTCCATCTTCAAACCTTCCAAAATGTGCCTCATCCACATAGCTTATGTGCAATTCATATAAGCTCCTATGTACTCAGCTTCAACAATAGATTGTGAAGTACAACTCTACTTTTTACTACTCCATGAGGCTAGCCTTCCTCCTAGAAAGAATGTGCCACCGGTAGTACTCTTCTAGTCATCAATATTACCCGCCCAATCAGCATATGTGTATGCTTTCAAATCAAAATTTCCACCATATGGATACCATAACCCATAGTCACCAGTACCTTTCAGATATCTAAAAATTCTCTTGGTTGCCATCAGATGTGCCTCCTTTGGATTCTTCTGAAATCTAGCAACAATACCAACTGCATGGGCAATATCCAGTCGACTATGAACAACATAGTGTAATTTGCCAATCATTGACCTGTATTCTTTTTCATCTATAGATTTAGATGCATCTTTCTTGATAATTTACAACCTATAACCATTGGGGTTCCAACTAGTTTATAGTCACTCATACCAAAAGTCTTCAAAACCTCTTTCACATACTTGGATTGAGTAATAAAAATACCATTCTTCATCTATTGTATCTGTAAGCCTATGAAATTTTTTATTTCCCCTACTAATGACATCTCAAATTCATTCTTCATTTCATCTGCAAAGCAATTACTCATGTCATCATTACCTCCAAATGTAATGTCATCAACAAATACTTCCCTCACCAATATTTCATCTCCTTCAGACTTGAGATAAATGTTGCTTTCATCGTTGATTCTATCAAAGCCTATCTTCATCAAATGAGTATGAAGTCATTCATACCATGCTCTGGGTGTCTGCTTCAATCCATACAAAGCTTAATGTAATTTGCATACCATGTCTTCTTTATCTGTCAATGCATAACCATCAGACTGCTCTATATAAACCTCTTCTTCTAGTATCCCATTCAACAATGCATACTTAACATGCATCTGGTATACTTTGAACTTCTTATGAGCTACAAATGTAAGTAATGTTCTGATACCTCCTAGTCTTGCAACTAGTGCAAAAGTTTCTCCATAATCTTCTCCTTCTTCTTGTGCATAACCTTTGCATACTAATCTTGCCTTGTTGCAAACTACAACACCATCTTCATTTAACTTGTTTCTGAACACCCATTTTGTACCTATAACATTTTTGTTTACCGATCGGGGTACCAGGGTCCAAGTGTTGTTTTTATCAATTTGATCCAACTCCTCCTCCATAGGTTTCACCCAATGATCATCACCAAATGCCTCCTTAGCACTTCTAGGTTCAAAGGTGGAGATCATGCAAGAGTTCTCTCTTATTCTCCTTCTAGTTAGTTCACAGGAATCCTTATCCCCAATTATCTATTCAGGATTTGATTCAGTCTCACATACCTAGGAATAACATGATCATTCTCTTTAGGTTCAACTTCTTCATTATCATCTTCTTCTGAATTTATTTGTTCTAGTTGAACAAGTACATCAAGATTTTCTTTACCAGTTTTTGATTTAATAGTTTTAGGTTCCAAAAGAAAAATGCAAGGATCTTCATCCTTCTTCTTAGAACTAGTTACATCTAAAACTTAAGGACATTCATCTACACAAACATCAGCACTCTCAACAATTTTATGTGTCCGGTTGTTGAAGCATTTATAGGCCTTACTCTTGGTGGAATAGCCAAGAAATATGCCTTCATCACTCTTAGCTTCAAACTTGCTTATGTAATCACCTCTTTTAATAAAACATTTGCTTCCAAATATCTTAAAATAGATAACATCAGGTGACCACCCATACCAATATTCATATGGGGTCTTGTCCTTACCTCTTTTCACCAGAACTCGGTTCATTATGTAGACAGTTATACTTACAGCTTCTTTCCAAAATGTTTTTGCTACACCTCCTTGTATCAACATAGTCCTAGTAGCTTCAACCATTGACCGGTTGTTTCTCTCCACTATACCATGATGTCATGGTGTCCTTGGTGCATAAAACTACCACTTGATACCATTATCATCACAATACTTAGTGAATTCTGCAGAAGTGAATTCACTGCCTTGATCTATTCTCAGACATTTTATCTTTTTACCACTCTCTTTCTCAGCTAAGGCTATGAATGCCTTGAATTTACCAAAAGATTCATTCTTATCCTTCAAGAATGTGACCCATCATCCTTGAACAATCATCAGTGAAGATCATGAAATATCTGTCACCTTGAATTCTTGTTCTTATTGGTCCACATAGATTTGTATGAACCAAATCTAACAAGTGCTCTGCTGAGAAGGACTTGTTCTTGAAAGTTGAAGAAGTCATCTTTCCCAACTAACATTCTTTACAATGAGCATTAATCAGTTTGTCTAGCTAAGGCAAACCTCTTACTGTCTTAGATTTCCTTACTTTAACAATATTGTCAAAAAAATTATGACAAAATCACCTATGTCAAAGCCAGCTATCATCAGTTTTTGCAATCAAATATTTGCTAACTTTAGGATTAAGATTAAATAGATTACATCTAGTCTATTTCCCGGTTGCTATCAATTCACCTTTGTTGTCAAAGATTTTGCACATACCAATTCTAAACTCCACTGGGTATCCTCTATCATTAAGTTGTGCCACACTCAAAAGATTGTGCTTTAGGCCTTCAACCTAATAGACATCATTGGCACTGCTCTTCCCATTAAGAGAAATAAATCCCTTACTTTTAACCATACAAGGTGAGTCATTGCCAAATCTAACAACATTGCCATCAAATTCTTTCAGGGAAATAAATTTGCTCTGATCACCACTCATGTGATGTGAACAACCACTATCAATGATCCAATCATCAGAGTTATCCATCCTGGATACTAGTGCCTTCTGATCTGATATTACTTCCTTAATAGCTACAAACACAATATCTTCACTAGCATCATCATCAAATTCTTCATCAGTAATACCACTGTCAATAGCTACAAGACAATCTCTCTTGCCTTTACCCTTATACTTCTTAAATTTGTCTCTCTTGTATTCATTTTCACCATTAGGGCAATTAGCTTCTATATGACCAATCTTGTTGCATGCAAAACATTTTAAAGGTAGCTTACCTCTATATTTACCAATGCCTCTAGGCAGTCGTTTTGCCAACAATGCTTCAAGTTCCACTAAGTTGTCTTCATCATCAGCATCTCTGTTGGATCTAGATTCATAACCATGGCTGGTATCTCTACTTCTTCTCAAAGATGGGTTAGAGATAGAAGCTCTAAATGTAGATTCTAATTTCTATACACTACCATCATAGCCATTTAGTTCAAAAGCAGTAAGTTTGCCAATAATAGATTCAAGAGTTACCTTTGTCTTGTCAATGTATTTCAACTCCTGAATAGCTGCAACTCAGATAGCATAGACCGGTAGCAGGGTTCTTAGTACCTTACTGATTACTATGGCATCTTCCACTTTCCCTCTTGCACTCTTTATCGCACCAACTATCTCTTTAATCCTTTGACCATACTGCTGGATATTCTCACCTTCAAACATTCTCATGTCATCAAACTTTCCTCTTAAACTCTCTTCTTTGGCAATCTTAACATGTTCATCACCGCTATAAATATCTTCAAGTTTTTTCCACACTTCATATGCAGTTTCAAGACCATGAACATCTACATATTCAGCATCAGACAGGGAATTGATAATAACCTCTAATGCTTGGTGATTTTCTTGTTGTTCTTTCTTCTAATCACCAGTTAGGGTTCTAGTCATTGTAATATACTTGGTTTCTATATGATCCCAATACTAACTACCAAGACTCTTAATGTAAATCTTCATTTTGTCACTCCATATTCTATAGCTATCTTTGTTGAACTTCGGACCTTCTTTCTTCATCATGATCTACAAGATCTTTTCCTCAAGCTGTTAGGATTTTAGATTAAAGAGAACCTGAGATGCTCTGATACCAATTGATGGTATGATGAAAAAATAAGTATCAGGTAGAATACTGATAGGGGGGGTGAATCAGTATACTAAAAAACTGATACAAAGTTCCCAAACTTAAATTCAACCACACAAAGTAAACTAATCACAGTTAAGATCAATATTCACAAGAATACTTGACATCAACCGGTTTGACTGTTATGACAACTTAACAGTAAACAAATCCAATCTTTTAAATATCAACAATGCTTAATCATATCTCAACATATTCATCTCTCAATACTTCCAGTTAACATGCCTTATCAGAAGTTAATCAAATCAACAAATAAGATCATAACCACAAAAAAATTCACCACTTGACACAAATGTTTATATGTGGAAAACCCAAATAGGTAAAAACCACGATGAGATGAGAATCACAAGGATAGCTATATGAACTCTTCTAAAGTTTTCCCTTTTAGGAGCCAAGCCTGTTAAAGCTTTACAATAAGGCTTTTTAGGAACTAATTCTGGTTAGGAATCACCTGGTTAAGGGATTTACAAATATGCCTTGATGAAAAGCACAATACCCTGTTAGGAGTAACCTCGCTAGAGGATTTAAGAATCCAAGCTAATGGACCACCTTGTTAGAGGATTTAATGATTAGCCAAGCTTGTTAGAGCTTACCTAGTTAAGGGATTTCACTTTTGCGTAATTGTTAGAAAACAACATGTTTTCTTGATCTATCTAACTAACACTACATTTGCTTGATCAGATCCTTTTAAGCTTCAATCTGCCTTCACTCAAAGTGCAGATCCATTCACTAGTTAGGCAACTACACACTCAACAAGTTTCTGCCAATCTTGCCAACAACCCTTACAAACAACTTCATCGACCTTAAATACAAATCAATTAGGTCGGTAACACAACAAAAACCTAATTCTCATCATTGAGATTACAAACAAGTCGATACAATCTTGACCATTAGAAATCATGACAATCTCTTCATATTCTTCAAGAAAAATTCCAACCGCTCCATGATCACCACTTCATTGGACTTTGTAACTCATCACGCGCTATGTATTAGATGCAATCCACTTTGCTCCTTCCCTAGACAATAACCAAACACACCAAAACAATCTAGTCTCCATCATTACCGTTTATCAGATAATAAACCAACAAACTTGATCGGTTAGGGTTTAACAACTAATAGGGTTTACCGGTTACAATGCATAAAAAGGTTTAACCCTTTACACCAGTTTATTGGTTCAACTCACAAACTTAACATATCGGTTTACAATATCTTCCACAAAACTCTTCTTACCAGTTACTAGCCAATATCAAAAACAACAATATCAACAATAACATGAATACCATTACCGGTTCAATTCACATCAATGAAAACATATCATTAATGCAATCTCTATGCAAAAAGCCAACAAACTCAAAAATGCCAATAGATAGGTTTTACTTTAGGGATATCATCTAAGGGTCACGTCCCTTATTGTAGATATAAGTAGATAGAAAAGACCTATTCACCAAAATAGATGAGAGATATAGATAACATATACATATAAAGGAGATATAAGAAATGTAATGGATATATATTGATATATGAATAATATAATTTTGATTTCTGGTCTATTATGTCTATGTGACATTTTATTCTAATTTACAACTAAGATAGGATCTAGAATACCTTTCCTTATTTCCTCAATATGGACTAAGTCTATGGTATAAAACTACAACATCAGAAATCCTATGGATATAGAACTCCAATCTGTATCCCCTAGATTTCTTGCTAACAATGGTCTATGCATTATAGATTTGCCTCCTTTTTTATTCTTAATTACAATTTAATAATGCCAAGTAATATTTAATTTTAACTATTCCATTAACTTAAATTTTCTACAATTACCTAAATTGTTTACTAACTCGAAGTATAACCTTGGAATTTTATAAATCAAATGGTATAAAAGCACATTCATTGCACCAACTCATTTTGTAGAAGAGGTTTATAAATGGGTACATATGTGCTTAATGTTGAAATTTTGATGAAATGTATAATAGGTTAGCATACTCATCTCCATATGCCTATTGTTATCTAATATTGTTGGCATACACAAGGCATGTTTTCATTATCATTATATTAAGGTAGATGATAATTTTGATTATTCAAAGTCCAGAGAAGATAAGATCACTAAAAATGTGTTGGTATTAAGGTGTCTCAACTTTAGAGTCCCAACATGTTGATTATTTAATTATTTATTGCACCCACTTTGGAAGTCATAAAATTTAGGGGATTAGTGTCATAGGTTGCTATGTTGGGACTATGACAATTTCTTTTATTTACTAATATGACGATTACTAGTTCAGTGGAAAAGTCATGGAGAGTTATTTTTTGACAGATGTTATTTATAGAGGAGTTCACTTTTGACAAGTGTTGTGAGGCAGGTGTTGCATATGGAAAAATTATTGTTATAAGTGAGTCATGAGTTAGTGGTTTGTAAAGTTGCCATGTGCAACGTGTCATGGAATGGCAACTTGTTCTTTTTGAAACTTCTTATCTTTTGAGTCTATGAGTTGGTTTTGGAAACAATGGGCACTTAAATTCACTCATGTGTTTAGATCTATAAATATGTGGCTTCTTAATCTATTTTGTATGTTAGGTTGGATACTTTGTATGAAGATGTTTTGTGCCATAATTTTCTCCAGAATTTTTAGTTGTTGTAATTACTCTTAAAGATCATTGGCTCTATGCATTGTATACAATTGAGCTTTGGCTTTTGGAGTATGGGTTTTTTCCTGAAAGAATTTTTCCACATAAATATAATGGTATGATTTTATTTGTTTAAATATGAAATTGCATGTTTTCATCGAATCAATAGTAGTTAAAGGTTTTGTAAGAATTTATTGCATTCACTCTCCTATTAGATTTAACATTTTCAAGCGTTATTCAACACTTTTCTTCCTTTCAAAATGATAAAAAGGTGATAACAAGGTAATTGATTCCAAATGTGCTAATAAATCTATAGATTATGATTACTATGATATGTACTACAATATATGATGTTCAAGATGGAAACTATATCTAAAAGGAACGCACACTAAAATTAGTGTAAAAATGATGTTAATCTCACAATTGAATTTCCTAAGGGTATGGAGACTAGTGGTGATTGACATGGCTATTCTCAAAGTTCATGCTCAACTAGAATGGTTGGTTTGGTATCCAAAGAAGCATCGTTTAACATTAATATTATATTTGAAGATGTTGAGTTTGATATCATATTTACTTCTATCTCATAAACTAACTTGATTGGACAATTGTTGCTTGTGAAACTTAGTTTGAAAAAAATTCAATACCACAATCTCAATGGTTTTAATTGTATTCAATATGGTAATCATATTCTTGTTGATAGACAATGTAACTTATATTCTTTATTCATAATTTTTTTGACAAGATTGTAATACATTTTGTAATTTGGTAAGGTAACACATTTCTTTTCATTTCCCAAGGCTTTGAAACTCTTTATATGTAAATTAAGCTTAAATTGAGAATAGGTGGAGCTTGCATAGTATGTATCTTTTATACCATGAGAGTTTTATGCACATTCTTCTCATGTTTCTATTGTGTATATTAGGCAAGGGAGTTCATTAAGAGTTTACAAATCAATTGGTAAAGAGGTCTTGCTGGGTTGAGAGTGATCTTAGATGGTATATGCATTGTAACCTTTTGTATTTAAATCATTTTGAGTAATAAAGTGAGTTTGACTCATAATTTTGTTAGAGTTTTTACCCTCAAGGTTTTTCTCCATATTATTTCTTATGTCTCTAGTATTCATGGTGATTTCTCTCTCTTTTATTATGCTTAATAACAATGCAATATTTATTGTGATGAGTGTTTTCTCAGGTTAACAAGTATTAAGGATGATGCAGAAGTATTGTTGGGGATATTGTAAATTCTCCTGCCTCTAGTTATGTAGTTCAGAATGAAAACATAGGCTAATTTACTCTATTAGTAGATTTCATTTGTTCTGATATTTTACTCTATTTATAGTTTTATAAGATGACTAAAATTGAGGTAAAACTAGAAGTTTATGGATCAAGAGAAGTCATAATGGAAGGAGAGAAAGAGTAATGAATAGGAAGGGAAGGCAATGTGTTTCACTAAAGGGAAGTAACTTTATCCAATCCTAGAAGCCAGGATGAAGAGAAGGGATCCGTATGAGGTAAGATAGATTAAAATATCAAAATTTGATGAATAACACCTAAAATAGTTTCTAAACAAGGAAAGCATATATTTAAGATAGTATTGTGTAGGAGGGTTAGATGTGTTTGAATAGAAATATAAATGGAAGATAAAACAATAAATTTTAAACTTGACACATGGAAAAAAAAGAAGGAAAAAAAAAAAAAAAGGGTAGAATGATTGGTTGGTTTTGATTTTTTGAAGAAAAGCACCCTCGATTTAGCCCTATCCCTAAATGCAAGAGAGAAAGGGGAGAACAATAAAAGGTTCATGTGTCATTTTTTGGTAAGGAAAAGGTTATTATTTTTGTTAAGAATATTGGGTTCACTAAAAAAAATATATAAAATAATTTGTTTACTAGAGTGTAGCAATGTTTCCTTATTTAATCACAATATAACTCTCTTATTTATTCAAATTCAAAACTAGTGAGTACAATAACAATTCAAATAGCACATAATCACATATTTCAAACATTAGAAGATTACAAAGTTCAATTTGAGTAATTCCCATTTTAGAAGGAAGTATGAAATGGGAATGGGGAAAGATGTATAATTTAATTTTTTATTATAGACTTATCACAAACCCGAACATATGATCATTTTTAATTTAGCACAAGTCTAATCTCTCTTTCAAAATGGTGTCTCCTATCACACACTAATTTCCTACTCTAACAGGTCATGTTCAATCAAACTATCGAAGCCAACTAGTAAATTGTAACTCATAAGAAATTGGACACCTAATGGTTGTTTGAGATACCTACCTAAGTCAAATCATTCCGTCAAGTTAATAGTAGAGAATGGATGTGTTCAGGTGTGCTTGATCCTAAGTGGTTAAGAAGAGATGGGGTGTGTGTAGCAATAAAGGTGTCCTAAGAAAAATTGAATAGAAGTCCAATAGCTCCTAGATGCTCATGATGCTCTAGGTGGTAAACAAAAACTTGGTTGTGCTTGATGTGCCTTTCTAATGACATTTGTTTCCTTTAAAATCTTCTTTTGTAAATAGAGTGGAGCTAGGGTTAGGGTTTTAAGAAAAGGGGGTAGTTGAGCAAGAAAAGGAGAATTTGAATTTTGGGGACACCACCATGTGCTATCTTTTCCTAGAGGACAAAATTATGGCACACATTCAAGATGAAGAAACATACAATAATGGGTATGACGAGGTGTTAGGTAACAAGGCTTGATTTTGGGCGTAATATATAGACACAAGAATATATTAATACTCAAAATAGTAAAAATGACAATTTGACGCATTTTTAAACAAGAAAAGTAAATGAAGTATAAAATTTATAAAGAAATATAATATTATGTTTTTGGTCTTTAAAAAATAAAGACTCTATTCATGATCTAAATAATAAAACAATTGTTTAAATAAATGAATAATATTTTTTTTTCAATAAAAGTGGATTATTCCACTAAACTTTTTTATTATTTACTTTTTATTTTTTACAGAGGATTCAAAGAGAATACCAGGGGAAAGAACCCTAGGAAGAAAACCTCCGATCATAGCTTATAAAATAAACCTATAGTATCTAACAGATCAGTTTATACACCCCGCCCAAAACCACATACAAAATGTGGTCACAACACATATAATATCAGTTTTACATATAGCCCATTGGATAATTTCAAATGTAGACTCCACAGCTCCTTTCAGTGGAAGAAAACAAAATTTTCCAAAGCCCTGTGCCAAATCCCATGAGCCAAAAACCTTCCTGCGAAAAAAGAAAGTATCAAAAAACCTTTGGAAACACACTATTGTATCAAATACCATGAGCTCGAACTCTCCTCCAGAAAACAAACATGAATACTTGAAATGAAATGGGAAAGCGGGAATAATTATCATCATAAAATTTTACATCAACATTATTCAAGAAAATCACATAACTATTGTTGCAAACCTTCCCATACCCTAGAAGGAATTTCCTCAAAACACACATCTCGCTGATTAGCATTGCTATCAATGGCTAAAATTGCCAAATAATCCACAATCTTATTAACTTCTCTGTAACAATGGGATAACAAGAAAGATTCAAACAATTCTAATTTTTGTAAAATGAGATCAAGTATATACTGCAAATTCCAGCAGTTTGATTTCTTTTTTATAACACATTGAATAATCACCATAGAATCACCTTCAATTATTAAGTCCTTAATTCCCAAAGAGATTGCCATATTCAATCCAAAAGACAATGCATGAAATTCCGCATAATTGTTAGTTTTAAAACCAATAGCATGACACTTAGCTTGAAAAAAATTTGCATTGTGATCATAAATTACCATGCCTACCCTAGTCGGCCCAGGGTTACCACAAGAGGCCCCATCAAAATTCAGTTTAAAGTGCCCCTACAGAGGAGGTTTCTATCTAGCAGAGCATCTCTTACCTATTGCATCATTCTTTTTTAAAATTGAACCATGAGAGGGTAAAACCGACATCTTCCAAACTCTAGTAACTCTACTATCCCAGTGTGAAAAAGAAGTAAGATTTTTCAAATTCTTATAAATAAACAACAAAGCAACCTCAGAGCTTGAAGAATCAATTTTTAATAGAACCTCAAACACAAGAGAACTTGTTTTTTTAAATATCCTATTATTTTGCTCTAGCCAAACATTCCAAATCACAATAGATGGAGATATGATCCAAAGGCATGCATAAAAAGATGAGGCAAACATAAAGGGCCAAGATCTAAAATGGGAAATGAGATCCTTACCAATAACAAAGGATATATTTAACTTCTCAAACAACTACTGCCAACATTCATAAGCATAATCACAATGTAGGAATAGGTGTGAAGAAGATTCCAATTTTTTGTTACAAAGGACACAAGGGAAAACAACAGTAATACCAAGCCTATCCAATCTCATACCTGTAAGGACTCTATCTTGAATTGCCAACCAAGCAAAGGCTCGAGCTTTAGGAAGACAAGCTGAATGCCAAAATAACTTATAAGGCCTGGATGATAAATCTTTAGCAGCCATAAGAGAGTTGTAACCATCTTTAACAATGTACTTACCAGAAATATTCTTTGTCCAAATAAGTTCATCCTCAGAATCAAAAAGAACTACAATTCCATCCGCCAAAATATTCTCAAAATCTAATTTCATACTTTGATCAACATCTAAGAAATCAATCGACTTCCATCAAGCTAGCTTAAGGGGTTCACTAGTCACAATTTCAAAATAATCTGCTACAAAAACACCCCAAAGGGAGGAAAGAATAGTGATCAGAGGAGAATTGATGAATAATGATGAACAGTAACTACTCAATAGATACTAAGAATGGGGGGTGAATCAGTATAGACAAAAACTTTCATAAACCAGTTTGATTGCAAAGACTGAACTAACTGGTAAACAACATCACCGATCTAAAACAGAGTCCTACCGGTAAAACATAGTATGACTGTGAAACACATAAATCGGTAACACTTAGATCTTCACAAAACCTAATAACTCATTTCCACTTCACCCATATGCTTAAACAAGTAATACATCAGAAATATAAAGACCACTGGATCAACATGCATTACCACTTAACAGAAAATACTAATCATCACATGAAAAAGCATCACACATGACACACTGATTTTTCACGTGGAAACCCAACTGGGAAAAACCATGGTGGGGATGAATACCCACAAGTTGTTCTTTGAACTCTTCTGAAGTCCGCTCTGTTAGGAGCCTAATCCGGTTAAGGACTTTACAATAGGTTCTGCTAGGAACCGATCCTGCTAGGGATCACCTGGTTAAGGGATGGCTAAATACCCGGTCAAACGTTAGAACCCTACTAAAGGCTACCTCACAAGAGGATTTGAAGAACTCAATGAATTTGAGTCACCATGTTAAAGGATTTACACAAAGCCTGTTAAAGCTACCCGGTTAAGGAATTTTCCTACTACTGAAATGGTTAGAAGTCAACAGGTAAAACACTAATCTGATAACAACACTAAATGTCAAGGCAGATCCACTTAGGTTCCTTTACTTCTGCAATCACACTCTGCATGTATCTACACACTTCTCCCATTTGGCAAGAATCAAGTATCTCTTCACTTGGATACACACACACAACATTTGCCAACAACTTCACAACGCAAATCATCATCGACCTTATAGGAAATAAATAGGTCGGTAGCATAAACCCTAAACCCTAAACATTTAGGTTATCAATGCAGTCGGTCCAATCCTAACCGTTCAAACACATTGCATTGAATAAAATAGTCTTGAACAGATCTCAAGATGTTCTCCATCTTTCGTTCTTTGTTGCTTCTGGAAGCTGATAACCCATCACACACTCTCCACCGTTTACTAAGACTTCGCACATTCCCGAGGTAGATAAGATCAATCTTCTTCATGCAAGATCCTTAAGGAAATCCTTCACGTGCACAAGGCTGACGTGGCAACATGATCTGACCTTCATTGCAATGCTAACTCATCATAGAATATCATCGGTCGAATCACACAGACTTGGAATGCATCAACCGGAAACCCTGAAGCTGAGACTACCAACTAGTAGTCATACCAAATGAAACCCCGATACAAAAATTTCCACATACCGGTTCACATTCCAACATACCGCTTCACTTTTTCACATATATCGGTTCACATCATCATATCAGTTCTCTTACCAGTTTGCTTACTTCAATATATCGGTTTATACTTTAGCATATTGACATCAATGACAACATACAATATCATCATGTCATCAAGCTCTGCACATATGCCAACAGACTAATCCTTAATATTCACCAGAGGTGTGTGTCCATTCCATACTTCATCCCAAAATCAAACCTTTCTACCATTATGAACAATTCATGAGAGCTGAGGCAAAATAACTGATCTACTTTTACAAAGGAAATTCCAAATAGTAGAACCCGAAGACAAATTTGAGACTTTAAAAATGTACTCTCTCGGTCCATTATTTAAATATTTGGCAAACATAATCTATGCCCATAAGGAGCTAGGCTTGTCATATAATTTCCAAACAAACTTAGCACCTAAGGCTAAATTCTGATTCTCCAGACTCCAAATTCCTATTCCCCCAAGTTCCTTAGGAAAACATACCTTATCCCATGCAACTAAAGGGAGTTTCTTCTTGCCATCTTTATTATTGTTCCAAAGAAAATCTCTAAGAGTATCATGTAAACTAACAATAGATGCTTTTGGAGACTTCAAAACAGACTTGATGAGAACAATTTTACCCTCCAAAGTTAACCATCTATGATTCTATGAGAGAATTCTTTTAGAAATGACCGAAATAATCATATCCCAAAAACCAATCTTATCATGTTTAACAAAGAAAGGAATCCCAAGGTAAGTACATGGAAGATTTCCAGTCTCAAATCCCCAAAAGGATTGCAACCTATGTTGAACCAATTGTGATGTATTAAGGAATAAAATCTTTGATTTATCACCATTCACTTTCTGACCAGAAAACGATGCATAATTCTGTATTATTCCTTTAATCACTTTTGCCTCAACTAACGAAACATGTCCAAATAATAGAGTATCATCTACAAAGAGACAATGAGAAATACTTTGGGGAATATTCTGAATCCTTATATCTTTCCAAAGTCCCCCCACTTTAGCAACCATATATAGCCCAACTAAAGGTTTCAGCTAGGAGAATAAACAAAAAGGGAGAAAGGGGATCTCCCTATCTCAAACCCTTGGAGGAAGTGAAAAAACCACAAGGAGAACCATTAATTAAAACCGTGAATCTTGCAAAAGAAATACATGCACAGATCCATTTGACCCAGGCCTTGGAAAAACCTAACTTCTCAAGAACAGCACATAAAGCCCCCCACTCTACTCTATCATAAGCCTTCATCATGTCTAGTTTAAGTATCATGGTCGAGGTTCTTTGGGTGGAAATAGAATGCAACACCTCATGTGCTACAATTGCAACCTCTATCGTCTCCCTTCTAGGAACAAAACCACCTTGCTCCAATGAAATGATCCTAGGTAGAATTTTTGCCAACCTAAAGGAAATTGCCTTTGTAAATATCTTATACAAAGTGTTACATAAAGCAATGGGGCGGAAGTCAGCGAAAGTCTTAGTATCCTCTTTTTTAGGAATAATCACAATCATTGTAGTATTAAGTTCTTTTAAAATAGACCTATTTTTCCTAGCTTCCTTGAGAGCCAATAAAACATCATTTCCCACAAAATCCCAACATTTCTGAAAAAATAAAGGAGGGTAAGTGCACCAAGATGGTGAACAGAAAAGTGGCCACACGCAAAAAAAAAAAAAATTTCTCATAACCCATGCGTGTTCTGGAAATTCAAAAATGCACTAGGCTTGGTAACACCAAGCCTAGCCAAAAACAATTAAAAAACAAAAACTTCCTCAAAACCCGTACGGGTTTTGAGGAAAATTACATTTTATAATAAAAAATCAAAAGTTCCTCAAAACCCGTACAAGTTTTGAGGAAGATTATATTTTATAGTAAAAAATCAAAAGTTCCTCAAAACCCGTACTGGTTTTGAGGAACATTATTTTTTTATAATAAAAAATCAAATGTTCCTCAAAACCCATATTGGTTTTGAGGAACATTATATTTAATAATAAAAAATGAAAAGTTCCTCAAAACCCTTAAAGGGTTTTGAGGAACATTATACTTTTTAGAAACCCATGGGTTATGCAAAACCATAAGTTTTTGTCTTAGTTTTGCATAAAATGTACAGGTAATATAAAACTAGGAACCAAATAGGAAGTGGGGAGAGAGAGAGAGAGAGAGAGAGAGAGAGAGTGATAGAATAGGATAAGGAGAGGGGGACGGAGAGAGTTAGAGACAGAGAGAGAAGGGGATAGGAAGACAAGGAGAGATAGGGAAACAAAGAGAGAGAGAGAGAGAGAGAGAGAGAGAGAGAGAGAGAGAGAGAGAGAGAGAGAGAGAGAGAGAGAGAGTAGGGAATAGGAAGAGTGATAGAATAGGATAAGGAGAGGGGGACAGAGAGAGTTAGAGACAGAAAGAGAAGGTGATAGGAAGACAGGGAGAGATAGGGAGAGAGGAAGAGAGAGAGAGAGAGAGAGAGAGAGAGAGAGAGAGAGAGAGAGAGAGAGGATGGAGAGGGAGAGATAGGGAGATTACGAAAAGGAGAGGGGGAGAGGGAGATTGGGAAAAGGAGAGGGGGAGAGGGAGATTGGGAAAAAGAGAAGAGAGAGAGAGAGAGAGTAGGGAGTAGGAAGAGAGGGATAGAATAGGATAAGGAGAGGGGGACAGAGAGAGAGAGAGTTAGAGACAGAGAGAAGGGGATAGGAAGAGAGAGAGAGAGAGAGAGAGAGAGAGAGAGAGAGAGAGAGAGAGAGAGAGAGAGAGAGAGAATATGATAGCGAGAGGGGGAGGGAGAGAGAGTTAGAGAGAGAGAAAGATTAGGGGGTAGGAAGAGAGGAATAGAATAGGATAAGGAGAGGGGGAGGGAGAGAGAGTTAGAGACAAAGAGAGAAGAGGATATGAAGAGAGGGAGAGAGAGAGGGAAATAAAGAGAAGGGAGAGAGGTGAGAATAGGATTAAGAGAGAGAGAGAGAGGTGGGGGGATAGAATAGGATAAGGAAAGGGGGAGGGAGAGGGAGTTAGAGACAGAGAGAGAAGGGGATAGGAAGAGAGGGAGAGAGATAGGGAAAGAAAGAGAAGGGAGAGAGAGAGTGGGGGGAGGGGGAGAGAGTTAGAGACAAAGAGAGAAGGGGATAGGAAGAGAGGGAGAGAGATAGGGAAAGAAAGAAAAGGGAGAGAGGATGATAATAGGATTAAGAGAGAGAGAGAGATAGAGAGAGAGAGGAGGAGGAGGAGGGAGAGAGAGGGAGAGAGAGAGTAGGGAGAGGAGGAGGGAGAGAGAGAGAGAGATAGTAGGGGGTTAGGAAGATAGGGATAGAATAGTATAAGGAGAGGGGTAGGGAGAGAGAGAACAAAGAGAGAAGGGGATAGAGAGAGAGAGAGAGAGAGAGAGAGAGAGAGAGAGAGAGAGAATGGGATAGGAAGAGAGGGAGAGAAGAGGAGAGGGAGAGGGGGAGGGAGAGAGAATTAGAGAGAGAGAGAGTAGGGGGTAGGAAGATAGGGATAGAATAGGATTAGGAGAGGGGGAGGGAGAGAGAGTTAGAGGCAAAGAGAGAAGGGGATAGGAAGAGAGGGAGAGAGATAGGGAAAGAAAGAGAAAGGAGAGAGGGTGAGAATAGGATTGAGAGAGAGAGAGAGAGAGAGAGAGAGAGAGAATAGGATAAGGAGAGGGGGAGGGAGGGATAGTTAGGGACAAAGAGAGAAGGGGATAGGAAGAGAGGGAGAGAGATAGGGAAAGAAAGAGAAGGGAGAGAGGGTGAGAATAGGATTGAGAGAGAGAGAGAGAGAGGGAGATGGGGAGAGAGAGAGAGTAGGGGGTAAGAAGAGAGGGATAGAATAGGATAAGGAGAGGGGGAGGGAGAGAGTGTTAGAGATAGAGAGAGAAGGGGATATGAAGAGAGTGAGAGAGATAGGGAAAGAAAGAGAAGGGAGAGAGGGTGAGAATAGGATTGAGAGAGAGATAGAGAAGGGGATAGGAAGAGAGGGAGAGAATAGGATAAGGAGAGGGGGTGAGAAAGGCAATTAGAGAGAGAGTAGGGGGGAGGGGGTAAGATAGAGAATATGGAATAAGAAGAGAGGGAGAGAATATGATAAGGAGAGGGGGGAGGGAGAGAGAGGGGGAGGGAGAGGGGAGATCGGGAGATAGGGAGAGGGAGAGGAAGAGAGAGAGAGAGAGAGAGGGTGGAGATGGGGAGAATAGGATAGAGAGAGAGAGGAGAGAGAGAGAGAGAGAGAGAGAGAGAGAGAGAGAGAGAGAGAATAGGGTCAAGAGAGGGGCAGGAGAGAGAATAGGATAAGATAACAAGAGGGGGAGGGAGAGGTAGGGGGAGAGGGAGAGGTAGGGGTGAGAAAGAGAGAGAAGGGGAGAGGGTGATAATAGGATAGGATAATGAGAGAGAGAGAGAGAGAGAGAGAGAGAGAGAGATGAGGTAGAGAGAGAACGAGAAGGAGAAGAGGGTGAGAGACTAGGTAGAGAGAGAAGTGTGAGGGGGAGAGAGATGAGATATAACTCAAGAAGGATAATTAGGGCTCAGAATAGACAGAGACGGTGATGGGGGAAGGAAGACGAGAGAGAGGAAAAGAAGAGAGACATGCATGTATACAAACATATATACATATATCTATATAAATATATGTATATATATAACTATAGATATTCATATATACATACAGAAACACATATTATATATGTATTTTGTGAAAATCAAAATAATGGTTTTTCATAACTCGTACGGGTTTTGTGAAACTCAAAATGTATTTTTCATAACCAGTATGGGTTATGAAAACCATAATTTTGGTTTTTCATAACCAGTACAGGTTATGAAAAACCATATTTTTGGTTTTTCATAACCAGTACAGGTTATGAAAAACCATATTTTTGGTTTTTCATAACCCGTACGGGTTTTGGGAAATTCAAAATTATGGTTTTAGTTCTACATAACCCATACAGGTTTATGTAGAACTATTAATGGTACTTTTTGTTTTTCAAAGCCTGAGTGGGTTATATTGCACATTAGAACCCATGCGGGTTTTGGCTTGGTAAGAGGGTTGGAAAATGACCCTAAGACTTGGAAGCCCATTTTCCCTCCATTTCTATCCCTTTACACGTTTTTTCATCTTCCAACATGATTTCTCGACTTCATCATCACCAAGTTTACAAATGATCAAGTGGGTATCTCTAAAATTACCACCATAATCTCACATGTCTTCTCATCTTTCTAACCATATAAATTTTTCTATTTTTAGACAACATTAGCATAGTAAACTTTAATTTTCTTTACCAGTGCCTTGACAGTCCTCACAGACATACATCTATCATTTTTTTAATAACTTTTGATATACTTGACCAAATTCAAAATAAATTACATATTATTGTTCTACACTAGATTCTATACAATTTTTTATAAAAAAATTTCATTTTCGATTATTTTGATGCAAGTTATGCCCAGCGTACGAACAAGTACCAAATTTTTAGGATGCGGTCACTTCAAAAAATCATTAAAAAAAAAATACTCAATGAAAAAATTACAAAAAAATACACAACTTCTAGATCTCAATCTTACCTATCATCCTACCCAATGGTTTTGCAAATACTAAATCTAATTATATATTTTGTGCAGCGCACGAAAATAGCTATGTTATATTTTCAGAAAAAATCAAGAACAGTTTTTCGTGTGAGAGAGGTTTGACCCTCTTAATCTTATCCAATTTTTAAAAAATTTAGTAGTTTAGAAACTAGATTTAAAGTACTACAATTCTTATTTTTTTATCAACTCCTAGTTTTAAGTGCGTGACCTTCAAATATCTCTTTGAAGTTCAGGTTTACCTGTTTTCAGAAAAAAAAAAAAAAAGAAAAAAAAAGTGGCCACTTATACCCCCCTTTTTGTTCACCATCTTGGTGCACTTACCTAGGAGTAAAACCATATGGTCCAAAGCTTTATCCGGATTCATTGCAAAGACAACACTCTTAACTTCTTCTAAGGAAAAGGGAGACATCAACATCTTATTATCTTCCAAAGATACTAAAGGAGGAATATTAGATATAATATCATTGCTAAGATTTCCATTTTCTGAAGATAATAATGACTTAAACAACCTAACTACCTCTGAAGCAGTGTCCTCTGGGTCTGTCAATAAATTCCCATTCTGACACTGAATACAAGATATCTTATTCTTACATTTTTTAATCTTAGTTGAAGAATGAAAAAAAATTGTGTTCCTGTCACCATCTGAAAGCCATAACTCTCTAAATTTTTGTCTCCAATAGATTTCCTCTCTAGCTAACACCTCCTCAAGCTGTAATTTTAGTGACTTCAATTCATCAAAAACTTGTGGCACCATACCATGTTGAAGCACATGAGTATTAAGACACTCAATCATATCTTGAATCCTTTGTTTGTCCTGAAAAATGTTCTTAAAATGCAAGATATTCCATTCCCTAATATTCAATTTCAAATAACTTAACTTCTTAGCAATCTGAAACATATGGGACCCAGAACAAAAAGGAGTAGAATTCCACCATTTCATAAGCAGAGGCAAAAAGGAATAATCCCTAAACCACATGGGCTCAAATTTAAATGGAGACTTAAAAGAAGCCCTATCCTCAATAAGTGAAAGGGAAATTGGAAAATGATCAGAACCCGAGACCAAAAGAATAGAGGAAAAGAATTCAAAATCTGAATCAATCCAATTCTCAGATAACAAAAACCGATCTAATCTCTCAGCAATCTGAGAAAAATCCCTTCTCATGTTTGTCCATGTGAAAACCCCATTTTGAGACTTACAATAAAAAAGGCTCATATCATAAATGAAATCCCCAAAGTCATCCATAATCCTTTTATTAGGAAAAACACCTCCTCTTTTCTCATTTAAATCAGTGATATCATTAAAATCACCCCCGAAGATAATAAAGGAGCCATGTCTTAAGGGAGAAGAAATCCTCTTTAATTCGCCCCATAACTTACTCTTCCCTTGAATTTCTAAAGAAGAATAAATGTTAAAATGCCAGAATTTAACCTTCGAAATCTTGCTTATAACTAAAGTCAACATCCAATTTGTAGCAGATGCCACTAACTGTATCTCAATATTATAATTATTCCAGAGTAGTGCCAAACCTCCTAAAGCACTACAAGTAGGAGAGAATGAAAATTCCACCTTCTCCAAGATGAAAAAACCAAATCAGCAGACTCCTTTGACAACTTTGTTTCTTGCAACATAAAAATATCACACTTAATTAAGTCCATCTGGGACTTAATTAAGCATCTCTTGTTAGGGGCATTTAAGCCCCTAACATTCCAATAAATAATTCTCATTGTCCTCGAGGGAGGCTGAAGCTCCCCTCTTCCCATTAATCGGAGAATTTTTGCTTTCCCCAAAGCAACCTTGCAAATTACATTTCACAGCCCCTGATCTTGTCATAGGAGGACTAGTCACAGATCTTTTACTCCTCTTTCTTTTTACACTTACACGAGTTAGGCATGTTTTCTTAGGCCTACCAAGAGAGACCGAACGCCTCCCTTGCCCACCAATAGGAGAAAGGGACAAAGTCTTTTGAATTTCAGCATCAATTTCCATTTGAGTCTTAAGATTATTTGGAGGCCTACCTCTTGCAGGAGAAACCACTGATGCTGAAAAAACCAGAGTTGTATGGACAATTGGTAAACTCTTTCATGACTTTGGAGAAGCCAGGATAATTGGATTATCTTCAAAACCCAACTCTGTTGTAGCCAAAACTGCAAAAGGATTAACAGACACAAAAATTGGAAGGGTCGAGTTTATACCTGCCCCAAATCATTCTCAATTGAACAAACAACTCTATCAGTAATACCCTCATCCATCTGATGTGTATGATTGTTAAAAATATCATTTACTTGTTGAACCAGATTCTCATCTAGCATAATAACAGGGACAACCTCTGACGGATTGCTATTAATTTAAATAAAATTTAATATTATCTCATTTTGAATTCAATCATTATTATTTTGTATATATTTATGACTTGATACATCCTTTATGACACCTTCATTAAAAAAAATCAAGTAAGGGAAAATTTCAACTTCACAATGTAAACTCACGAGATTGCAAATATAGGAATAAAATTGAGACAACTTTAATGATGAAACCAAAACCTTAAAATTTCAACTAAATTTGGAGTTAGCTTGATTATAAACCCTATCAATAAGGTTGTGTCTATCAGAAGTTAAACTAGCACTTGCACTCGTATGAGGTTCAAGAGATATGACAATAGGAAATTAATATTATGTCCAAACTAATATTAAGAGGTTCAAGAGATACGAAAATAGGAAATTAATATTATGTCCAAACTAATATTAAGAGGTTCAAGAGATACGACAAGAGGTTCGAGAGTTTGCTAATATTATGTGATAGCATGCTTTTCTTGCAATTGGTCCATTTTGTGGGCACAAATAGAAATCAAAATTTCTTGGATGGCATATTTGTGTACATCCATTATAGTTCCTAAATGCAAAGGCATATACAACAAAAAAAATGCACTTCAAATTGAAAATTATATTTCAACCTAATGAGAGCTTTTCTTCTTATATTGTTTAATCTATCAATCTATATATAAATAAATTAGGCTTTTCGTCAAATATAGTAAGCATTTAAAAATTTCAAAGTTGTAATAAATAAAACTTTGTTTTGCTACATTATAGCATGCTCAATTTTTAGGAGAAGAATAATTAGGAAAAAAACACTAGCCGAGTCAAACTTTGCTAGGTGCATTTTCTTGGAAGAACTTAGTATGATGATTCTTTTGGGCAATTATCAATGTAACATTAAGACTATAACCATTTTCAATACAATAGCATGCATGATGGTTCACCCAAGTAAGCAACTCAAAATTCATTTTAATAACATAACAAATTCCTTTAGACAAAGTAAAACAACCTTTAGTATAGCAAATTCAAGACATGATCAAATTATAATACACTAACTCCTCCTAGAATGACACACATAGTCCTTAACTGACAATATAGATCAAGGACACAACTAAATCACATCCTCAAAGAGAACCAGACATTTCTTTTTACTTTGAAATTCATTCGATTCATTTGCCACTTACAGAAACCAAAAGTACAAAGCATTCTTGTTGCTTCATTTATTACAAGAAAGATTTGATAACATCTCAATTAGAAAAGTGGAAAAAAGCAACAACAAATATAATTAGAAGCATGAGATTTCTACAGTCCATATCAATGTTGCTAAGCAATTTCTAGATTTGACCATGTGAATTTTTAATATTAAATCCAAAAAATACTTAGCAACAACAAATTTAATTACATCGTAACCTTCAATTATATTTATCTTTCCAATAACATCACTTTGATAACAGAGATTCAGTCACAAATTACAACAACTCAATGATAACAGAGATTCAGTCAGTATAAATGAAAACATAACATTGAAAAACATCAAATATAAGAAGAATTGATACAAAACCAGCCTCATTTCTAGAATATGTTCTCTTCTTTTACACCAAGATCATTGTGAGCTCAACCAATATAATTTTGATGTCTTTTACATCACAATTTTAGAGAATAATCACATTCATAGAGATTCAGAAAAAGATTTATATTTTTAAACACATGAGGCTCGATTAATTTGGGTTTGGCATAATCATAAATTCACCATTCATAAATTCAAATATATATATGTAAGCATAACACCATGTTCTAACAGAGGCTCAATAAATATAAGGTCTCCATTATCAGAGCAATGTACTCGATGAATCTGAATTTCTGGCTAAAGTCTTCATGTTCAATGCTCTGGCTGAAAAGAACATCCCCATGCAAATCATCAAGGTGATATGGAACTAAGGTAACCAGCACAATCCAAGCATACAGACAATTTCAATCCCATAATATTAAACCTTCTAATAATTCCTTCTAAAGTTTGAAATATTTGACTTACTATAATGCTTAGTATCTTGGTTGGACTTTAAACAATTGTCAGTCATGGTGTCCAAACCGTAAACTTACCTAAAGTAGCCACAATGTTGAATGTCTGCGCTCTTTTGGATTTGCTTTTGAAAACATTATCACCAATATGTGACATAAACACCACAAGCTACAAAATCCAATCATCTCAATTTGGTATGTCTACGGACTATTTGGGCACATGGTGTACTCCGATGGTGCACACTGATGGATTCTTGAGGCGAGGATTCTCATTTGTGGCCTGACCAGCTGGAAGCCTGGAACCAGTTAATCTCCAAATTTATTCGTTAATCAAAATTAATCAATTTTATAAAGAAAATTAAAAAAATTGTGAATTAGATGATGCAACAACCAACACCTTGAAATTCCAAATAAATTGTGAGTTAGCTTGATTATAAACCCTATCAATAAGGTTGTGTCTATCAAAGTTAACTATATGCATAAGTGTAGCAAGCAAGCAACATCTACAACGACTTATTCAAGTTCAACATTTACAATGACTTATTCAGGAAGGAACTTGAAGGAAATTCAGGGGTGAACAGTAAGGAAAACTTTTAGTCTTGAGATTATAACCATAAAAAATTTAACACTTTTATTTTCACCAAATGCTTTCAAATAGGACTTGTCCTGCTGAAACATATCATGGTACAGTTATGCTCTTTTACTTAATTTATGATTTCAAATATGGCTTATGCTGTAACAGATTAATCTACCCTCTTTGCCTTTGGCATTAAGTTCAAATTGTCAAGTTTAAACCTGGGGCAATGAATCACCCCTAAAATACCGATTTGTTATTATATACAAGTAAACAGAATTTGAGGTATATGAGCATTAAACATTAGATTTATAACTGCCATTCTAATTTGGAAGTTGGCTCATTACTCAATCAAAACACCCTGATTGCAAAATCTTTCAATGCAGTATCTATCACCTCACAAAATCTATGTTCCCAATCATCTGGCTGAATAGCCTTATTGCTAAGGCCAGGTGTTCTGTCCTGAGAAGCACAATATTTCGACTCACTCCAAACCACAACATAGGCAGATACTCGCCTCCTATACATGACCTTAAACTCAATCCATGCCTAATATTTATAATGATTTATCACTGCCATGGAGGACTGCACATACAATGTCCTGTATCCCTTCATCAGCTGGAAACGGTGTATTACATTAAACAATGAAGTAGAGGCAGCTTCCAACAAAACTATGGAGTTGAACCTTTTCTCCTGCCTCTCTCTGCAGTGTACCTTTGGGTTACCCCTCTGTCAGGGTGTTCAGTGAGCCCTGATGGCCCAAAATTCCTACACTTGAAGGAAACTTGCCACAGAAGTATTAGTCAAAGATGATATGGATCCTCAAACGCTGGTACTGCCACAGAAGTATTTCTGTCCTTGTAATATGTAGCCATAATGGATAACCTTCTTGTGCTTGCAATAGATGACAGCAGCTGAGAATTTTAGGCATTCCCTATTCTAATTTTTCTGAGTTAGTTCTTCACTTGTCATTGGTTAAGTTAGAGTTACGTTAGAGGAGTTGTTATCAGACAGAAATTTAAGGATTCCTTTGCGCTTACCTAGAGGTCTGCAAGAAGGATTTGGAAGAAAGATGATAGAGTACAACATACAAGCAAGTGCTTCACATAGGAATCATTTCCAATCCCTGAATCTGACTATGAAGCAAAGCCATGGATTTTAATTCATCCAAGATGTTGTCCTCTTGCCTGGTGAAGTGTCACTATTGGTCCCACCGCCTTCTCCAAAATTCAGATTTGAAGACAAAGAATCTCTGCAATGTTTTGTCTCAAACAATTTTTATACAAACTGAAGGAAATTGAACATCCAAAGAAGAAGCAACTCTCAGAATTTTGAAAAATCAAAGAGGAAAGGAAACAACGAAAAAAGAAAGACAAAAGACGGAAGAACAGAGATTACAAAAATTGGAATCCACAACTACTCCAAAGGAAGTTAAGAACCTGGAAAAGGTATTCGAGCTAGAAGATTAGCAGAAACGCTTAGAAAGAGTGCAAAAACTAAAGAAAAGGTTCCAAGAGCACAAAAAAGCGATAAAAGCTAGACAGATTGAAAGATAGGCTGCTTGACAAGCTGAAAAACGAAGAAAAGAAAAAGAAAAACAAGAAGAGCAGGAACTACGAAAAAAACTGACAGGGTTTTAAACGTGCAAAAAACATAATTGAATTTCTAGTTGGAGACTTTAGGAATCTTTATCTTCATAAAAGAAATTATGAAAAAATAAATATAGAGAAAGAGAAACTACGAATAGCAATCAAAAAAAATATTTTGAAATAAGATGCTAAGAAAAATTCTCAAGGTGATAAGAAGGGATGGGATGAGTTGAAATTAAAATTGGATTTTGGATTTGATAATAAAAAGAAAAAGATAGGAATCACATCAGAAACCAAGAACAAACCCAAAAAAGTGAATAAAAAAAAAAATCAAAAACACAAACAATACAAAGGCAAAAATGCTTTGAAAAGGAAGTGGGAAAATTGGGCTATATCCTTCGGTTGTGTATAGAAATTGTTTGAGAAAGAACCATTGCAGAGATTCTTTGTCTCTAAATCTGAATCTTGGAAAAGACAGTGGGACTGATGGTAACACTTCATCAAGTAAGAGGACAACATCTTGGATGAATAAAAATCCATGACTGTGCCGCACAGTCAGATTAAGTGGTTGGAAAATGATTCCTCTGCGAAGCAGATGCCTCTAGGTTGTACTCTAGTGTCTTTCTTCCAAATCCTTCTTGCAAACCTCCAGTTAAACACAAAGAATCTTAAATTTGTTTCCAATATCACCTCCTCTAACGTAACTGCAAATTAACCAAAATCAGATCAACAACTAACTGCAAGTGCTTCAAGTGTTCTGAAGCACTTGCTTCCAACAAAAGTATGGACTTGAACCTTTTCTCCTGCCTCTCTCTCAGGGTGTTCGGTAAGCCTTGATGGCCCAAAATTCCTACACTTGAAGGAAAGTTGCCCAATATGAGATTCGGAAATTCTTGAAGGCTGTTCCTCTATGAACTTAGACTCATAACCATGTTCAAGAGAGCCCCTGAAGTAAGATCCTTGCAGCTGGGTTTTACTTCCTGAAAGCCCTTGTCCTCAGGACCCACCTGCTCATTCAACCAAGAATCAGAGAATACAAACTCACCCACATCGGTATACATCATCCATTGGAACTTTTCCCTGGCCATGAAAGCACAGTGTGAAAACTCTGCTTCCTGTGTCTTAGCCCATGGCAATGGATATCTGCTCACATTATGCCGGGTCGGTGCATATGGTTCCCAATGGACGCCATTTATTGTGGAGGAGTGGGAATCACTGGCATATATCGTTGAATCTTTTTTTTTTACAGCTTGTTGGGGGATGTTGAAAGCTGTTGCGACACTTCTCAATGGAAGCTTCAATATTGACACGCTGCTTGTCTGCCATGATCAACAGTAAACTATTACGATACTAGTAAAATGGAGTATCTAGCAGATTGACAAGTAAATAAATGTGTTTTCCCTACCACAACACCAGGATTCGACTGTTGAGAGCAGAGATATAATTAGCTTCTTCAGTTCCAACATTAAGCTCAAAATGCAGTGTCCCCCTCGAAAATATGGTGAAATCTCCAGGATGCAAAATATCGATGAAAGCTTGACCTAATTTGATAAAGCAGGTGTTTAATGATTCGGGGAAGGAAATAAAGCAGGTGTTTAAAGAAGGCAGGTGTATGTTTTACCTTGAGTGTCAACAAAACCAACTTGAAGAGGCCCTCCTGAGATAATAAGAGTAAGCATTTCTGAAGCTCATGGATGCGTATGCAGTAAATTTACCCCGCACGGAACCATCTTGAACCTAACATATTGCAGGCCCTGAGATCTACAATGCCACAATCTATCACTGCAACTGGAAAACGAATAGTGTTTGGAATAATAACAATAATAAGAATTATAAAATCTTACGCTGCTGCTGGATACTTGACGACTGAACTGGCAGCATATGCGTCCATTGGAGCGAACCCAGGTTGATCCGCTGCGAGAAGGGGCCGGAGTCTTGAGATAAACACCATGGTGGAGGCACATAGTTTCATCTTGCTTTCTGCAGTTCTAACATGAGCATAGTACAGAGGTCTGTGATAAGATGGTGGGATGTCATGATAAACAACAGAAGGAATAGGGTTTCCAAGGATTGACAGAGTAATTTTGTATCCAAGCAACTGATGAACTACTTCTTCTTCTTCTGGATGCTCACACCTAAAGATCTCTTGTGCAGAGTGCAAACTGCAAATAGAGTTACAGTAGTTTCTATTGTGCCATTGAAGATGCAACGGAGGTTTTGTGTAACAACATTTAGTCCTTGTTTATAGTTGATACCTTTGGCAAACAGAAAAAGATCCTAATCTGTAATGAACTTCTCATATACCATGTGATATGATTAAATGGGCTGGGAGTAATTCATAAACTCAACATTCACTTTCATGGTCTCTATTAAAACTGGGTTATGAATGTTGTCAATTAGGGCCATTGATTTTGCAGACCATTGGACATTTGGTGCAGGTGCCTGGCATCTTACCGCAGCTCCTTGGGCTCTATCTAAATATTCAATTCCCTTCCGTTGTGTATGGAGATTGTCTTCGAAAGAAGATTGCAGAGATTCTTTGTATTTGCATCTGAATCTTTGAGAAGACAGTAGCACCAACAGTAACACCTCATCAGGTAAGAGGACAACTTCTTGGATTTCCTGGTTTTGTTGCACTTGCCTCTGTTAAGCACTTTCCTGTTGGTCATACTCTATCATCTTTATGTCCAGCTAAGCGCAAAGGAATCCTTAAATTTGTGTCCAACAACACCTCCTCTAACGTAACTGCAAATTAAACAAGAACAAGTCAACAATTAACTGAGAAAAATATAGACTGCCTACAATTCTGAGGCGCTCTGTCATCTGTTGCAGGCAGAAGAAGGTTATCTACTATCACAAGGACAAAAATACTTATGTGGCCTAATAGAGTTTAAAGATTCATAGCATCTTTCACCCATGTAAACGTCGTAAAATTGGACATAACATGAGAATCGAGAGCACAAGCTTTTGGAATCTTGATAGTCTTGGTCATGTTATAATTCAATCCAATATAGCAGAATCTTGAACTAATATATAACCAGAATTTACTCATGGAAACTAATACATAGCATTGTATGTTCAGAAAAGTACACAATAACTTTGAAATACAATACCCATATAAATGATTTTCAAATCTGTAATCCATGAGCATTAAAAGACATTCAATGCTTCTTTCATTGTCCTGCTGATTGGTCTAACCAAGATATGACGTAATATATCTAATAAAGTAAACATATAACAATCTTGCAAAAGGACAACCAATAGATTATGAAACCTTCAATCCTTCATTCATGGTGCTACTAATTGATCTAGCCAAGTAATAACTTCAAAAAAGAGAGAAAATCTATACAGTCCAAGGACCTAACACAGGACTGACCCACAGGCAAATAACATAATCTTTCTTGCAAAATAATCTAACCATTTGACAATTGCATTCTGTAATTCTATACCCTCACAAATCACCTATGCTCATGGACGATACAATGATATGAATTCTAAGTAAATGAATACATAGATATCTGATGAAGGATGGTTGCACCAACTGTGAAGAACAAAATAATCAAAATGATATAATGGAACCCGAGTCGCTTGTGTTTCTGAACTCATATCTTTTTCAGAACAAGAATTCAATATCCCTCTATCAGAAAATGGCGGTCAAGAAACCTTGAAGAACACAGTAACCTTTAAATGCAACGCCCATATAAATGATTTTTACATCTGTAATCCATAAACATTATAAGACCTTCAATGCTTCCTCCTTTGGCCTGCTAATTGGTCTAGCCAAGAAATGGCATTGTATATCTAAAGAAAGCATATAATAATCTTGGGAAAGGACATTCAATAGATTATAAGACCTTAATCCTTCATTCATGGTGCTGCTAATTGACCTAACACAAGACTGACCCAAAGACAAATAACATACTGTTTATCAATCACCTCACAAATATCTGAATACAATGATAAGAATTCTCAGTAACTGAATACATACTACATAGAGAGCTTATCTTGAAATATCTGATGAAGGAAGGGTGATTGCACTAACTGTGAAGAACACAATAATCAAAATGACACAATGGAGCTAAATTTAGGGAGAACGAAACTATTTCTGAGCTCATGTCCACGGAATTTCACCCTATTTTGAATTTTGAACAAGAATTTCACCCTCTTTTGAATTTTGATTAAAGACTAAGAAGATGCAAAGCAGTAGATCTTTAAAGCCTTTCTTGTTGCACTTGATAATGGTAACTAATTAACGTAATTAATTCGAAGTATTTTATGTGCTACCATGAGGGATTTATTATGGGAAGGAAAGTGAATATTATTATCAATGTTGATGCAAATTGAATTGGAGACATTGACATTTTAGAACAAAATAAGTTCTCATTATTTTTCATTGTCATTTTTAATAATATATTTTTGGTGATGTTGCATAATTACAAGTTTTTTTCTTGAAATATCTTGTAGTGTATGAAAAATTACTTATTATCTTTAATTAACAGGGCTTAGATCTTTCTTTTATTATGTTATTTTGCATTTCTTATAGATTAGAAGAACTACTAGGTAAAGTGGTAGGAATGCTAAGGGTCCTTCTATCATAGTCATTTGTTTGTATCTATGGGTAATTACATGAAATTTAATGTTAGCAAGAGAAGTCTTAAGTACTGAGGGTTGGGACTTAAAATATTCAAGTAAGTCACATAAGACTAAAATTGAAATTGGACGTAAAGAATGACTAGAAAATTAAGGTGTAGCATGTAGAGTAAGGTTGTGATGCTCACAAAGGTGAATCGTTAGGCCTTCTTGGGAGGTCACCTCTGTGACCATCTAGTTGGAGTAGTATTGAGATGGGTGACCTCCAAGGAAGGCCCACTACTTCACCTCTGTGAGCATCACCGAGACACAATGAGTGCTAAGTGGACCATTCATTCTCATGACATATGGGTTCTTGTGAACCACTACTCAAGAAACATGGGTCAATGAGTTTGACTCGAAAACTACACAATTGAATCATGATAGCAATATCACAATTTGACTTGTTGTGGAAAATATCTCCTACTTATGAAATGGGTCTAGTTTTTAAACTATGAAGTTAAATATTCATTTGTTTGCGTATTTGGATTCTTTTTTAAAAAAAAATATGAATGTTTAAAAAATGTAATGTTGTTTCAAGCCTATATGCAAAATTTATGGCCTCAAAAGGATAGAGAACAAGAAAATCATCTAAGAGTTCAGTGGAAAATTTATTTTATATATTTATGTTTTGTGTTTATGTCTAATTCCAAGAGGATGGAAAGATCCCACTAACTTTTCCATCAAGAGGAGATGAAAGGTCACAGGGGATATATGAAAGATTACATAATTTCTATCTAATTTCAAAGGGATAAATGAAAAATCACACATTTGCCTTCATTTCTTAAGGCTTTGAATACATCTATGCAATATAAGATTCAATTGAACATAGGTGGAACTTGTAGAGTCGTGTACATCGCTCGTACATTAGGAGTTATTTTTTTATCATTCTTCTCATATTTTAACTATATTGGGGAAAATGAATTCTTTAAGATTTTGTAAATCGTTCTTTGGTGAGCTTTCATTTAATTGGGAGGGCTCTTAGATGGTTGTTGGCTAGAAATTAGTACACGGGCACAAGACCAAAGATAGGCAATAGTGAATTGAAAATGAGGGTCTGGAATAGAATCTTTGTACTTGATAGGTTGTACTTTAGGGATATAATCTAAGGGTCATGTCCCTTGTTGTAGATATAAGTAGATAGGAAATATTTATTCACCAGAATAGATGAGACATATAGAAGACATAGAAGATATAGATAAGATATACATATAAATCAGATATAAGGAATGCAACGGATATATATTGATATATGAATGCAAATAATTCCAAGATTTTTGGTCTATTATGTGTATGTGACAATTTATTCTAATTTACAACTAAGTAGGACCTAGAATACCTTTCCTTGTTGCCTCAATAGGATTGAATCTAGCATAGAATACTACATCATCAAAAAATATTTAGGTATGGAACTTCAATCTATATCCCTTAGATTTATTGCTAACATTGGCTCCATTGTTGAGACCTTGGTTAAGCTTTATTGAGAAAATGTTCACATCCTAAAACTAATATCAGATCAAGAGATAAACAAAAAATGAAATAAGAGATATGATCGAACAAAAAAAATTCTTCATGATCTCTACCTTGTGATGGGGGTTAGGCACAAAGGGGATGGGGGAAAAAATCGGGAAAATGTCTAGAGAGACCTATGAAAGGATGTGACCATTAGTACAACTAACTGGATATCCACCAAGCAACCCAAAATAGGAGTAATCCAATCCCAAATCTTAAAGCCACATGGAAAAAGGTGAGAAAAATAATTCAAGATAGATTAAGGAGAAAATGGAAATAGAGAAGAAAGAAAGAAAGAAAGGCTGACCCTAATGAGATAGAAAGAAGACAAATATAGAAGTTGGAAAGAGAGTAAAGACATAGAAGGAGAGTGGAGATGGCGACGAAGTCAAGACTTGACAACACCAATATTGGTGCTGCACTGAGCACACCAATGTGGGTGCTACTGGGAAATGAGAGAAAAGAAATAAAAACAAAGAGGAGAAGATCCTAAAAAGGACAAATTCATGTTGGAATAAAGAAGAATAGTTACTAAGAAAATTGGAGAATAACTTGGAAGGATATAAAAGATCAAGAAGATTGTTGTTAGGGGAATTTACAAGTGAAGAGGCTCCTACCCTACCACAACTTTCTACAAAATCCTAAACCTAAAATGGACTTTAGCAATATCACAATCAAACTAGATGACATGTGTAAGGAGTTCCTACAATTCTAGATAAATTCCTATTTGTCACTAATGAGTATTTGGAGAAGTTATTTAACAAAAGTATAAATAATTTAAAGGAGGAAGGAAATAAGAAAGAGGAAATTATTCAAGCATTAAGAATAGCAACTAATGAAATATCATTTATTAATAGGAGGACAAAAATAAGTTTTGAGGAGTCACGACCCTCAAACCATGACCCATCCCCCTCAGGTCTAAAAGCAAGAGAATTGTGAAAGATAAATCACCAAAGAAAAAAGAAGAGAAGAAAGAAGCAAGCAACAAGTAGGAAATACCTTGGAACAAGATATTAGAAGAAGAGTACATCAAGGTGGACTTGGGTGCAGTTCTAAATATCATTCTATTCTATCCACCGCATGGGAGAAGTTAGGGAGATTGAAGCTTGTTAAAACAACAATGAATATTAGTCTAGTTGATGATTCCAGAATGGAGACATTAGGCACTTAGAACATTGTTGAGGTGAATGTAAAGGGCATTAAACAATATGTAGATTTTAAAGTGGTAGAAATGAAGAAGCTTTTCAACACATTCAAGAATCTACTCAAATTAAGATGGGTTGTTGACTCTAACAATATAATAGATCCTGAGACTAAAAAATATATTTTGTTGATAATGAACAAATAGTGTATCCCACTAAGCATTGAAGATAGGTTGTATGTTGTGCCTCTTCAAAATAACACTTCCCAACCCTTATGCAATATATCTTAGACCTCCACACCAAACCAACAACAATCACTCTTTGGATTCCACTGAGTATTCAGATTAGGAGCCATACCCCTACAACCTCAGATAATGAAGAACCAGTATCAGACACACAAAAAACCAAACAAGGTATCTACCATATTAAGTTAGCAAGATTTTGTAGAGTTGGAGATATTGGTGAATATATTCAAAAATGGAGAAAACATTCAATGAAAAAAAGGTGAGGATGACAGCATTACAAGACACATTATTTTGAGCCATTAACAAAATATTCAGGGTTTTTTCCCTAGACTTTTATGAAAAATGAATGGTATTGAGGAAGAAGTATGGATTGTAAACACCTAAAATTTGTCATGCCTATAAGCATTAATTTTGTTAATTTTTAAATATTAATTAAAAAAAAATTATATTTGATTAATTCCTTTTCACATCACTTAAAGTAAATAATCTTTATTATTTAATTAAATCTATTTTTATTTTCTCTCATAATTAAATAATCATTTTAATTGTTTAATTATCTAATTAAGTCTTCCATAATTAAATGAATTCTTTAATTGATTTAATCATTTGCTTTTGTTCAACCAACAACTTTTTCTAATCAATTTCCTATTAAATTAAATAAAATCATTTATTTTATTTTATTATTTTTCTCTTCCATAATTAAATGAATTCTTTAATTAGTTTAATCTCTCGTTTTTCTAATCAACTTCCTCTAAGAACAAATAAAATATTTATTTCATTTGTTTTTCTCTTCCATATTTAAATTAATTCTTTAATTAATTTAATCTCTCCCTTTTTCTAATCAAATTCCTCTTAAAATAAATAAAATGATGATTTCATTTGTTTTTATCTTCCATAATTAAATAGATTCTTTAATTCATTTAATCTCTCAATTTTTGAAATCGATTTCCTCTTATAATAAATAAAATCTTTATTTCATTTGTTTTTCTATTCCACAATTAAATAAATTCTTTAATTGATTTAATCTCTTACTTTTTCTAATCAAATTCCTTTTAAAATAAATAATTTTTTTATTTTTCTCTTCCATAACTAAATGAATTCTATAACTCGTTTAATCTCTCGTTGAATTCATAGTTAGCTTTTTAACAATTCCTCAAATCAGTCAACTACTAAATTAATTCCGCTTACTTCTAAATCATCTCTCTCTCAACAAATCTCAATCATTGAACAAATTTTTTTTAATCAATCTCAACCGTCAAACCAAATTCTCAAAATCTATAAATTCAATCTCAATCTTCATTATTAGGAACCACCATCTTTGTATTCTTGTGCATCCATTTTGCAAGTTTTCTTAAAGTACGATGTTGAGAGCGATACTTCAACACAAGAAAAACAAGGACAATGGAGTCTAGATGCATGGAATTAGCAATGAAGTTTGATTTTCTTTAAAAAACAATGGCAATGGAGGCTAGATGAATGGAATTACCAATGAAGTTTGATTTTCTCTAATTCATTTCATTTGATTGTTAATTCTTTTATGCATTCTTTATTCATTTGCAATTGAGATTTGTGTGATAGATTTGGGTTTTTGTGATTGCCTAATTAGTCTACTACATCGTGTTTTCATTCAAATTGTCGATTGCTTACATGGACCATGAAAATACAATTTAAGGAGGATACCAAACCATATTGGAAAAGACCATATCACCTAAATCCTAATATGAAGAAATGGATGAAGATAGAGTCGACAAAAAGTTGGCAGTTACAATAATCAAACTAGTAGAAGATTCACAATAGATAAGTTTGATGGTGCTATAAAATTAAAAAGATATGAGAAATCCAAGTATGTGTAGATTTCTAGAAATTGAATAAACCGTGTATACATGAGTCATTCCCTTCACCTTTCATAGAAGAAATCTTGGAATATATTTTTGATTACGGGAAAAGCAGGTTTTGAAGGGATCCCAAAACTCTTTACAAAAGATCCTTAAAAGATAATAGCATTAAGAAACAAGAAAAGACAAACTGCCAAAAAACTAGCACAGTTATGGGCAAAAATCAGCAAAAAAGCCCAACAAAACCAGCCACATCCAACCATAACATAAAAGAGACAGAAAAAAAATTACTTAATGTTTTTAAGGGCATTAGCCAAATTTCCACTAATCCCTTGAAAATATTTAATATTATCCCTAAGCTTAGGGATATCCTTGGAAGAGGCCACAACAACTTTTCTCATGCTTGCCCTTGTTCTTTTCACCGCACCACCAAAAGCACTTTCCATTGTTCTTGCCTCGATAGCATCCTCATCAATATTCAGATCCACAACAAGTTTGGAGGTGCTGGAACCATCAAGGAACTTGGTAATTTCCTCTAAATTCTTAGTCATAGAGGGAAGGATATCCGAGATCAGTAGCAGAAAGTTTTTCATAGCTATTTTTCCTTCCTCCAGATTACCAATCAGAGCTTCCATCTTCTCCAATTTTTCCTCCATTCCTTTTTTCCACTGTTCCTAGTTTATTTCAGCTTTCTTACCTTTTTCTTCCTATTGCTTATCAGTTTTTTCCAGATTCTTGATTCCTTCATAAACCCACATGTCAAAACCCATGCGAGCCTTGGACTGGTTTTTGAGTTTATCTAGAATTATCCCCTCTCCAACTTTATCCTGATACCTACTTGAATTCTACTTGTCCTTCTCCTGCTCAGTTTCCTTCTCCTTTTCCTACTCAATTTCCATTTCCCTTTCCTCATTAATCTTGTCATGCTCCTCCATTGGCTAACTATTAACAATTCCTATACTCACACTGTGGGTCGGACTATTTTGATCAGAAACTTCCTCAGCTCCTCCTTCCTCTTCCCCCACTTCCTCTTCCTTCCAACTCTCCTCTCCTTCAGACTCATCAGTCTCCATCTCACTTCCATCTTTTCCAATGTCCTCTGAATCAATCTTCGTATTCTTTTGATTACCCTTGTCCTCTTGAATTTTCTCCATAGTATCTTTTATACCTTTTTTGCTCTGTGTACCCTCATCCTTGCTAGGCCCGCCTTCCTCCATCTTCCTCTTTCCTTTCCCTGGTGAAACCGACAATCTCTTGTTTTCCTGGATAGCCAGTATCTTGCGATGCTCATAAATGAGCAAAATAAGGCCGCTATGAAGCACAAGTGAAGAAGGGTACTTGCTATGCTTATTCAGAGACTACGATAGAGACCTAAAGAGGTAATAGGGTAGAGAAATCCTCTTCTCATGTCTAAAATGATTTAAAAGCACAAAATGGTATGTGTGGACCTTGGTAAAATGACCCTCCACAGTAATATATTCCATAATTGCATTAAGCACACAGCCCCAAATTTTCTTAATATTGGAAGCATCATAATACCCACCCCCCCCCCCCCCCCCCCCGTAGCTTTTCCTATTTTTTCTCTCTCCTTCTCTTTACGTGAAAAAAGCTTAACTGCATTATTAGACACTTTCAGGTCTCTAAAGAAGTTAAGACCAGAGTGGGGCATACTTGTAACCGTCACAATGAGATCCGCATCTAGCTTAAACCTAACACCATGAGTTTTGAAGGAGTCGTTTATCCAGTTTTTTAGTGACTTTGGTGACCGCTAGGTTAACTCTACCTTTATCATAGTCAACCAGCTTTTCCATGAAATTCGTCATGAATCCTTTCTCCAGCTTTGCCCAAACCTTAGGCATCTCCTTCCATGTAGAAATATTATCAGGTTCCTCTCTTCTTAGATCCCCCCCCCCATTTTAGAATTCGATTTATAGTTTCTCTTCTTCTACAACTTCGGAGATTTCTTCCCAATGACAGTCAAATTTTTGAAAATGCATACCCACAAAGTGTGCGAAAAATTAATATTCTTGATTAGGACTCTACCCTTCTGACGTGTCATCATTACCTTTCTAAATATTTGAATATTACTCATTACAACATTCATGATTAATCGTGTGATCCCTCTTTCCCCATGAATCTATCCTTCTGATAAGTTCTTTAATATTTAAATCCATTTTAACTTCCCCATTCCATATACATTGAGCTTCGAAATTTATGCCTAGGTTCGCTAACCCATCCACAACCCCATTTTTTTCTCTAAAGGCATGTTCTATGATAATAACTCTAAAGCTAGCAATTATTTCTCTAGCTTTAAAGATAATATTTTCTATAGTCGATGAAGGCTCAATTTCTCCCTTAGGACATTTAATTATGTTAAGTGAATCTCCTTCCAACCATAGATTATCATGATTAAGAGATTTTGAAATAATCAGTGTTCAAAGACGCAGATGCTTCAACATAATGACTAGTTTGATTACCCAAGGGTCCAGCAACTGCCACAAGGCAACTTTTAGCAAAATTCCTAACAATGCCCCCATAACCAGCTTTCCTCGGGTTCCCCTTTGACGCCCCATCAAAGTTGGCCTTAATCCATCCCTAAGAAGGAAAGCACCAAACAAGACCATCCCTACCCTTATCCACACTGATTCTGTTATTGGATAAATTCCATCTTTCATTAAAGTCTTCTTTAGAAGCTAAACCATGATCAATTCCATTTAAACATTCAAAAATCCCTCTATAGATTTTATCCACCACCACTTGAGGGTTAGCACTTTTGTCTCTGAAAATCCTGTTGTTACGCTCCTTCCAAATGTTCCAGATAACATTAGGTACAGTAAGTTTCCAAAGCTCAACATTCTTAGAATTGGAAGTAGGACAATACCATTGTTGCCAGAACTCTTCCAAAGAGTTCGGGAAAACCCAGCTCAGCTTCCACCTACTACAAATAATATTCCAGATTTCCTGACTGAAATTACATTGGTAGAGGATATGACAAGCACACTCCTCCTCCCTGCAACAAAGAGAACACCTGTTAGGAAAAACAAATCCACGTTTATGGAGATTATCAAGAGTTAACACCTTATTTTGGATAAAAATCCAAAAGAAGATATTAATTTTGGGCGTCAACTTCTTTATCCACACCTAAGCACACAAAGGGATCTCATCCAGAACTTTGTTGTGGATAGACATTGTTGAAGACACAAAATATTTCCCATCCGAAGTTTCCCTCCAAATCAGACAATCCTCAACGTTGTCCATAAAATTTTTAGAAGAAAGCAAAATCTCTAGAAATTCTAATCCCGAACAAAGCTAGCTGAACTCAATCCACTTCCCATTTCTCCAGTAGTCTCTAAAAAAGCCTCCATACCTGCTTTTGAACCAGTCTTTCCATTCCTCAAGGATAGGAATTTCCTCCAGTGGTTTATCCATAAGCCATCTGTCCTCCCAAAATCTAATAATTCTCCCATTCCCTAATTTCCACATTCTTCCAGCTGTTGCCCAATCTTTAGTCGTTTGAACTACATTCCAAATTGCAGATCCTTCAACAAAAAAGGTATTTTTCATAAATTCTTCCTCAGATGGTTGCATGTAAAGGTATTTCTTTTTCCAAATTAAATTCCATTCTCTTTCCTCCCCTTTCATTCTCCAAATTTGTTTAGCTAAAAAGGCATTATTCATAGTTATAATATGCCTTAATCCCAAACCCCCATATGCCTTAGGAGTACAAATATGATTCCATGCAATAAGGGGGATTTTATTTTTATCATCCACTCCTGGCCATAAGAATTTTTTTTGAATTCTTCCAATTGCCTCCACAAACTTTCTAGGGATTTTAAACAGACTAAGGGTATATATAGGCAAATTTTGAAGGGTAGCTTTAAGCAACATCACCTTACCCACTTGGCTAAGGAGGGCTCCTTTCCACCCAACCAACTCGGTATTGAATCTATCAACCAGCTTCATCCAGAAATTCTCTAAAGGCTTCAAACATAGAGGGAGACCCAAATAGGTTGAAGGAAACTCAACAATTTTGCAACCAAGGATTCTTTCAATCCTTCTTTGTGTATCCTCAGGGGTATTGATGAAGAACAAAGAACTCTTATCCCAATTTATTTTTTGACCAGAAGTAGTTTCATAGGAATCCATAACACTCTTCATGTTTCTCGCTCCCCTAATGGTAGCTTCTCCCATTGTGATTGAATCATCAACAAATTGTTCATGAGTACAGGTTATGTTGGAAGATGAAGGTTTAAGGCCTTTGAGTTTCCCTTCTTCCACATTTCTCATAATAAATCTACCCAAACTTTTAGCCAAAATAGTAAACAAGTTAGGAGAGATGGGATCCCATGTCTTAGGCCTCTAGAACTTTTGAAGAAACTGGAAGGGGATCCATTAATAATAACTGCAGAGGTAGAAGCTCTAGTTAACTGAGAACAAAGTTGAATCACCTTTTCCCCAAACCCAAAAGCTTTCATAATTCTGAAAAGGAATTGCTAATTCACTCTGTCATATGCCTTAGACATATCCAGCTTAAGAAAAAAGCCCTATTTTTTAGCAGCAGTTAAAGAATGAATATTCTCATGAACAGAAATAATAGAATCTAGAATCTGTCTACCAGGGACAAAACCATTCTGCTGAGCCAAAATAATGCAGGGAAGAATATCTAGCATTCTAGAAGTAAGAACCTTAGATATAATCTTGTAAATAGAATTACAAAGGCTAATAGGTCTGAACTTATTAAGAGAATCAGCTCCAAAGATCTTAGGAATAAGAATGATAAAGGTAGCATTGAGTTCTTTTAGAAGCCTCCTTGAACCAAAAAATTCTTTAACTCTATTACAGATATCACTCTCCACAATATGCCAAAAGTTCTGGAAAAAGAACATTGGGAATCCATCTGGACCAGGAGACTTATCTCCATGAAAAGAAAACACTGCCTTTTTTATTTCCTGATTTGAAGGGATTCGAGATAGATTTTTGTTGTCATCCTCATTTAGAATAGGAGGGATAGCTTGAGCAAGAAGGTCTTGATTTTTGATATCCAGTATGTCCACCCCTCCCAACAGATTGCTAAAAAAATCCATAGCTTCCTTTCTTATTTCATTTTCATTCGATAAAATCCCCCTATTGCAAGATAATCTGGAAATCATGTTGGCCACCCTATGCTTAAGAGCAGTCAAGTGGAAAAATCGGGCGTTTTTGTCACCTTCCTTCAAATAAAATGCTCTTGATCTTTGTCTCCAAAAGGTTTCTTCATTAGAGATAATATCATTGTATTTAGACAGCAACCCATTTTCAACATTTCTCAAATCCTCAGAAAGCCCTTCCTCTTGGATTTTCTCTTGAATATTTTTTATATCAGTCTTAATTTGATCTTTACTTTTAAAGATATCTACAAAAGTCTCTTTGTTCCAGATTTTGACTTTAGCTTTTATAATGTTAAGCTTTTTGGCAACTCTGAATAAGGTTGTTCCCTCAATCTCCAAATTCCACCATTCAGCAACACAGACTTCCAACGACGGGTGGGATAACCATGCTTTTTCAAATCTAAAAGGAAAATTTCGTGTAGCAGATGTTGAATTGCCAGTGAAAGAAATAGGGTAATGATCAGATCCAATCTTAATGATTGACGCCAAAGAACAATTATACTTAGAAAGCCAATCAAGAGAAATAAGGGATCTATCTAACCTTACTTGAATAGGATCAGAACCAATTCTTTGATTGGTCGAAGTGTAATTAATCCCTTGGAGATCCACATCCATCAAACCTTGATCATTAATAAAATCCATAAGATCTTGTCTACCCTCCAGTTGCAAAGGGAGGCCTCCCATCTTTTCATCCTCTTTTAAAGGAGTATTGAAATCTCCCATGATCATCCAACTTTTGTCAGCAAAACTTAATCCATCTTCAGCCAGGCTCCTCCAGAATTTAGTTCTTCCAGCTTTAGAATTAGGTGCATAGACATTAGTAATAACCCATACAAAATTATCCTTAATATGCTCAAGCAAGACTGAGGTCCTATTGACCCCTGAAGCAATTTCCTTACCTATAATAGTATTCTGGTTCCAAAAGATAGTTGTACCACCCGAGGCACCCTCCAAACTAGTTCCTATTACCCCATTACTTTTGAATATTCTAATCCTTTCCACTTTATCCTTACACATCTTAGTTTCCTGAATAAGAACTACATCTGGTTTATGATCTCTAACAATATTATGCAACACATCCTGTTTATCAGGGGCATTCAACCCTCTAATATTCCATGAGATTATCTTCATACTTTAACCAGAGATAAGGCTGACTATCTGAATTGCCTTCTTTAGTACCAAAAATCCTAAGATTCCCTCAAGAACCACCATTTCCAAAATTTTAGGAGGAGTTTTACATTGGGAGTTTAGGATCATAATTTCAGTTTGCTTCGGACTTCCATTGGTTAATAACAACAAAGGCTCAGTATTCGAAATATTACAGTCATGTGCTTCATTAAAGTCTTCCTCATTTTCTTTATTATTAGATGAAGCCAAAGCATCATCATTTGAACTCTCATCAGCTTTACCCTAGATGATAGGACCAACCTTCTGATCCTCTGATTTAAATTTTTGAACCTTTTCTTCTTTCCCATGCTCTTCCTCCTTGTTGCTTTCTTTATAATTGTTAGAATAGTCACAAACTAATTTTTCAATGTTACTATTCACACCCTTCTTTTCCTCATTTTCCATCTTGATTACTTCCTTCTCAAGGATGACCTCTACAGGTAGATCATCATTCTTCCCTTTCGTTCTCCATTTCTTCTTCAAGTTACTATCATTTTTACTAATCTTAGTCTTCTTAAGCGGGCAGGATTTTGCCCAATGACCCGACTTTTTACAATGAAAACAAACAAATGGGAGAGATTCATATTCAATCACTCGAGACCATTTCCCTAATTCAGACAGGATCTCAATAGATTGAGGCATGTCCGTCATTTGATTAACATTCACACAAATACGAGAAAAACCAACCTTGATTTAGCTATTGTCATCGAGTCGATTGAAAGAAGATCACCAAATGATCCCGCGATCCCTTTAAAGACTTCCTCATTCTAGAACTCCAATGGAAGGCTAGGGAGACGCGTCCACACAAGCACCAATACAAAAAATGACTCATCCAGTGGGAGGTTAGGAGCCCATTTCTATAAAGCCAAGGTTGACTTGCCGAACATCCATGGCCCTTCATAGAGTGCTTTATCATATCTTCTTCATTATTAAAGGCAAAGGGAAAAAACCCCTAGGCAAAGCGACCACAACCACTTCACCTTTAAGAACCCACTTCCTCCTTATGAAATTCCTTACAACATCAATGTTAGGTCTAAAACCAGCAAACCTTTAGCTAAGCCAAACATAGTGAAATCGACTAGCTTATCTGGAATAGAAATAGCAAAAACCCCTATCGCCGGATCAGAGATATTTTTAACTTCCGAAAGACCAGATTTCACCAAAGGCCTAAATCCAAAAAGAGAAAACCATTTCTTTTCTTTACCTTTATCATGTGGGTCCTCGGTTTTGGAATCTTTATCTTCAACCGATTTGATTGTTGCCTTGTCCCCATCAGTACCCTGAGAAGCCTAGGGACCAACATGATTACCAGCTCCACCCACAGGAAGACTGCCATCCCCAAGAATTCCGCCATCCCCAGATTTGAAATTTGAATTTCCTGCTCACCGCTCCGCTTGCCGCTCCTCTCCACCCATGTGTTTAGATTTGGATGTATATCTAGTTACCCTCTTTGATAAATCTTGGAATATGTTGTCGAAAGGGAAATATATCTAATCATCTATGGATTCTTTGGACACCACTAGGTAAGGATAAGGGAGGAAGACAGAACTAAAACAAAATTTGCCACCAAATGGGGATCATTAATGTACATAGTAATGTCATTCAGGCTCAAGAATGCCCCTACTATTTTTAGCTAGATAATGGTCAACACATTTAAGGATAATTTCATTCCTTACTTTTTGAAAGTATATTTAGATGATTAGACAATATACGGATTGTTGGTAGAACATAATTAGGCACTTTGGGCAATGTTGGAAAAATATAGGAGTATGCAAATATCTTTGAACCTTAATTAATGTATCTTTATGGTCCCCTTTAGCACACTATTACTTGACATATCATTTGTAAAGAAGCCTTAATGGTAAACCCAATGAAAATTTCTCTAATTATGAACCTACCACTCCATAAGACAACCCCAAAAGTAAAAGCGTTCCTTGGATACACTGGTTAGGAAGTTCATCAAAGGATACACCCCCATAGCTACACCCTTAGAAGAATTGTTGAAAAATTGGAAGACCAATTAAACCATCAATTGTACATAACAAAGCCAATAATATTTCTACACTATCATATAGAAGATAACAAAAGAACCCTTTCTTATCCTTTTTGAATTGGTAGGTACCTTTTAATGTTCATGTAGATGCATCCAGAATAGCCATCAGTGTATTATTAGCCCAACCTAGAGGAAACAAGGACCACCCAATAGAATTTTCCAGTAGGAAATTGTATCAAGCAGAAGAAACTATACCACCATTGAGCGAGAAGCCTTAGTCATGGTCTACACTTTAACACAAATTTTAATACTACTTAGAATACACTCCCTTCACATATTACACTGATCATGGGTCCTTGAAATTCCTCTTAAATAAACTAGTGATACAAGAATGTGTATGTTGCAAATAGGAGTTTGTGTTGTCATTGATGTCAAACATGTTAATATCTTTTGTTCACTTGTCATATTTTTCAATATCTCTGGTTTGAATACATGTTCAATTAGTGCAGTAATAGAGGAGTGATTTAGTAATCTTTCGTATGTGTGGATGATTTACGTGGTGTATCTAGTTATATTATGGATTTTTTGGATTTTTTTTGAGGGTTCTAACAAACATAGTTTACACTAAATATGTTAGGGCTTATAAACATGCACCCCTTGAAAGAAGTAAGTCATGTAAACTTTAATGATTTGTGGAAACAATAAGTAGAAGATGATTAGATGACATTCAAGCCCCAATACAAGCATATTCTATAGTTAGATTTTAACGCTTGGAAAGATTTCCTCGACTTCAGCTATGACCATGCATGGATTCAGATTATCTTGAGTTAGATTCAGGGTGATGTGATGTATCTTGATTGGTCTCATAGAATCATGAAGGATTCCATTACAACCTTGACTAAATTGTGCTCCTTTGACAATATCCAAGTGATGAAGATGGTGAAGAATGCCACGATAGCATAGTTGACTAGTTCAATTTCTAATAAGAGATCTATGACAATGGAAGATATAATTGATCCAGGTGTCCAAGTATATTACCAAGGGGGTAGTGTATAATATTTACTTTCAAAACTGGGAGGATTCTACTACCGCCACTGTAATCTATGTTGCATACCAAATGGGGGTTCATGATGAGAAGTTTGATATGGGAAAACTCTTGAGACTATAATTGATAGATAACCTTGAGAAGACCAAGAGTGAAAATTATTTGTTTAGGTTTGGGTCCCTTCTTATAAATTTGGCTTCCATGTATATGAATGAGATTTTGAGCATAGGGAATAAGGTATGGGACAAGTTCCATCCCATTGATGTAAAAATCAAACAGCATATTAGAAGCTTTAACAATGATATAGATGAATATAACAAGAAATATTGGGGTTGGTTCAAAAGTTTTAAAAACAAGATGCAAGCCAAGGAGAGGATCCCCAGTGATTTGGTTGCGAAATACAAGAATGAAAGATTGTCTTTTCTATTGAGTAGGGCTTGTTGTTACATTGAGTTTGTTGAACTAAGGATTTCATGGTTGTCTAAGTTACCTTATGAGGTATTCTGAAAGAGGTTGGCAAGAACATTGGTACTTAACTAAAGTTGGAAATTGATACAAATAAAGAGAGGTTTGGAACCACTATAGAGATCTTGAACAAAATTATCAAGGATAAAATTGAGAAATTACATGCAAAAAGAATGGAGAAACTTTACCAAAAGATAAATCTACCTATAGTTGAAGAAGCGATTGGTAAGCAAACACTAAGGAGGACTACGTTAGTCTTTGTGTCTCCCCTATTGAAGATTGATTCCTCTAGAACCCCAACTAGATCTGTGACAAGTAAAAGGAAGGGACAAACACCTAAACAATAGGTGAAAAGAAGAAAGAAAGGTATGAAGACTGGTTTTGTTGTTTAAAAGATCATATTTCCAACTTAGATGCAACTTTTTTTAAAGGATTTAGAGAAGAGAATAGAAGAGGAGCGAGTAAAGGAGTTGGTGGTTTGTTGTGCAGATGCACACACGTGATTGAAGGATAGTATAAGGGTTTTTTAAAAGGTTGTGGATGATGTAGTGTTTGTTTGCCAATTTTGTCATTAGTGGCCAGAATCCACTAAGGAAATTCAAATTCAAATAGACATTATGAAAGCTTAGATTGTATAGCTTTATTATTCAACATATTTGAAGAAGGATGTAGATAGAAATGGTAGAGCTCAGTTGGAGAATTCATAATTAAAAATGAATATACTAAATAATCAAAGGGAGGAGATCAAGAAACATTTTTTTTTGAGAGAGATGTGGTTGACCTAAAGCTCACTAGTATGGTGAAGTTGCTAGAAGGTTCTAAAAAATTAGAGAAGTCAATAAAGGTTTCAACTAGTTGCAAAGATGCAAAGGATCTTCTATTGAAGACTGAGTGTTAATGGACATTGTTAGCCTCTGTGGGAGAAGAATGGAAGACTACCTAGACACAACTTAAGTTTATTCATAAAGGAATCATTCCTCCATCTCTATAAGGTTCTTTTGATCCTATCAGTAATACCATTTTGTTCTCGTATATATACAGATAAGTAGATGATGTTTGGAGTGCAATTTTTGGCTTCCAAATGCATTTCATATTTGAGTTGTTGTAGATAGGCGGAGTTGTGTTGAAGTTTTGTAAATCAAGTTTGTATTGAGGAGATACCCTTTGTCCTTGATGTCAAGGGGGGAGAGAATACATTGTGGAGTGTTTTGGAGTTGGCGTGTGTTTACATCAACAACAAAGGGGGAGACTGTTGCAAATATGAGTTATGTTTTTATTGATGTCAAAATTGTTGTTATGTTTGGTCCAGATGTGTGTTCAATTGTCAAATTTGTTGATATATTTGGTTTGGATGTGTGTTCAGTTGTCAAACTTGTTGATATCTTTGATCGAGATACATGTTCAATTAGTATAATAATAGTGGATTGATTCAGTGGTCATGTGAATGTGTGGAAGTTCATTGTGGATGATTCAAATGGTATATCCAATTTTATTATAGGTTTTACATAGATTTGGAGATGATCTTCAATGGGCCATAGTTGGTATTGGCTAAGTGTGACTGTTTTGGTGAACAAACTAGCAAAGTGAAAATTTGTAGGAGTGTGTTGCATTCTTCTATATTTAGTAATTTTGGTGGTGTGGTTTAATAGTTTAGCTATTTTGGTGTCTAATGATGGTTTCTAGTGCCTCTGCAAGTATTTTTGGTGGTATACATTATGTATTCAATTAGTTTGGTTACAAGACATTGACAGTTTTATCTCTTGGAGATGACCTATGGTGTTTTTGGTCCACACAACAACATGTGGATCTACAAAATGGGATGGATAGGAAGGTGTGTCAACATGGTGTGATGCTTCACACACCTCATTCTACCTTTCACGTTACCTTGAAGAGTGTTTTTGGGTAGACTATTTGTATCTACATGTTACATGTCAAATTAGGCCAACCTGATTGATGTTATTTTGATTGTGAATGGTATGGATGAAATCATCTTGGAGGAAGGTGAATGTAGTATGTGGTATGATTGAGTGATATTATGTAAGTGTGAAGGTGTGCAAGTGCAATTGCGCAGTAATGAAGGTAGTTTTACATGTTCATTAACAATGGATTGTAATCAACATATCAAAGTATGTGGTTATTTGCAATTCAATCATATTGAAAATTTATTCTCAAATGCTTTGTATTCTTCTCTTAAGAAGTGATCTTCAGTTCTAAAAGTACCCTATATATTTCTCTGAGGTTATGTGCCTCAATTTTGCAAGTCTAAATCAAGAGCAATGATCTTCCTTGGCCTTCAACCTAATATATTGTAACCTATTTTTTCTATTTCAAGAATTTAACTTTACTATAATGGTCAACTACAAAATCAATGATATCCTTGATTCTAAAGCAATCTAATTTGAGACTTTAGATGGAAATATCCTACCGTGTTATCTCAACAAAGAAAGGTTAGAACATTTTCATCATGATTCTAGACAAGGTTTACGTGAAGATGAGTTAATGTTTTAATGAGGGGATGATGTTGGCTGAAAAATAGTATACAAAAATCGGTCCAAAGATAAGTAATAGCAAACTAGAAATAAGGGTCCAAAATAGGAGCTTTGGAAGATAGGTTTTACTTTAGGGATATCATCTAAGGGCCACGTCCCCTATTGTAGATATAAGTAGATAGGAAAGATCTATTCACCAAAATAGATGAGAGATATAGAAGAGAGAAAATTTATAGATAACATACACATATAAAAGAGATATAAGAAATGTAATGGATATATATTGATATATGAATAATAATAATTTTGATTTCTAGTCTATTACGTCTATGTGACATTTTATTCTAATTTACAACTAAGATAGGATCTCTAGAGAATACCTTTCCTTGTTTCCTCAATAGGGACTAAGTCTATGGTATAAAACTACAACATCGGAAATCCTATGGGTACAAAACTCCAATATGTATCCCCTAGATTTCCTGCTAAAAATGGTCTATGCATTATAGATTTGCCTCCTTTTTTATTCTTAATTACATTTTAATAATGTCAATTAATATTTAATTTTAACTATTCAATTAATTTAACTTTTCTACAATTATCTAAATTGTTTACTAACTCGAAGTATAACCTTGGAATTTTATAAATTAAATGGTATAAAAGCGCATTCATTGCACCAACTCATTTTGTAGAAGAGGTTTATAAAAGCGCATTCATTGCACCAACTCTGTTTGTAGATGATTATTTTGATTATTCAAAGTCCAAAGAAGATAAGATCACAAAAAATATGTTGGGATTAAGGTGTCTCAACTTTAGAGTCCTAACATGTTGATTATTTAATTATTTATTGCACCCACTTTGGAAGTCATAAAATGCAGGGGATTAGTGTCATAGGTTGCTATGTTCGGACTATGACAATTTCTTTTATTTACTAATATGATGATTACTTAATTAGTGGAAGAGTCATGGAGAGTTATTTTTTGATAGATGTTATTTATTGAGGAGTTCACTTTTGACAAGTGGTATGAGGTAGGTGTTGCATATGGAAAAATGATTGTTATAAGTGAGTCACGAGTTAGTGGTTTGTAAAGTTGCTATGTGCAACATGTCATGGGAATGGCAACTTGCTCTATTTGAAACTTCTTATCTTTGAGTCTATGAGTTGGTTTTGGAAACAATGGGCACTTAAATTCACGCATGTGTTGAGATCTTTAAATATGTGGCTTCTTAATGTATTTTGTATGATAGGTTGGATATTTTGTATGAAGATATTTTATGCCAGAATTTTCTCCAGAATTTTAGTTGTTGTAATTACTCTTAAAGATCATTGGCTCTATGCATTGTATACAATTGAGCTCTGGCTTTTGAAGTATGGGTTTTTTCCTGCAAGAATTTTTCCACATAAATATAATGGTATGATTTTATTTGTTTAAATCTGAATTTGCATGTTTTCATCTAATCAATAGTAGTTAAAGGTTTTGTAAGAATTTATTGCATTCACTCTCCTATTAGAGTTAACATTTACAAGCGTTATTCTACACTATTCTTCCTTTCAAAATGATGAAAAGGTGATAAGAAGGTAATTGATTCCAAATGTGCTAAAAACAAATCTATAGATTATGATTACTATGATAGGTACTACAATATATGATGTTCATGATGGAAACTATATCTAAAAGGAACCAACACTAAAATAAGTGTAAAAATGATGTTAATCTCACAATTGAATTTCCTAAGGGTATGGAGACTAGTGGTGATTCACATTGGTATTCTCAAAGTTCGTGCACTACTAGAATGGTTGGTTTGGTATCCAAAGAAGCATTGTTTAACATTAATATTCTATTTGAAGATGTTGAGTTTGATATCTTATTTACTTCTATCTCACAAACTAACTTGATTGAATAATTGTTGGTTGTGAAACTTAGTTTGAAAAAATTTAAATACCACAATCTCAATGGTTTTAATTGTATTCAATATGGTAATCACATTCTTGTTGATAGGCAATGCAACTTATTATCTTTATTCATAAATTTTTTGGCAAGATTGTAATACATTTTGTAATTTGGTAAGGTAACACATTTCTTTTCATTTCCCAAGGCTTTGGAACTCTTTATATGTAAATTAAGCTTAAATTGAGCATAGGTGGAGCTTGTATAGTATTGTATCTCTTATGCTATGAGAGTTTTATGCGCATTCTTCTTATGTTTTGAATGTGCATATTAGGCAAGGGAGTTCATTAAGAGTTTGCAAATGAATTGGTAAAGAGGTCTTGGTGGGTTGAGAGTGATCTTAGATGGTATATGCTTTGTAACCTTTTGTATTAAAATCATTTTGAGTACTAAAGTGAGTTTGACTCATAATTTTGTTAGAGTTTTTACCCTCAAGGTTTTTCTCCATATTATTTCTTATGTCTCTAGTATTCATGGTGATTTCTCTCTCTTTTATTATGCTTAATAACAATGCAATCTTTATTGTGATGAGTGTTTTCTTAGGTTAACAAGTATTAAGGATGATGCAGATGTATTGTTGAGGATATTGTAAATCGTCTTGCCTCTAGTTATGCAGTTCTGAATGAAAACAGAGACTAATTTACTCTATTAGTAGATTTCATTTGCTCTAATATTTTACTCTATTTATAGTTTTATAAGATGACTAAAATTGAGGTAAAACTAGAAGTTTATGGATCAAGAGAAGTCATAATGGAAGGAGAGAAAGAGTAATGAAAAGGAAGGCAAGGTAATGTGTTTCACTAAAGAGAAGTAGCTTGATCCAATCCTAGTCTCCGGGATGGAGAGAAGGGATCCCTATGAGGTAAGATAGATTAAAATATCAAAACTTCATGAATAACACCTAAAATAGTTTCTAAACAAGGAAAGCATATTTAAGAGAGTATTGTGTAGGAGGGTTAGATGTGTTTGAATAGAAAGATAAATGGAAGATAAAACAATAAATTTTAAACTTGACACATGGAAGAAAAAGAAAAGATAGAATGATTGGTTGGTTTTGATTTTTTGAAGAAAAGCACCCTCGATTTAGCCCTATCCGTAAGTGCAAGAGAGAAAGGGAAGAACAATAAAAGGTTCATGTGTCATTTTTTGGTAAGGAAAAGGTTATTATTTTTGTTAAGAATATTGGGTTCACTAAAAAATAATATAAAAATATATGTTTACTAGAGTGTAGAAATGTTTCCTTATTTAATCACAATATAACTATCTTATTTATTAAATCAAAATTGGTGACTACAATAACAATTCAAATAACACATAATCACATATTTCAAACATTAGAAGATTACAAAGTTGAGTTTGAGTAATTCCCATTTTAGAAGGAAGCATGAAATGAGAATGGGGGAAAGATGTATAATTTAATTTTCTATTATAGACTTGTCACAAACCTGAACACATGATCATGTCTAATTTGGCACAAGTCTAATCTCTCTTTCACAATGTTGTCTCCTATAACACACTAATTTCGTACTCTAAGAGGTCATGTTCAGTCAAACTACCGAAGCCAACCGGTAAATTGTAACTCGTAAGAAATTGGACACCTAATGGTTGTTTGAGATACCTACCTAAGTCAAATCATTCGGTCAAGTTAATAGTAGAGAATGGACATGTTTAGGTGTGTTTGATCCTAAGTGGTTAAGAAGAGATGGGGTGTGTGTAGCAATAAAGGTGTCCTAAGAAAAATTGAATAGAAGTCCAATAGCTCCTAGATGCTCATGATGCTCTAGGTGGTATGCGAATACTTGGTTGTGCTTTATGTGCCTCTCTAATGACCTTTATTTCCTTTAAAATCTTTTGTTGTAAATGGAGTGGAGCTAGGGTTAGGGTTTTATGAAAAGGGGGTAGTTGAGCAAGAAAAGGAGAATTTGAATTTTGGGGACACTATCGTGTGGTATCTTTTTCTAGAGGACAAAACTATGACACACATTCAAGATGAAGAAACCAACAATAATGGGTATGATGAGGTGTTAGGTAACAAGGCTTGATTTTGGGCATAATTTATAGACACAAGAATATATTAATACTCGAAATTGTAAAAATGATAATTTGACACATTTTTAAAGAAGAAAAAAGTAAATAAAATATAAAATGTATAAAGAAATATAATATTATGCCTTTTGTGTTTAAAAAATAAAGACTCTATTCATGATCTAAATTATAAAACAATTGTTTAAATAAATGAATAATATTATTTTAAACAAAGTTTATATTTATCTCGTTTTGAATTCAATCATTATTATTTTGTATATATTTATGTCTTGATACATCCTTTATGACACTTTCATTAAAAAATAACTAAATAATTGAAAAGTTCAAATTCACAGTGTAAACTCACGAGATTGCAAATATAGGAATAAAATTGAGACAACTTTAATGATGCAACGAAAACATTAAAATTTCAACTAAATTTGGAGTTAGCTTGATTATAAACCCTATCAATAAGGTTGTGTCTATCAAAAGTTAAACTAGCACTTGCACTCATATGAGGTTCAAGAGATAGGACAATAGGAAATTAAAATTATGTCCAAACTAATATTAAGAGGTTCAAGAGTTTGCTTATATTATGTGATAGCATGCATTTCTTACAATTGGTCCATTTTGTAGGCACAAAAAGAAATCAAAATTTCTTGGATGGCATATTTGTGTACATCCATGATAGTTCCTAAATGCAAAGGTGTATACAACTAAAAAATGCACTTTAAATCAAAAATTACATTTCAACCTAATGAGAGCTTTTCTTCATATATTGTTTAATCTATCAATCTATATATAAATAAATTGGGCTTTTCGTCAAATATAGTAAGCATCTAAAAATTTCAAAGTCGTAATAAATAAAACATTTTTTTGCTACATATAGCATGCTCTATTTTTTAGGAGCAGAATAATTAGGAAATAAACACTAGCCTAGTTGAACTTTGCTAGGTGCATTTTCTTGGAAGAACTTAGTATGATGATTCTTTTGGGCAATTATCAAAGTAATATTAGGACTATAACCATTTTCAATACAATAGCATACATTTTATTGGAAGAACTTAGTATGATGATTCATTTGAAGAACTTTGCTAGGTGCATTTTCTTGGAAGAACTTTGTTGAGATTATATGAATTTTTAATATTAATTCCAAAAAATACTTAGCAACAATAAATTTAATTACATCGTAAGCTTCAATTATATTTATCTTTTCGATAACATCCTCAAAGAGAAAAAGATTAAACCATTTATCAATAGATACATCACAAATTACGACGACTCAATGATAACAGAGATTCAGTCAATATAAATGAAAACATAACATTGGAAAACATCAAATATAAGAAGAATTGATACAAAAACAGCCTCATTTCTAGAATATGTTCTCTGCTTTTACACCAAGATCATTGTGAGCTCAACCAATATGATTTTGATGTCTCAATTATTGGACCATTTTGGAAAATAATCACATTCATAGAGATTCAATCGATCAGGGTTTCAGAAATAGATTTATATTTTTAAACAAATGAGGCTCCATTAATTTGGGTTTGGCATAATCATAGATTTATATTTTTAAACAAATGAGGCTCCATTAAACAAATGAGGCTCCATTAATTTGGGTTGAGGCCTCAAACATATATGTAAGCATAACACCATGTTCTAACAGAGGCTCAATAAATATAAGGTCTCCATTATCAGAGCACTGTACTCGATACAAACATAATAGTTATGAATGTGAGAGACTCGATGAATCTGAATTTCTGTCTAAAGTCTTCATGTTCAATGCTCCTTAATAAAATTGCATTGAAGTGACATAAAATCAAGTATTTAATTAAAGCAGGCTGAAGAATAATTTCACGGGAGCTTTGAGATGGGATTTGAACAGAGCAATCTCTGCTCCTTTATAGAGTATTTGATGATGCATATCAACTTGAAACGTGGCTTCCATCTTGAAGTGAATGTTGTTCCCAGGCTTAATGCATTGATACCTCCTTCCTAAGTACTCTGGCTGAATAGAACATCCCCATGCAAATCATCAAGGTGATATGGAACTAAGGTAACCAGCACAATCCAAGCATACAGACAATTTCAATCCCATAATATTAAACCTTCTAATAATTCTTTCTAAAGTTTGAAATATTTGACTTACTATAATGCTTAGTATCTTGGTTGGACTTTAAACAATTGTCAGTCATGGTGTCCAAACCGTAAACTTACCTAAAGTAGCCACAATGTTGAATGTCTGCGCTCTTTTGGATTTGCTTTTGAAAACATTATCACCAATATGTGACATAAACACCACAAGCTACAAAATCCAATCATCTCAATTTGGTATGTCTACGGACTATTTGGGCACATGGAGTACTCCGATGGTGCACACTGATGGATTGGTTATGTTGATTCTTGAGGTCAGGATTCTCATTTGTGGCCTGACCAGCTGGAAGCCTGGAACCAGTTAATCTCCAAATTTATTCGTTAATCAAAATTAATCAATTTTAAAAAGAAAATTAAAAAAATTGTGAATTAGATGTTGCAACAACCAACACCTTGTGAATTAGAAAATTTTGAGTTAGCTTGATTATAAACCCTATCAATAAGGTTGTGTCTATCAGAAGTTAACTATATGCATAAGTGTAGCAAGCAAGCAACATCTACAACGACTTATTCAAGTTCAACATCTACAATGACTTATTCAGGAAGGAACTTGAAGGAAATGCAGGAAGGAAATGCAGGGTGAACAGTAAGGAAAACTTTTAGTCTTGAGATTATAACCATAAAAAATTTAACACTTTTATTTTCACCAAATGCTTTCAAATAGGACTTGTCCTGGTGAAACATATCATGGTGCAGTTATGCTCTTTTACATAATTTATGATTTCAAATACGGCTTATGCTGTAACAGATTGATCTACCCTCTTTGCCTGTGGCATTAAGTTCAAATTGTCAAGTTTAAACCTGGGGCAATGAATCAGCCCTAAAATACCGATTTGTTATTATATACAAGTAAACAGAATTTGAGGTATCTGAGCATTAAACATTAGATTTATAACTGCCATTCTAATTTGGAATTTCGCTAATTACTCAATCAAAAGATTCAAAACACCCTGATTGCAAAATCTTTCAATGCAGTATCTATCACCTCACAAAATCTATGTTCCCAATCATCTGGCTGAATGGCCTTATTGCTAAGGCCAGGTGTTCTGTCCTGAGAAGCACAATATTTAGACTCACTCCAAACCACAACATAGGCAGATACTCGCCTCCTATACATGACCTTAAACTCAATCCATGCCTAATATTTATAATGATTTATCATTGCCATGGAGGACTGCACATACAATGTCCTGTATCCCTTCATCAGCTGGAAACGGTGTATTACATTAAACAATGAAGTAGAGGCAGCTTCCAACAAAACTATGGAGTTGAACCTTTTCTCCTGCCTCTCTCTGCAGTGTACCTTTGGGTTACCCCTCTGTCAGGGTGTTCAGTGAGCCCTGATGGCCCAAAATTCCTACACTTGAAGGAAACTTGCCACAGAAGTATTAGTCAAAGATGATATGGATCCTCAAACGCTGGTACTGCCACAGAAGTATTTCTGTCCTTGTAATATGTAGCCATAATGGATAACCTTCTTGTGCTTGCAATAGATGACAGCAGCTGAGAATTTTAGGCATTCCCTATTCTAATTTTTCTGAGTTAGTTCTTCACTTGTCATTGGTTAAGTTAGAGTTACGTTAGAGGAGTTGTTATCAAACAGAAATTTAAGGATTCCTTTGCGCTTACCTAGAGGTCTGCAAGAAGGATTTGGAAGAAAGATGATAGAGTACAACATACAACAAGTGCTTCACATAGGAATCATTTCCAATCCCTGAATCTGACTATGAAGCAAAGCCATGGATTTTAATTCATCCAAGATGTTGTCCTCTTGTCTGGTGAAGTGTCACTATTGGTCCCACCGCCTTCTCCAAAATTCAGATTTGAAGACAAAGAATCTCTGCAATATTTTTTCTCAAACAATTTTTATACAAACTGAAGGAAATTGAACATCCAAAGAAGAAGCAAACTCTCAGAATTTCGAGAAATCAAAGAGGAAAGGAGACAACAAAAACAAGAAAGACAAAAGACAAAAGAACAGAGATTACAAAAATTGGAATCCGCAACTACTCCAAGGGAAGTTAAGAACCTGGAAAAGGCATTCGAGCTAGAAGATTAGCAGAAACGCTTAGAAAGAGTGCAAAAACTAAAGAAAAGGTTCCAAGAGCACAAAAAAGTGATAAAAGCTGACAGATTGAAAGATAGGCTGCTCGACAAGCTGAAAAACGAAGAAAAGAAAAAGAAAAACAAGAAGAGCAGGAACTACGAAAAAAACATTGACAGGGTTTTAAACTTGCAAAAAACATAAATGAATTTCTAGTTGGAGACTTCAGGAATCTTTGTCATCGTAAAAGAAATTATGAAAAAATAAATACAGAGAAAGAGAAACTACGAATAGCAATCAAAAAAAATATTTTGAAATAAGATGCTAAGAAAAATTCTCAAGGTGATAAGAAGGGATGGGATGAGTTGAAATTAAAATTGGATTTTGGATTTGATAATAAAAAGAAAAAGATAGGAATCACATCAGAAACCAAGAACAAACCCAAAGAAGCGAATAAACAAAAAATCAAAAACACAAACAATACAAAGGCAAAAATGCTTTGAAAAGGAAGTGGGAAAATTGGGCGATATCCTTCAGTTGTGTATAGAAATTGTTTGAGGAAGAACCATTGCAGAGATTCTTTGTCTCTAAATCTGAATCTTGGAAAAAACAGTGGGACCGATAGTAACACTTCATCAAGTAAGAGGACAACATCTTGGATGAATAAAAATCCATGGCTGTGCAGCACAGTCAGATTAAGTGGTTGGAAAATAATTCCTCTGCGAAGCACATGCCTGTAGGTTGTACTCTATTGTCTTCCTTCCAAATCCTTTTTGCAAGGACCTCTAATTAAACACAAAGAATCTTAAATTTGTTTCCAATATCACCTCCTCTAACGTAACTGCAAATTAACCAAAATCAGATCAACAACTAACTGCAAGTGCTTCAAGTGTTCTGAAGCACTTGCTTCCAACAAAGTATGGACTTGTCCTCAGGACCCACCTGCTCATTCAACCAAGAATCAGATAATACAAACTCACCCACATCGGTATACATCATCCATTGGAACTTTTCCCTGGCCATGAAAGCACAGTGTGAAAACTCTGCTTCCTGTGTCTTAGCCCATGGCAATGGATATCTGCTCACATTATGCCGGGTCGGTGCATATGGTTCCCAATGGACGCCATTTATTTTGGGGGAGTGGGAATCACTGGCATATGTCGTTGAATCTAATTTCTTTACAGCTTGTTGGGTGATGTTGAAAGCTGTTGCCACACTTCTCAATGGAAGCTTCAATATTCACACGCTGCTTGTCTGCCATGATCAACAGTAAAAGATTAGGATACTAGTAAAATGGAGTATCTAGCAGATTGACAAGTAAATAAATGTGTTTTCCCTACCACAACACCAGGATTTTGACTGTTGAGAGCAGAGATATAATTAGCTTCTTCAGTTCCAACATTAAGCTCAAAATGCAGTGTCCCCCTCGAAAATATGGTGACATCTCCAGGATGCAAAATATCGATGAAAGCTTGACCTAATTTGATAAAGCAGGTGTTTAATGATTCGGGGAAGGAAATAAAGCAGGTGTTTAAAACTTTAAAGAAGGCAGGTGTATGTTTTACCTTGAGTGTCAACAAAACCAACTTGAAGAGGCCCTCCTGAGATAATAAGAGTAAGCATTTCTGAAGCTCATGGATGCGTATGCAGTAAATTTACCCCACACGGAACCATCTTGAACTTAACATATTGCAGGCCCTGCGATCTGCAATGCCACAATCTATCACTGCAACTGGAAAACGAATAGTGCTTGGAATAATAACAATAATAAGAACTATAAAATCTTACGCTGCTGCTGGATACTTGGCGACTGAACTGGCAGCATATGCGTCCATTGGAGCGAACCCAGGTTGATCCGCTGCGAGAAGGGGCCCGAGTCTTGAGATAAACACCATGGTGGAGGCACATATTTTCATCTTGCTTTCTGCAGTTCTAACATGAGCATACTGCAGAGGTCTGTGATAAGATGGTGAGATGTCATGATAAACAACAGAAGGAATAGGGTTTCCAAGGTTTGACAGAGTGATTTTGTATCCAAGCAACTGATGAAGTACTTCTTCTTCTTCTGGATGCTCACACCTAAAGATCTCTTGTGCAGAGTGCAAATAGAGTTACAGTAGTTTCTATTGTGCCATTGAAGATGCAACGGAGGCCTTGTGTTGCAACATTTAGTCCTTGTTTATAGTTGATACCTTTGGCAAACAGAAAAATATCCTAATCTGTAATGAACTTCTCATATACCATGTGATGTGATTAAATGGGCTGGGAGTAGTTCATAAACTCAGCATTCACTTTCACGGTCTCTGTTAAAACTGGGTTATGAATGTTGTCAACTAGGGCCATTGATATTGCAGACCATTGGACATTTTGTGCAGGTGCCTGGCATCTTGCCGCAGCTCCTTGGGCTCTATCTAAATATTCAATTCCCTTCCGTTGTGTATGGAGATTGTCTTCGAAAGAAGATTGCAGAGATTCTTTGTATTTGCATCTGAATCTTTGAGAAGACAGTAGCACCAACAGTAACACCTCGTCAGGTAAGAGGACAACATCTTGGATTTCCTGGTTTTGTTGCACTTGCCTCTGTTAAGCACTTTCCTGTTGGTCATACTCTATCATCTTTATGTCCAGCTAAGCGCAAAGGAATCCTTAAATTTGTGTCCAGCAACACCTCCTCTAACGTAACTGCAAATTAAACAAGAACAAGTCAACAATTAACTGAGAAAAATATAGACTGCCTACAATTCTGAGGCGCTCTCTCATTGTTGCAGGCAGAAGAAGGTTATCTACTATCACAAGGACAAAAATACTTCTCTGGCCTAATAGAGTTTGAAGATTTATAGCATCTTTCACCCATGTAAACGTCGTAAAATTGGACATAACATGCGAAAGCACAAGCTTTTGGAATCTTGATAGTCTTGGTCATGTTATAATTCAATCCAATATAGCAGAATCTTGAACTAATATATAACCAGAATTTACTTATGGAAACTAAGACATAGCATTGTATGTTCAGAAAAGTACACAATAACTTTGAAATACAATACCCATATAAATGATTTTCAAATCTGTAATCCATGAACATTAAAAGACATTCAATGCTTCTTTCATTGGCCTGCTGATTGGTCTAACCAAGATGTGACATAATATATCTAATAAAGTAAACATATAGCAATCTTGCAAAAGGACAACCAATAGATTATGAAACCTTCAATCCTTCATTCATGGTGCTGCTAATTGATCTAGCCAAGTAAAAACTTCAAAAAATAAAGAAAATCTATACAGTCCAAGGACCTAACACAGGACTGACCCACAGGCAAATAACATAATCTTTCTTGCAAAATAATCTAACCATTTGACAATTGCATTCTGTAATTCTATACCCTCACAAATCACCTATGCTCATGGACGATACAATGATATGAATTCTAAGTAAATGAATACATAGATAGCTGACCTTGAGATATCTGATGAAGGATGGTTGCACCAACTGTGAAGAACATAATAATCAAAATGATATAATGGAACCCGAGTCGCTTGTGTTTCTGAGCTCATATCTTTTTCAGAACAAGAATTCAATCTCCCTCTATGGGAAAATGGCGGTCAAGAAACCTTGAAGAACACAGTAACCTTGAAATACAACGCCCATATAAATGATTTTTAAATCTGTAATCCATAAACATTATAAGACCTTCAATGCTTCCTCCATTGGCCTGCTAATTGGTCTAGCCAAGAAATGACATTGTATATCTGAAGAAAGCATATGATAATCTTGGGAAAGGACATTCAATAGATTATAAGACCTTAATCCTTCATTCATGGTGCTGCTAATTGACCTAACACAACACTGACCCAAAGACAAATAACATACTGTTTATCAACCACCTCACAAATATCTGAATACAATGATAAGAATTCTCAGTAACTGAATACATTCTACATAGAGAGCTTACCTTGAAATATCTGATGAAGGAAGGGTGATTGCACCAACTGTGAAGAACACAATAATCAAAATAACAACAATGGAACCAATTTAGGGAGAACGAAACTCTCTTAATATATTTCCTATTTGAGCCAAAAACCCATAATTGGTATTATAAGAAGTATCCATGGAAACCTCTTATCCAGAACAAGAATTTCACCCTATTTTGAGTTTTGATTTAAGACTAAGAAGATGCAAAGCAGTAGATCGTTAAAGCCTTTCTTGTTGCACTTGATGATGGTAACTAATTAACGTAATTAATTCAAAGTATTTTATGTGCTACCATGAGGAATTTATTAGAGGAAGGAAAGTGAATATTATTATCTATGTTGATGCAAATTGAATTGGAGACATTGACATTTTAGATCAAAATAAGTTTTCATTATTTTTAATAATACATTTTTTTTAATTTTTTTTTGAAATATCTTGTAGTGTATGAAAAATTACTTATTATTTTTAATTAACATAGCTTCTTAGATCTTTCCTTTATTATGTTATTTTGAGTTTCTTATAGATTAGAAGAACTACTAGGTAATGTGGTAGGAATGCTAAGGGTCCTTCAATCATAGTCATTTGTTTTTATCTATGGGTAATTACATGAAATTTAATGTTAGCATCACGTAGACACAATGAGTGCTAAGTGGACCATTCATTCTCATGAGAGATGGGTTCTTGTGAACCACTACTCATGAAACATGGGTCAATGAGTTTGACTCAAAAACTATACAGTTGAATCGTGATAGCAATATCACAATTTGACTTCTTGTGGAAAATATCTCCTACTTATGAAATGGATCTAGTTTCAAACTATGAAGTTAAATATTCATTTGTTTGAATATTTGGTTTTTTTTTTTTTTAAAAATATGAATGTTTAAAAAATGTAATGTTGTTTCAAGCCTATATGCAAAATTTATGGCCTCAAAAGGATAGAGAACAAGAAAATCATTTAAGAGAAGTGGAAAATTCATTTTATATATTTATGTTTTGTGTTTATGTCTAATTGCAAGAGGATGGAAAGATCCCATTAACTTTTCCATCAAGAGGAGATGAAAGGTCACAGGGGATATATGAAAGATTACATAATTTCTCTCTCATTTCAAAGGGTTAAATGAAAAATCACACATTCCCCTTCATTTCCTAAGGTTTTGAATACATCTATGCAACATAAGCTTCAATTGAACATAGGTGGAACTTGTAGAGTCATGTACATCGCTCGTACATTAGGAGTTATTTTTTATCATTCTTCTCATATTTTAACTATATTGGGGAAAAGGAATTCTTTAAGATTTTGTAAATTGTTCTTTGGTGAGCTTTCATTTAATTGGGAGGGCTCTTAGATGGTTGTTGGCTAGAAATTAGTGCATCAGCACATGTCCAAAGATAGGCAATAGCGAATTGAAAATGAGGGTCTGGAATAGAAGCGTTGGAAGATAGGTTGTACTTTAGGGATATCATCTAAGGGTCATGTCCCTTGTTGTAGATATAAGTAGATAGGAAATATTTATTCACCAGAATAGATGAGACATGTATAGAAGACATAGAAGGTATAGATAAGATATACATATAAATGAGATATAAGGAATGCAACAGATATATATTGATATATGAATGCAAATAATTCCAATATTTTTGGTCTATTATGTGTATGTGACAATTCATTCTAATTTACAACTAAGTAGGACCTAGAATACCTTTCCTTGTTGCCTCAATAGGATTGAATCTAGCATAAAATACTACATCATCAGAAAATATTTGGGTATGGAACTTCAATCTATATCCCTTAGATTTGTTGCTAACATTGGCTCCATTGTTGAGACCTTGGTTATTTTTTGTTGAGAAGATGTTCACATCCTAAAACTAGTATCAGATCAAGAGATAAAAAAAAAATGAAATAAGAGATATGATCGAACAATTTTTTTTCTTCATGATGTCTACCTTGTGATGGGGGTTAGGCACAACGGGGACGGGGGAAAAAAATGGGGAAAATGTCTAGAGAGACCTATGAAAGGATGTGACCATTAGTACAACTAACTCGATATATACCAAGCGACACAAAATAGGAGTAATGCAATCCCAAATCTTAAAACCCCATGGAAAAAGGTGAGAAAAAGAATTCAAGAGAGATAAGGAGAAAACGAAAATAGAGAAGAAAGACAGAAAGGCTAGCCCTAATGAGATAGAAAGAAGACAAAGATAGAATTTGGAAAGAGAATAAAGACATAGAAGGAGAGTGGAGATAGCAACGAAGTCAAGACTTGACAACACCAATATTGGTGTTGCACTGAGCACACCAATGTGGGTGCTACTGGGAAATGAGAGAAAAGAAATAAAAACAAAGAGGAGAAGATCCTAAAAAGGACAAAGTCATGTTGGAATAAAGAAGAATAGTTACTAAGAAATTTGGAGAGTAATTTGGAAGGATATGGAAGATCAAGAAGATTGTTGTTAGGGGAATTTAGTAGCGAAGAGGCTCCTACCCTACCACAACTTTCTAAAAATCCTAAACCTAAAATGGACTTTAGCAATATCACAATCAAACTAGATGACATGTGTAAGGAGTTCCTACAATTCTAGATAAATTCTTATTTGTAACTAATGAGTATTTGGAGAAGTTAGTTAACAAAAGTATAAATAAATTAAAGGAGGAAGGAAATAAGAAAGAGGAAATTATTCAAGCATTAAGAATAGCAACTAATGAATTGTCATTTACTAATAGGAGGACAAAAAGAAGTTTTTAGGAGTCATTACCCTCAAACCTTGATCAAGGTGGACTTGGGTGCAGTTCTAAATATCAGTATATTCTAAATATCATTATATTCTATCCACCGCATGGGAGAAGTTAGGGAGATAGAAGCTTGTTAAAACACCAATGAATATTAGTCTAGTTGATGATTCCCAAAAGGAGACATTAGGCACTTATAACATTTTTGAGGTGAATGTAAAGGGCATTAAACAATATGTAGATTTTAAAGTGGTAGAAATGAAGAAACTTTGCAACACATTCAGGAATCTACTCAAATTAAGATGGTTTGTTGACTCTAACGATATAATAGATTATGAGACTATTTATATATATTTTGTTGATAATGAACAAATAGTGTATCCCACTAAGCATTGAAGATAGGTTGTATGTTGCGCCTCTTCAAAATAACACTTCCCAACCCTTATGCAATATATCTTAGACCTCCACACCAAAATCACAACAATCAATCTTTGGATTCCACTGAGTATTCAGATTAGGAGCCATACCCCTACAACCTCAGATTATGAAGAACCAGTATCAGACACACAAAAAACCAAACAAGTTATCTACCATATTAAGTTAGCAAGATTTTGTAGAGTTGGATTTATTGGTGAATATATTTCAAAAATTGAGAAAACATTCAATGAAAAAAAAGTTTTGTGGCGCTACATGTTGGTAGAACACACATAATAACACTATCTTGGACTAGATCCTATATTCAAAATTCTCCTTAAAGCCTGATACCTACAAAAGGAAGGAGAGTACCCCATCATCTCAAATACCAGCAAATAATAACCCTGAAAGATAACCTCTACACTTGTGCTACTACATGGACAAGAGATAGAGAATACAATCACTAGCTCTATGTCATACAATTATTCTATTGAACATTAATACCAATGGTCAAACATGGTATATTAATCATGAAGGAAACGTGGAAACTAGGGAATGGGAAGATGTTCGGCAAGTCTTGATCCATACTTTTTCATTTTGGAATGAAAAGAAATAGATACATAAGGTACTAAGAAAAATCAAAGAGATCATATTAAATAATGTACCAAATAGTGTATCCTTAGAGCCTAATCCACCACCCCAGAGTCAAGGAGTATGGAATCTAGTAGAGTGGTTGGATAAACATGCACAACCAACACACAATGGATGTTGTAAAGTTCACAAAAATGATGTAAGGAGGCAGACCCCAAGCTTGATTTAGGATAGGAGAAGGATAATGGAAACTAGAACTCAAGTCAAACTTTGATAAACATAATTACAATCAACCATTAAGTTGAAAATATAGCTATATTAGATAGCCTAAAGATGGGAAAAATAGGGGACTATTGGAAAGAACCAACTATCACATCAATTATTGAGCCATTAACAAAATATTGAGGGCTTTTTCCCTAGACTTTTACAAAAAATGAATGGTATTGAGGAAGAAGTATGGATCGTAGACACCTAAAATTTTGCCATGCCTATAAGCTTTAATTTTACTAATTTTTAAATATTAATTTAATGTTTAATTAATTCCTTTTCACATCACTTAAACTAAATCATCTTTATTATTTAATTAAATCTATTTTTTTTTCTCTCATAATTAAATTATTTATTTATTTATTTAATTAGCTAACTAAGTCTTCCATAATTAAATGAATTCTTTAATTGATTTAATCATTTTCTTTTGTTCAACCAACAACTTTCTCTAATCAATTTCCTATTAAATTAAATAAAATCATTTATTTTATTTAATTATTTTTCTCTTCCATAGTTAAATGAATTCTTTAATTAGTTTAATCTCTCGTTTTTGTAATCAATTTCCCCTTAAAACAAATAAAATAGTTATTTCATTTGTTTTTCTCTTCCATAATTAAATTAATTCTTTAATTCATTTAATCTCTCCCTTTTTCTAATCAAATTCCTCTTAAAATAAATAAAATCATTATTTCATTTGTTTTTATCTTCTATAATTAAATAGATTCTTTAATTCATTTAATCTCTCGCTTTTTGAAATCAATTTCCTCTTCTTCTTTTTTTCAATAAAAGTGGATTATTCCACTAAACTTTTTTTTTATAATTTTTTATTTTTTACTCAGGATTCAAAGAGCATACCAGAGGAAAGAACCTTGGGAAGAAAACCTCTGGTCACAACTCATAAAATAAACGTATAGTATCTAACGGATCAATTTATACACCTCGCCCAAAACCACATACAAAATGCAGTTACAACACATATAATATCAGTTTTGCATAGAGCCCATATGACAATTTGCCAAAAAAACCCATCGGATAATTTTCAAATGTAGACTCCATAGCTGCTATCAATGGAAGAAGACAAAATTTTCCAAAGCCCTGTGCCAAATCCCATGACCCAAAAACCTTCCTGCCAAAAAAGAAAGTATCAAAAAACCTCTGGAAAAACACTATTATATCAATACCATGGCCTCGAACTCTTCTCCAGACAACGAACATGAATACTTGAAATGAAAGGGGAAAGTGTGAATAATTATCATCATAAAATTTTACATCGACGTTACTCAAGAAAATCATATGACTATTGCTGCAAACCTTCCCATACCCTAGAAGGAATTTCCTCAAAACCCACCTCTCACTGATTAGCATTGCTATCAATGGCTAAATTTGCCAAATAACCTACAATCTTATTAACTTCTCTGTAACAATGGGATACCAAGAAAGATTCAAACAATTCTAATTTTTGTAAAATGGGATCAAGTATATACTGCAAATTCCAACAATTCGATTTCTTTTTCATAACACATTGAATAATCACCATAGAATCACCTTCAATTATTAAGTCCTTAATTCCCAAAGAGATTGCCATATCCAATCCAAAAGACAAAGCATGAAATTCCGCATAATTGTTAGTTTTAAAACCAATAGCATGACACTTAGCTCGAATAAAATTTGCATTGTGGTCATAAATTACCATGCCTACCCCAGCCAGCCCAGGGTTACCATGAGAGGCCCCTTCAAAATTCAGTTTAAAGTGCCCCTACGGAGGAGGTTTCCATCTAGCAGAGCATCTCTTACCTATTGCATCATTCTTTTTTAAAATTGAACCATGAGAGGGTAAAACTGACAGTAGCTTCCAAACTCTAGTAACTCTACTATCCCAATGCGAAAAAGAAGTAAGATTTTCCAAATTCTTATAAATAAATGGCAAAGCAACCTCAAAGATTGAGGACTCAATTTTTAATAGAACCTCAGATACAGGAGACCTTGTTTTTTAAAATATCATGTTGTTTCTCTCTAGCCAAACATTCCAAATCACAATAGATGGAGATATGATCCAAAGGCATGCATAAAAAGATGAGGCAAACATAAAGGGCCAAGATCTAAAATGGAAAATGAGATCCTTACCAATAAAAAAGGATATATTTAACTTCTCAAACAACCACTGCCAACATTCATAAGCATAATCACAATGTAGGAACAGGTGTGAAGAAGATTCCAAATTTTTGTTACAAAGGACACATGGGAAAACAACAGTAATACCAAGCCTGTCTAGTCTCATACCTGTAAGGACTTTGTCCTGAACTGCCAACCAAGCAAAGGCTCCAGCTTTGGGAAGACAAGCCGAATGCCAAAACAACTTATAAGGCCAAGAAGATAAAACTTTAGCAACCATAAGAAAGTTGTAACCATCTTTAACAATGTACTTACCAGAAATATTCTTTGTCCAAATAATTTCATCCTTAGAATCAGAAAGAAATACAATTCTATCCCCCATAATCTTTTCAAAATCTAAATTCATGCTTTGATCAACATCTAAAAAATCAATCGACTTCCATCTAGCTAGCTTAAGGGTTCCACTAGTCACAATTTCAAAATAATCTGCTACAAAAATATCCCAAAGGGAGGAAAGAACAATGATCAGAGGAGACCAATCCCTAATATTCACCAAAGGTGTGTGTCCATTCCATACTTCATCCCAGAATCTGACCTTTCTACCATTATGAACAATCCATGAGAGATGAGGCAAAATAACTGATCTACATTTACAAAGGAAATTCCAAATAGCAGAACCCAAAGGCAAATTTGAGACTTTAAAAATGTACTCTCTCGGTCCATTATTTAAATATTTGGCAAACATAATCTGTGCCCATAAGGAGCTAGGCTTGTCATATAATTTCCAAACCAACTTAGCACCTAAGGCTAAATTCTATTCTATAATTAAATAAATAAAATCTTTATTTCATTTGTTTTTCTATTCTATAATTAAATAAATTCTTTAATTGATTTAATCTCTTGCTTTTTCTAATCAAATTCCTTTTAAAATAAATAAAATATTTATTTTTCTCTTCCATAACTAGATGAATTCTATAACTCATTTAATCTCTTGCTTTTTCTATTCAAATTCTTCTAAACACAAATAAAATATTTGTTTTATCACTTTTATGCATAATTAGATAACTGTTTTAATTATGTAATGCTAATTAAGTCTTCAGTTGCATTCATAGTTAGTTTTTTAGCAATTTCTCAAATCAGTCAACTAATAAATCAATTCCACTTACTTCTAAATCATATCTCTCTCAACAAAACTCAGTCATTGATCAAATTTGTTTTTAAATCAATCTCAACCGTAAAACTAAATTCTCAAAATCTATAAATTCAATCTCAATCTTTATTATTAGGAACCACCATCTTTGTATTCTTGTGCATCCATTTTGCAGGTTTTCTTAAAGTACGATGTTGAGAGTGATACTTCAACACAAGAAAAACAAGGACAATGGAGTCTAGATGGATGGAATTAGCAATGAAGTTTGATTTTCTTTAAACAAAATGACAATGGAGGCTAGATGAATGGAATTACCAATGAAGTTTGATTTTCTTTAATTCATTTCATTTGATTGTTAATTATTTTATGCATTATTTATTCATTTGGAATTGAGATTTGTGTGATAGATTTGGGTTTTTGTGATTGCCTAATTAGTCTACTACATCATCTTTTCATTTAAATTGTTGATTGCTTACATGGACCATGAAAATACAATTTAAGGAGGATACCAAACCATATTGGAAAAGACCATATCACCTAAATCCTAATATGAAGAAACAGACGAAGATAGAGTTAGACAAAAAGTTGGCAATTAGAATAATCAAACTAGTAGAATATTCATAATAGATAAGTTTGATGGTGATACAAAATAAAAAGATAGGAGAAATCCAAGTATGTGTAGATTTCTGGAAAGTGAATAAAGCATGTATACATGAGTTGTTCCCTTCACCTTTCATAGAAGAAATCTTGGAATATGTTGTTGAAAGGGAAATAAATCTAACCATCTATGGGTTCTTTGGACGCCACTAGGTAAGGATAAGGGAGGAAGACCGGCCTAAAACAACATTTGCCACCAAATGGGGATCATTCATGTACATAGTAATGCCATTCGGGCTCAAGAATGCCCCTACTATTTTTAGCTAGATAATGGTCAACACATTTAAGGATTTCATTCCTTACTTTTTGAAAGTATATTTAGATGATTAGATAATATATGGATTGTTGATAGAACATTTTTAGGCACTTCGGGCAATGTTGGAGAAATATAGGAGTATGCAAATATCTTTGAACCTAAATTAATGTATCTTTATGGTCCCCTTTAGCACACTATTACTTGACATATCATTTGTAAAGAAGGCTTAATGGTAAACCCAATGAAAATTTCTCTAATTATGAACCTACCACTCCATAAGACATCCCCAAAAGTAAAAACGTTCCTTGGATACACTAGTTAGGAAGTTCATCAAAGGATGAACCACCATAGCTACACCCTTAGAAGAATTGTTGAAAAATTGGAAGACCAATTAAACCATCAATTGTACAAAACAAAGCCAATAATATTTTGACACTATCATATAGAAGATAGCAGAAGCACCCATTCTTATCTTTTTTGAATTGGTCGGTACCTTTTAATGTTCATGTAGATGCATCCAGAATAGCCATCAGTGTATTATTAGCCCAACCTAGGGAAAACAAGGACCACCCAATAGAATTTTCTAGTAGGAAATTGCCTCAAGCATAAAGAAACTATACCACCATTGAGAGAGAAGCCTTAGTCATGGTCTACACTTAACACAAATTTTAGTACTACTTACAATACACTCCCTTCACATATTACACTGATCATGGGTCCTTGAAATTCCTCTTAAATAAACTAGTGATACAAGGATGTATATGTTAGAAATAGGAGTTTTTGTTGTCATTAATGTCAAACATGTTGATATCTTTTGTTCAGTTGTCAAACTTTTCAATATCTCTGGTTTGATTACATGTTCAATTATTGCAGTAACAGATGAATGATTTAGTAATCTTTCGTATGTGTGGATGATTTACACGGTGTATCTAGTTATATTATGACATTTTTGGATTTTTTTCGAGGGTTCTGACAGACATAGTTTACACTAAATGTGTTAGGGCTTATATCCATGCATTCCTTGATAGAAGTAAGTCATGTAAACTTTAATGATTTGTGGAAACAGTAAGTAAAAGAAGATTCGATGATCTTGAAGCCCCAATACAAGCATATTCTATAGTTAGATTTTAACGCTTGGAAATATTTCCTCGACTTCAGCTATGAGCATGCATGGATTCATATTATCTTGAGTTAGATTCAGGGTGATGTGATGTATCTTGACTGGTCTCATAGAATCATGAAGGCTTCCATTACGACCTTGACTAGATTGTGATCCTTTGACAATATCCAAGTGATGAAGATGGTGAAGAATGACACGATAGCATAGTTGACTAGTTCAATTTCTAATAAGAGATCTATGACAATGGAAGATACAGTTGATCCAGGTGTCAAGTATGTTACCAAGGGGGTAGTGTATAAGGTTTACTTTCAAAACTGGGAGGATTCTATTACCACCAATGTAATCTATGTTGCATACCAGATTGTGGTTCATGATGAGAAGTTTGATATGGGCAAACTCTTGAGACTGTAATTGATAGATAACCTTGAGAAGACAAAGAGTGCAAAGTATTTATTTAGGTATGGGTCTCTTATTATAAATTTGGCTTCCATGTATATGAATGAGATTTCGGGCATAGGGAATAAGGTATGGGATAAGTTCCATCCCATTGAAGTGAAAATCAAATAGCATATTAGAATCTTTTAAAATGATATAGACAAATACAACAAGCAATATTGGGGTTGCTTCAAATGTTTCAAAAACAAGATGCAAGCCAAGGAGAGGATCCCCAGTGATTTGATTGGGAAATACAAGAATGAAAGACTCTCTTTTCTGGTGAGTAGGGCTTGTTGTTACATTGAGTTTGTTGAACTAAGGATTGCATGGTTGTCTAAGTTACCTTATGAGGTACTATGAAAGAGGTTGGCAAGAACATTGATACTTTACTAAAGTTGGCAATTGATACAAATAAAGAGAGGTTTGTAACCACTATAGAGATCTTGAAAAAATTTATCAAGGATAAAGTTCATAAAGGACATGCAAAAAGAATGGAGAAACTTTACCAAAAGATAAATCTACCTATAGTTGCAGAAGAGATTGGTAAGCAAACACTACGGAGGACTCGGTTAGTTTTTGTGTCTCCTCTATTGAAGATTGATTCCTCTGGAACCCCAGCTAGATCTGTGACAAGTAAAAAGAAGGGACAAACACCTAAACAATAGTTGAGAAGAAGAAAGAAAGGTATGAAGCCTGGTTTTGTTGTTTAAAAGATCATATTTCCAACTTAGATGCAACTTTTTTTGAAGGATTTAGAGAAGAGAATAGAAGAGAAGCAAGTAAAGGAGTTGTTGGATTGTTGTGTAGATGCATACACATGATTAAAGGATAGTATAAGGGTTTTTTAAAAGGTTGTGGATGATGTAGTGGTCGTTTGCCAATTTTGTCATTAGTGGCCATAATCCACTAAGGAAATTAAAATTCAAATAGACATTATGAAAGCCTAGATTGTATAACTTTATTGTTCAACAGATTTGAAGAAGGATGTAGATGAAAATGGTAGAGGTCAGTTGGAGAATTCATATTTAAAAATGAATATACTAAATAATCAAAGGGAAGAGATCAAGAAACAATTTTTTTTTTTTTGAGAAATGTGGTTGATCTAAAGCTGACTAGTATGGTGAAGTTGCTAGAAGGTTCTAAAAAATTAGAGAAGTCAATAAACGTTTCAACTAGTTGCAAAGATGCAAAGGATCTTCTATTGAAGACTGAATGTTAATGTACATTGTTAGCCTCTGCAGGAGAATAATGGAAGACTACCTAGACACAACATAAGTTTACTCATAAAGACATCATGCCTCCATCTCTACAAGGTTCTTATGATACTATCAGTAAGACCATTTTTCTCTTGTATATATTCAGATAAGTAGATGATGTTTGGAGTGCAATTTTTGGCTCCCAAATGCATTTCATTGTTGAGTTGTTGTAGATAGGGGGAGTTGTGTTGATGCTTTTTAAATCAAGTTTGTGTTGAGGAGACACCCTTTGTCCTTGATGTCAAGGGGGGAGAGAATTCATTGTAGAGTGTTTTGGAGTTGGTGTGTATTGTCATCAATGACAAAGGGGGAGACTGTTGCAAATATGAGTTATGTTTTCATTGATGTCAAAATTGTTGTTATGTTTGGTCCAGATGTCTGTTTAGTTGTCAATTTTGTTGATATACTTGGTTTGGATGTGTGTTCAGTTGTCAATCTTGTTGATATCTTTGATCCAGATACATGTTCAATTAGTGCAATAATGCAATAATAGTGGATTGATTCAGTGGTCATGCGAATGTGTGGAA